>NC_139575.1:38274442-38301942 GCF_946808225.1 Silurus aristotelis
GATCTTATCCTGTCTAATCTAATCTAATCAAACAGCACTGATCAGATCTGCTGTGAATCGGACTGAGGGAACAACATGGTGAGAGCGATAATAGTGCTGGTGGTGGTTTCTTTTGTACTTCTGGTTTTGGACTTCCTCTTCCTCCTGGGATGTTCTGGGTGGTGATTTTTTTTGTTGTTGTTGTTTGTTTGCTTTGTTGATTTTTTATTTTCAGATACTGTTCAGTGAGACGTGTCAATTTAACAAAAGATTTATAATACAATCTAACAGGTTTAAAGATTTCTGAAAGATTAAAAAATTTGGTTCCACCTGCAACAATCCGACTAAACAATCCGCTTCAGATAAATCATTAGACTTTCAGCAACATGGCACTCTAGGGCCAAAAGTTTGTGGACATCCGAGCATAAGCTTAATATGTTGTTCTTTTTTCAACATCCCATTCCACATTTAGTCTCCATTCACTTTTTGAATGAGCTCCACTCTTCTGGAAAGATGTTCCACGAGATTTTGTGGAGATTCATTCAGCTACAATGATGTGTGTTTAGTAAAGTCAGGTAGTGGTTTAGGTGAGAAGGTGAGGAGGTTCCTGGGGTGCAGTCAGCATTCACATTCATCCCAAAGGTTTTCAACAGGGTTGGAGCTCTATAGCAGGAGCTCTTCCACCAAATCCAACCCATTGAAAGCAGGTCTTCTTGGAGCTGGCTTTGTTCTCGGGGGCATTGTCATGCTGGAACAGGTTTGGGTCTATAGTTCAAGCGAAGGGGAAATTAAAATTGTCTCTCCAACAATTGTGCTTCAAGAACCACATAAGGGTGGAATAGTCAAGTGTCCAAATACTTTTGACGGTATGGTGTCTTTATTAGTATCTGAACGAACATTTGATGAACATTGTTGGATTCTCACAGCTATTTAAGTGTTTATAAACTTAGCATACACACACACACACACACACACACACACACACACCATCCTGGCATATGCCATGTCACTGACCCAGTCGCTGTGCTTTTTTTCCCTACAAAAGAGCGATTGCGCTTTTCTTTTTTTCCTTTATTATAGTAACAAAAAGGAAGGCAGTGGCTGAAATTCTTGCGTAATCGAGACTTTAGGGATTAGAAGCAGGGAGGAGTTTATCGAGGACTCTGCAAGATTAACCTCGAGAACAGGTTCATGGTGGATTGTGAGACTGAAATACTAAATATTGTCCTTTTTAAATAAAAATATATAAAAATATTATTTATTATTTGTCTCTGTTTTAAAGTGTGTGTGTGTGTGTGTGTGTGTGTGTGTGTGGTGAATGTTCAGCATCAACAACATAAAACATGGTGCTCAGTCTGGCAGCAAAATGATTCTACTGGGGTCTGGATGGAGGACTCCATGATCTCTCCCTCTCACAAAACACACACACACACACACACTTATTTAAACTCGGTGGAAAATCAGTGAAGTGTGTAAATATGTGGGTGAGAATGCAGGACTGGGATTTGTTCACACTGTATTCTGTGCCTGTAGATAAAGTGTGTGTGTGTGTGTGTGTGCACGAGAGAGAGAAATATTACAGCTTGTCCTCTGTTTCTTTCTAATCTCTCATTCCTTATTTGCCTGAAACTTTTGAGCGGGCAGTGGGGCACCATATATACACACACACGCACATATATGCACACACACACATGCACCCACTCACCAGTGTCAATGTCAATGTGCAGTACTGCTCGTTATGTCTGTTAGCTGTGGAACCGGTTTGCCAAACCACACCAATGCTAAATCCTGTGTAGAAACACACACACACACACACACACACACACACACACACACACACACACAGGGATGGGAGGTTTCGAGTGATATCCTGTGATACTATAAAGACACTACACCTGTGCATACTTAATATCAGCAATAATATAAAAAAAAAACATTGTCCCCTTTTTTGCTTCAGCTTCTCATGTTCCTCAGGTCCTGCAGAGTCTCTACTTGTGGCCCTGGGTTGCTGGTTCCTTTATATTCTATGTTGTCCAGTTCCAGGTGCCTTTATTTTCTGGCTTCCAAGTCCCGGTTTTGCTGTAGGTCCCCATGTTCCACTAGGTCCCTATGATGATCTCGACCTTTGTGTTGCTGTAGGCCCTCTATCCTGCTCTGTCTTTGTTGTAGGCTCCTACTTTGCTTTAGGTCTCTATGTTGGTCTTACTTTCTACGTTTCTTTAGGTCCCCATGGTAATGTAGGTCCATATGTTGCTCCAGGTCCCCATGTTAGTTTTGACCCCTCAGGTGGGTCCAACATAGCACATGGACTCTTGGTTTAATCTCAAGGTTCCTTTTTTGTGTATTTTTTACTGTTCAGAACATTATGTTCTGGTTCTGTCGGATATTAAATGATCTGTTCTCCAAAAGAAAGAATGTCATCTAATTCGAATGGTTCTCACACGTCCCTGCACTCTTTCTATAGATCATGGAGGTCATGTCGGTGTCTGTGAGGGAGCTGTATGAGGATGAAGACACTCGAGAGTCGGACCGAGACAGTGCCATCGAGTGCGCTGCAGGATCTGAGCTCTCAGACGGAGGAAGAGGAGGGGACAAAGAGGAAGGACTCAGAATGTTCTTACCACAGCAAAAGTCAGTCCTAATGAGCATCAACAAATACACGTGCGCACACGCGCACACGCACACACACACACACACCTGTGCATGCTTACAGTACACACAATGCATTTCATTCCAGACTAATGCCACTGACTATAAATGAGCGTTTGTTGGCTTTGGCTGGAGGTGTGTCGTTCCTGTGGTGATGTTCTTAAGCACGCAGGATGATGAGATGTTACAGATTTCTGTGGAATATTGATTGTTTAAATGTTGCAGAAACCCTTCTGTGACCTCTGACCTTTCGTCTCGCTCACTGAACGAGGAGCAGTTCGAGGATTACGGAGAAGGAGACGACGCCGACTTTAGTCCCATCAGCCCCGGGGGCGAAACTCACACTAACGGGTTTTCTGACCTCGGCTCCTCTGTACCTTCCAGGTGTGTGTGTGTGTGTGTGTGTGTGTGTGTGTGTGTGTGTGTGTGTGTGTGTGTGTGTGTGTGTGTGAGAAGGTAAACTTCTATTAATTTGTGAATAATCAGTGATTCATAGTTAACGTTACAGGAACAGTCACAGATTTAGAAATAGATTCGTGCAGATCTGCAACTAATGCTGACTCAGATTTTCTTAAGAAATTCATACACACACACACACACACACACACACCTACACACACACACACACACACACACACACACACACTATGTTCAGTCAACGTCAGCATGTGAAATCTACATCCCTCTGTTTATTCCACTGTTGCATTTATTACGTCAGAGGGAAGAGAGGAAGAATGAATAAGAAGAAAAGTGGATAAGGACAAAAGACAAAGAGAACGAGGAAGTGAAAGAATAACAGACAATGCATCAAAGAAGGGTGAAATGAATAAAACAGAGGAAAAGAGAAAAACACCCTGTCTCTTTCTCTCTCTCGCTCTCTCTCTCTCTCTCTCTGCAGTGCCACTCACACACCTCAGAAGGTGAGGCAGGCGAACGCTGATCACGAGTTGTTTTGCTCAAACTGCTGCAAAAAAGTCACTCAGCTCAATGAACTGGAAACTCGACTCAAGAACCTCAAAACACACAGGTAACACACATACACACTATTACACACACACACACACACACACTCATAAGGAGCGCGCCAGAAAAAAATCACAGTAAACACACAACAAAACCTTAAAACACACAGTTAACACACACACACTTATACACAGGTAAAACACACACTTATTGGTAGCACATACAGGTAACACACACTCACACACTCAGAAATACACACATTCACCTACACTCATACACACACTCGGCCAGAACTATAAACACACGTGAATATTGCAGTATGTGTGAGTGATCATCAGCATTAACCTGCTGTAAAGGCCACGAGAGTTACTGCACAATTACAGCAATTTCATGATGAGAAACTACAGAAATATGTTTGTGGGTTTTTTGTTTAATTAGGATAATTGTGTGTGTGTGTGTGTGTGTGTGTGTGTGTGTGTGTGTGTGTGTGTGTGTGTGTGTGTGTGTGTGTGTGTGTGTGTGTGTGTGTGTGTGTGTGTGTGTGTGTGTGTGTGTGTGTGTGTGTGTGTGTAAAGCCAGACATTTATGGAATTCATATATTTCTCTTTCAGCCCAAACAGAAAAATTACCAGTACAGCATTTGGCAGGTGAGTGGGGTGTGTGTGTGTGTGTGCGTGCGTGCGTGCGTGCGCGTGTGTGCTCATATGCACAGCTTGATCAGTGGTTAATCATTACACACAAACACACTGTCCTTCACCTGCTAATTATAAGGAACTTATTGTGTTGCATTAGCAGTATAAGTTTTGCGTGTGTGTGTGTGTGTGTGTGTGTGTGTGTGTGTGTGGCTTTGTCAGTGGTTAATCATTAAACACACAAACACACACACTTTGTCCTTTACACTCTTTTAAAAGAGAGCTGTGTGTTGAGAGTCGTGTTTTAATTTATTTTATTGTTTATTTCAAACAGACGCTAAGAAAAAATTAGTGTGTGTGTGTGTGTGTGTGTGTGAGCAGATTACTCTAGATAACACAGGTGTGGTTCTGCAGCAAAATAACAACGTTAATTGTTGCTGTGAAAGCGTGTTTGTGACATAAACTGATCAAAAGATTAATTTGAGACGACTGATCAGAATTTCAGATGATATTCGCATGTAGTCGAGTTACTCAGAACACAACGCTTTTTTCTGGATGATATAATCTTTTGCTGAGCAAAAGTATTGGAACAGATCGACATTATAATAAATCACACCTGATATTTGGTTGCGAGGTGAAAGTAAAGGTCTGCTGGTTGACTTGTCCATTCTCAAACCTTCCAATTTTCTCTCCTGATGAAGTCCTTTGTTAAGATGGCAGTGTGTTTTGGATCATTGTCCTGCTGTGGGATTAAGTTTGAGATGTAGATCTGATGTTTATGTAGACTTCTGTATTCATTGTGCCGCACCATCATGAGGTTCATCATCACTGCAGATTAGTGAGATAATTCTAAAAGCAGCCCAGAACCTTAAGCCTTGATGCTTCCACCACTGTGCTTCACAGAGGAGTTTGGATGCTTTGGATCATGAGCAGATCCTTTCTTTCTCCATACCTGGTACAGGTTTATCTCAGTTCTGGAAGTTACCACTGATGAGAGATTTGCATCATGTGGCATGGCCTCTGTGCGTCTGCTTTTTCAGACGTTGGATTGTGAGACCATGACCTCTGGGCTGTGGAGGGTGTTGGTGGAAAGTGTTTGAGGAGAAGGTGTTGTGATCAAATGTTTCAAGATTTCAGATGTAACGATGAAATGAAAGCTGTTATTCTGATCAATCATCTCATATTCATATTTGATCTCAACTGCATTTTCTTTGTGTGTGTGTGTGTGTGTGTGTGTTTGCTGTACTTGTGTATGAGTGAGTGATTTGTGCGTGTATGCATGTGTGTTTGTGTACGCATGAGGTGTGTGTGTACAGTTTAGATGTGTGCGTCATTTGAGCAGTTTAGTGAGAATTGTGAGGTGTGGATGTAAAATATTTTAAATGGTTAATTGGTGTTGCCGTAGCAACAGTTACAGCATTTCAAACTTTAATCAGGTCAAAATTCTGAGTGTGTGGGTTGTGAAGAGTGTGTGTCTGTGTGGAAGTATGCTCATGAGTGGGTATATGTGTTGGTGTACTGTGTGTATGCGTGTGTACAGTATGTGAGGATGTCCTGACTGTGTATAAGCGTATTCTTGAGTGTGTGTGACTGGTGGGAGTTGCTAGTCCAAGTGGGACAGTGTGTGCGTGTGTGCGTGTGTGCGTGCGTGCGTGTGTGCGTGCGTGCGAGGGTGTAATGTAGATGCGCTCGAGTCAGACTCAAGCTTTGCTGCAGTGTGCATCCTCTAATACTGCCTCTATTGCAGTAGAGGTGAGTGTATTCTCACTGTGCTCTGTGTGTGTGTGTGTGTGTGTGTGTGTGTGTGTGTGTGTGTGTGTGTGTGTGTGTAGGCAGCTGCTCCAGCACAGTAATCTTAGCAGTAGGAATGGCAGCACAGAAGATCTGTTCAGAGAAGGCAGCATTGATTACTATGACACCGAAATCGCTGACAAGGTACACACACACCCACACACACACCCACACACGTTTTTCTTGACACAATTATACCTCATCTCAAAACATCATTACAGTATTTTTTTTTATCATAATGGTGGAGTGTTTAACACGTGTGTGTGTGTGTGTGTGTGTGTGTGTGTGTGTGTGTGTGTGTGTGTGTGTGTGTGTGTTCTATGCAGTTGAGTCAGTTAGAGAAGAAGCTGTGTGAGCTGGAGAGTGAGTGTCTGATGAACGGCGATGTGAAATCCAAACTCAAACAGGAAAACACACAGCTAGTGCACAGGTAAACACACACAATCATATACACACACAATCACACACACACTGCAATGTTGAACACTGCCTTCAGACACCCATTAAAACCTACTAGGAACAAGTAGTATTTAGAGCATGTACATGTTTGTATCGGAGTAATGTGTGTGTGTGTGTGTAGGGTACATGAGCTGGAGGAGCAGCTGAAGGAACAGGAGGCGAGAGCCGAGCAGATCATGGATGTCGAGCTCCGGAGACACCGAGATGCCTTCAACAAACTGGAGCAAGACAAGAACACGCAGATCGACATGCTTCATAACCGGTACACACACACACACACACACACACACACACGTGCGCACACAAAATCTAGTTACTTCCATTTCACTCCTTTAGAATTACGTATATTATGTGTAATATTTTAAAGCGGTTATATACGTAAATTAATTATAGAATAGCAAACATAAAAAAAGCTCATTATTTGCCATGTAAACAGGCAATAACAAAAAATAATAACTTAAAAACAAAAATGTCTGGTTCCTCAACACGTTGTAATTCATCTCATAGGCAGCAGAGGGCCTTAAAAGTTACACACTGATGCTTTAATTTAACGTCCTGAACTTGTGCAGAGGTGATGAGGACTGCTCTTTTAGATTTCAGTTTTCTACTTTGTTTATTAATATTGGGGTGTGTGTGTGTGTGTGTGTGTGTGTGTGTGTGTGTGTTCTGGTGTCAGGGTCCAGCAGTTGGAGGTGGAGAACACTGAGATGTTGACCAGTGTGAGCAGGCTGAAAACACAGACAGAGAAGCTTGACGAGGTGTGTGTTTGCATTTGTGTGTATCTGTGTTTGTATGAGTAGTTAAGTTGTTTGTCGTCATGTTTGCAAAAAGATTTGCTGTGTTTTAATCACCACACTGGAAGTTTCTCATGGTTAACAAGTTGTGGCACAATGGTAATGTTTCTCAGTATGAGGAAGTGTTTTAGTGGTTGCCATTCGAGATTACGTGGTTATTTTAGAAATGAGTTTTTTCAACACTTCTGTGGTAAATGTTGATCTTCTGGAAGGTTTTCTGTCGATTGCGTTGCCTCGTAAAGACCTAACAGCGAGTTGCTTGTTAGAAAAAACATGAATTATTTCCAGTGTTTCTGGTAAATGTTGATTGTTTTGGCGTTTTTTCCCTCGATTAACTTGTCTTTTAAAATATTTACCAGCTTGTTGCTAGCTAGATGAATTATAATTTATACTTATTGTGTCTAATTGTACTAATTTCCCAACAATTCTGAGGTAAATGTTGATATTATTGATGGATACTCATTTCCACTCTCTATAAGACATAGTAAAATAATTTTAGCGTAATTTGAGCTGTAAAGTACCAAGTGTCAACGTATCCGAGGTCAATATTGTTCTGAACTGTTTGGTCTTATTTTTACTCCCACTTTCACTGTTAGTTTCTTTTATATATACGTATTTTTTTAGTCTGTAGAAAAACATTTGCTAAATAAGAATAGTTTATGTCTAGTTTCACGTTTTATTAATCATATATACAGATGTCAGTTTGTACAATTAAATTAAGTGAGGCTACAGGCGAACTACTGCAATATATTTATAGTACATATATATTCATCTGTATATTATGTTTGTAGTACATACACATCTGTATATTATGTTCATAGTACATACACCTGTAAATTACTGTTTATAGTCCTATAATAGCATTTTATTTAATTTATATAAATCTTGTAAACACTGTATATCCTGCACTTGCTGCTGTTGCACTCAGACCCAAACTGCATTTCGTTGCCTTGTACATGTGTAATGACGATAAAGATTAATCTAATCTAATCTAATATTAAACAATATAAAACTAAGTGGCATATGAAAGTTATAATTATTTATATGTAGGTGCAAAAGTGTCTGCAACACAGAGTACATTTAACTCAGATAGATAGATTTTTATTAGTGGGTGTGTGTTACATTGAGCATCACTGAGATTCTGTAGACTGTAAAAATATATTAAACCTCCTTAATTTTTTCAGTGTATAATTGTCTGTAACTGTTTCATTACAAAACAAACATTTGCACACAAAATCAGAAATGTTTATTAAATTAGTGAATCTACAACTAAATGCTGCTTTGCTTAAACTGTTTCCTGACATTAGAAATCTAGAACAAGCTAGCATGCCATTCACTCACTCTAATTTAATAGCTATTTTTTCCACACGTCGAATAAAAATTCTGAAGCACCTTCAATGACAATCCTGTATTGTTTAACACTATATTTAAAGTTGTGAGAGAAAAGTTGTGATTATTGTTCCCAGGCAACATGGAAACATGGAGACTAAGGCTAAGTGAGCTTCTGACTGAGGTGAATGTTATGTTCCCCACAGTGAGCATGGAATCAGGACAGAATCATTAGGATCGTCAACGTTTAACTCGCATTTGTTGGTCGATCCTTAAGAAAAGTTTTCACATGTCTGAAATGAAACATTACACTTGGCGGTGTTGGCTAGGCTAGCCTGATGATTAAATGTGTGTGTGTGAGAGAAGACAGGTGAGACATCGGGCTCATTGATGGCAAAACAAACACTGGTGGTGAGAGATGAGTCAGCTGATTAGCAGAGTTTAAAGCAGTGCTCAGTGAAGCATGTACATCATCATGAACATCAGCATGAGTGTTTATTTATCTTCTGACTGATAAGATACAGAAAACAAGAACTTTAGTGTTGAGGGCTGATTCGGCAGAAGTTCCATCTGCTTTTAAATGCATTTATTATTTAGACATTGTTTTCGGCCACATTGTAGATAATAAATAGAGATATATTCCAGTATGTTAATCACCAGACTAGCATAGCAGTATCACTTGTATATAAAAAGACAGTGGAAATAAATAAAATGTCCCATGATTTCCTGTGTATTGTGTTGGACATGCTAGTTTTCTTCTGGCTAACTAGCTGCAATACAGACAACTTTAACTTAATACTCTTCTAAAACTCTGTCCAAATACCGACTATTTAATAGAAAAAATAATCCAGATGAATAACTTATAACCAAAATAACTTAATATAATAAGCTAGCTAATAGCGAGACTGTCACATTGTGAGGAAATTTAAGGGGGTCGGGCAAATGTAGAAAACATATTCTATCATTATAAGGATTTGGCTGATTTATATTTATTTTTTGGCCTGAAAAAAAAGAAATGTAATGTTTTTAAGGAAAAATAAATCATTGTTTAAAAAAACAATACAACAAACAATTGTACAAACAGTAGTGTGCACTATGGTGCTTTATTGTAGTGTAAAGCCATGATGGCGCACTCGGCCTCGCACTGAGGTAGGTGTGTGTGTGTGTGTGTGTGTGTGTGTGTGTGTGTGTGTGTGTGTGTGTGTAACAACCCGCTTACCATAGGGTCATTTCCCTTTTGGTGTCTCCTCTGTGTGGTTGTGTTTGTGTGGGTGTATGCGCGTGTGTTAAAATTTGCATGTGATTTGTTTGCATGTCCAGGAGAAGCAGCGGATGACTGATAAGCTGGAAGACACAAGTCTCCGTCTGAAAGATGAAATGGATTTGTACAGGAAGATGATGGACAAACTGAGACAGAACCGGAACGACTATCAGAAGGAGAGAGAGGCCATGCAGGAGGTGAGACACCACTAACTATCTATGAGACGGGACTGAAATCCAACCTACACGACTGCTGAGACGTTTTTAAATGAACGTCTATAGTGTTCACTGTAGCTGCGAGGCGAATGTATGTGACACGTACACAGGAGCATAAAAGTCTAAAACTAAAATATTAATATTTAAATTCAAACTCAAATTTTTACTCTGCATTTAACAGCAATAATGTAGAAAGTGTATTATTCTATCTGTTAGCGTTTTTTGTCTTATTTCTATACTTTTGTAGATTTTATGTCGTGATATGCAGTAAATTCTGACTGAAAATAAAAACTTGCTGAATGCATTTTTCTCATTAAAACTAAATTGAGAGTAAAATTTCTAAAGAAATGTAGAAATAAACTATTAATCCAAGTTATTAATTTTATTATTATTTCTATTAATGTAGAAATTAGACTATAAACCCAAGCTGTCTTTCACAGCTGATCGAGGAACTGCGGCGAGAACTCGAGCACTTGCAGCTTTATAAACTGGAGGCTGAGCGCGTGGGACGAATCCGAAGGTCGTCCATCAGCTTTTCGGATTTCAGCACAAGAACTCGCGAGAATGAACTGGAACAGGAAATGAAGCGGCTGAAACAGGTGAGGACTCTCAGGACATTACATCACTTCCTGTTCTCTCTTTTAGCTTTTTAACGTATCAATGCGTTGTTTTATCAACTTCCGATGTCGAAGCGATTTTTTTAATGTATCCACTTTGGAAAGCGTTTTCAAAAAGCTACGTTTTCATTGGCTAAAAACAGAGTCGCAGTGTCGACAGAAGGCCACAATAGAGAGAACGGAAAGAAATTTGCATTTTCAAATGAAAACATTAGTGTGGACATGGCCAAAGAGAGGAACTGATCTTACGCACTCTTTCTGAATCACTCCTATTCTCTATCTGTCCATCTTTCTCTCCCTTCAGACGGTCAGAAAGGGATCGAGAAACAAGAAAGAAAACCACAGACAGACAGACAATGTCTGATAAAAGATGGGCAGAATGTCTGATGAGAAATAGACAGACACATAAGGAGAAAGAAATAGAGACAGACCAACAACGAGAGCAGCTCTCTGTCTCACTCTCCTCTTTTTAGCTGGTTTTTCTTTCTTTCCAGACTGAAGACTGATCTTTCACTCATCCTTTTCTGTCTCTCAATGGAAAAAGAAAACAGACAGACAGACAGATAAACAGACAGACAGACAGGTATTGGACTTGAGTTTGAATAACACAGATTAGAAATTTTTGAAACAAACATGTCTGTACAAGATCAAGAACCTGATACACCTGAACAGGTTCTCTATTCCACCCTAGATTGTGTGTGTGTGTGTGTGTACGTACAGCGCTGTGTTTCACAGGACGTCCCCCCTGACCTCCAGCAGCGAGCGTGTGTTAGCACACGACTCTACATGGTAAATCTCTGGGAGTAAATCAGTCATTAACCCCCGATAACCCAAACCGCACCTTCTAGATTTCTAATCCAGTTTTTGTTATGTTCTGTAGCGGTTAAATGAGCGCCGCGTTCTCGGGTAACATGAAAGCGTGGATCAGTAGTGACTTGACTAATGTACGCTTTAATTCATGATGTCATGACATTGAGCTCATCTGTAGATTCAGTCCAGCATGTGCACACCTGATCACCAGCCCTCATTCCACCCACACATGTGCTCATTCCACAAACTGCCACCAGCAGAAGCCTGAAGCAGAAAAACGCTTCTCTTCTGTGATTCAGGGACACGTCCCTAAATCTAGTCGGAGAGCCTTTGCAGTAGTGTGGAACTTTTTATAACAGGAAAGAAGAAGAAATCTGTGGAATATGATGGTCAGAGGTGCACATACTTCTATGCTTATGTAACAAAAAACTTAAATAATTATTTAATGCTGATTTATTACATCGTGGTTGCCTATTTTGTGTGTGAGACAAGACAATGAGACTATTAATTTAAGGTGTCCTAAAGAAAAAGAGATATTAGAAAATAAACAGACATTACAGAGGATGTTAGATTAGACAAATAAAATAAGAGAACTAGTGTCCAATTACAAATACAAGCTGTCTTTCAGAATCACTCCTAATCTCAGATCAGATATCAAGCGGGATATAAGATGAAAAATCTAGATTTAAAACTATTCTAGGAATACGATTCAAGATCAGCAAAAGAAGAAAATGTATCCATACTGATCTAAGATCAGACCTAACACTGCTCTTTAAGAACAAGCTGCATCTCTGATCTCCGATCAGATCATGAGAGAGAGAGAGAGAGAGAGAGAGAGATATCCTTTAAAATAATGATCTCAGATCAGCACTGGATTTATTGTGTGTTTATTTGCATTTTGCACTTTTGCAGGAGAACCAGAGACTCCGAGAGCAAAACGAAGATCTTAACGGTCAGATCCTCAGTCTGAGCCTCCATGAAGCCAAGAACCTGATCGCCACGCAGACAAAAGCTCAGTCTCTGGCTGCAGAAATCGACAATGCCTCGCGTGATCAGGTATCACAAGTGTAGACAGTTTGGCATGGTTAAGAACATGGTAAAGTGAATGAAACAGAACATACACATGTTAATCGTCTCATTTGTCTTTCCATAGCTGATGGAAGCCCTGAAGGAGCAGGAGGAGATCAACGTTCGTCTCAGGCAGTACATGGACAAGATAATATTATCCATCCTTGACCACAACCCTTCCATCTTAGAGATTAAGTACTGAATACAACCTCTGGGGTATTTTTTATTCTAAAAACTGAACACTTGTCTCCCCCTGCTGCCCTGGAGGTGGAACTGCGCTCTTCTGAATGCATTTGAACTTCCTGTTGTGAAGTATGTTCTTCATGGACTTCAGGATGTCCTGGAGTTATTCCTCATCGGTGCTGTACATATTAGACTTACTGGAAAGTCACTGGAATGTCAGGATTAAGAGCTTCCAGAGAACTGTGATGGTCTATTTCTGAATGTAATTTTTGCGCTCGTCTCAGAGCTGCTGATTTCAGGGATTGATTTTGGTGTTAAGTTGTTCAGAGGGAAGTGTGAGGCCGAGCGGTTTTCAGAGACAAGAACCCGGAAGTGTGAGACGGAAAACTGAGTTGTTGAATAAAGCACATGCTGACTGTTTAATGGGTGAAGCTTAACTTAAATCCTTTCTGACAATTACAGGCTTGACCTCATGTGACACTGGACACAATTACAGCTCATAATAGTTTAATGACCTTTATGAGACACTGGCTATCGAATTTATAGCTAATGCTAGCACGCTAATACAGCAAATACCTCAATAGTTCGCTAGCAAGCATTATGCTGATACAGTCTGGTATATGTTTGTAATTGGAACAATAACTTTGCAAAGCAGTGAGTTTGAGCAGTTGGTGTCACCTGATCATGTTTGTGATTGGCTGATTAGATATAACATTAACTCCGCCCCTTTCGACCCAGAACTCAGTCACTGTGTAATCAGGATTACATGGGCTTCTCGTTGGGCTTAATTTGAAATCTTTCTGGATTTTTTGAATGATAACATCCTCTAGAATAAGAGCATTTTAGAAGATTCACATCTTCGAGATCACGATGTTATGTAATCAATTATTGGCACATTGCTGGCGAGATGAGCATCTGAATGTTGACTTGGCATTATAAATGTGCATATGTTATGGCACCTTTTCATTTCATCACAAGTGCTTCCTGCTGTTGAGCTGTTACAAAGAGTGCTGCTGCATTATGCATTTCTATTTTCATTATCCTCATCATCACCACCAGAGTCCCCTCTTTATTTCACAAGTGTTCTCAGCAGCTTCTTTTAATGTGCACAGTCCCTGTTAATTTGGGAAAACGAAGTACCAGTCAGATTTTTGGGTGAGAGAACCTTCATGTACATTTCATTTTTTATTTTTTTTGCCAAACTTTCACCTTTAATTATGTTCCAGACATATGCTCAATATCTGGTCGGTTTCTTCACTACAGTTGGTTTGTCATGTTTTTGGTGTCTGGGTCAGTTTCGATGATTTGCTGCACCCCTGTTTTGGTTTTCCCACTAAATGTGTAAAGTTGTGACTCATAAACTGAACTACATTTCCATTGCGGCATAAACACTTATGATAATTATTCTTATTCGTTTTTTTCAAGTGTTTGTGCCTTCTATCATCCCCACTGAAACACCTGCTGATTCTTTTAGCACCTTATTGCTCGATTTCAGTGCAATTTTCATAACAAACTGTAAATACTGTACAGGGAACTGGAACGTTCACTTGTTCTGCACCACTCACGTTAGTACTTTCAAATATTTCTAAACTAGTGTTGTATAAATTTAGCTTTTACTTTTCTCACAAAATTATTAGCTCTAAAAAGCAATATTATTCCACTGTGTTAGGAATAGAAGCCGAATACTAGCTGGGGTTAAAGCAGGAGTCGCGTGTTAACCAGGCTATCGTGGCGAATGACATCCACTTTTACCTTCGTTAATTCTTTGCTAATCAAGACTGTTGATTTTGTATAGATTTTTCTTACACATGAACGTTTTCAATCCCTCTGACTAGCATCATAATTTATTAATGTAAACTGGAGTATTGTTACACTTCTTTTTTTTTTTTTTTTTATGGATATGCTGTGCTGCCCTGAACATGCCTGAAGGAGTCAACATGAACATGTTGATGATATGTAGAATGTAACTTTGGCTAGAATTTTGGCAATAAAAATTCAACTCAACTCATTGTGTGGTTTATTATTAATAGCTGTATATTTTAAATGACTAATGAAGTCTTTATGATTTTACATTACAGGACATTGCTGCACAAATGAAATAGTCCAGGTTAATGTTTTTATATGTAAAATACCTGCTGAGTAACTTTTAGTATTTGAAGTGTAATTAATTTTATAATAAGGCTATAAAATATCCAGCAAAATGATCCAAGTCGACTATTTTGGAATTACTTTACATTTTTAGCAAATGGATTATCTGACTGATTTAGAGAAGTCATGTGGTGTGTTCAGTCAAACACATGAACAAACTAATTAACAAAGTGATTGGGTTCACTAATTATTTCCCTGATTGGCATGTTTAAACTTCATACTGCTGTAAATGCTGGAAACTGGAATTTTGAATGTGTTTACCATTAAAGGAAAACAGAAAAACAAAAAGCGAATATAAACAACTGAGGTGAAAATATGCCAAAAATCAGTGGTGCCAGAAGTCAAGCTAAAGCCTGGAAGAATCTAACTAGCGAGTGAGGTAAAGCTTCAACCAATTAACTAATATATATTCTGCTCCAAATTACCTTGTTAAACTAAATCATAAATGTTTATTTCAACAATTTAAACGATATATTTGGTAGCTTCAGTGGAAGGCCATCAGAGCATCACTAGTCAGAGCTCACAAACCACATCTGTAGTAAACTGCACAAACTCAAATATATTCAGGTGAATTTAATAGCTGCTTTTTCTGTCGACAATGACTGACAGACGAGAGGAAATTGGTCACACAGAGGACATTTGTATGTTTATGTACAGAATTAAGTATTTTATCTCATAAATCATCTGGTCCGAGTCGTTTGTTTTTTTTATCACGTGACTCCATTAGATGCTATGCAGTTATATATACACATATACATTATTGGAACTATAATCAATGTTGGTGTATGTTAACGTTTTAGGGATCTGTTTATTAAAAATTTTACTTTTCATTTTATTACTGATTAAAGGAACAAAATAAACTAAATGACTGAAAAAAGATTCGTCCATTTTGATGAACGAGATTCAAAGAACCGAGTCACTGAAACTGTCTGATCTTCCTATCGCTAGTATCGAATGCTTGATTCCATGAGTCGATTCCCTACACCACTGAGTCGACTCTTGACTCCGCCTTAAGCTTAACGAGAAAGAAATGTTCAGTTCACGGTTTAAATTGCGCGCGTGCCCTGATTAAGTGAGTTGATTGCTAACGGCTTCTTGAGAAAGTTCCAGAATCGTCTTCAGCTCTGTGGTGAGGTTTCACTCTTTAACTCCGGGAAAAATGTCTAATGGTTTGTGTAAATATTTACCATTGAATCTAAATGTTTAAATGTGTTTACTACTCGATATTCTGTTGTTTATTGAGCGTTTTTAAAAATCCGAATCGTTTGCTTTGGATAGATTTTGGATGCAGTTAGCTAACTTTAGCTAGCTAGCGCCTCAGTATTTATAGTACCAATGAGGAGTTATTTTACTTCATCAGTCACTTTGTATTAAAGAAAATGTTTGTAAATTGACTGAAATCCAGCTGATTCAAAGAGAATTGTTGTTTAATTCTCAAAATATATAATTTTTTTAATACAGGTGGAAAATGCCCCAAACATTGTCCAAGAGTCTGCGTTCTTCACTTGGGTTCAGCTCGACCTCAGCAGCCGGTTACAGACCTCAGGACAAAGCCAGGAGATTGTGCAGTAGAAAGCGGTTCAAGGAAAGAAAGCTAGAGAAAGTGGATTTTGTTCCGGTTTGGACCGAGACGACGTGTGTTCCTCGAGAAGAGGACTGGGAGCAGGAGATTGAGGAGTTCTCACGCATGTTGGAGAAGGAAAAGGAGAAAGAAGTGAGCAGCGAGATTCCCTATGGTAATCTTACACACTGAAGACCTGATGTGTTTACTCATTATTGTTCCTACTTTGTTTTTGAGGAACCTCCTAGTTCTAGGTATGTAGGATCCTGATTTTCCAGTAGAAACTTCTAGCCAGCCAGGAGAATGAACAAACCTCGCAAATCAGCAGGAAGTACAACGGCGAGGGTAAAGCCGTATATCATAACCAGGGAAAAGACGAGTAGTATAACACTTCTTGAGCCATTTTTGATGTTTTTTGGGTCACCTAAGGACCTGATGGTGTGACCAACCTCTGGTCATATTCTCTCGTCTTGATCTCTTAATCAAAAGATTTTTCATTTTGCCATTTGCTTGCCTATAGTTTTCCCAAACACAGCTAGCGTGGTCAATCAAACTAATGTAGGACCTACATTGTATGAAATTCACACCAAAATTTCAAGCAGCTGCAAAGTTTGTGCTCCACAGATGAAGTTTAAGGATGATACAAACTCAATAAACCTTTATTTTTTTCCCCATGTAGATCCCAAGGAAGAGCTGAAGGTGGCGCTAAGTGAGATGAGCCTGTACTCCATTCCTCACACCCCAACGCAACACCAGCAGCACTACAACCCCTCCAGTCATCACACTCCTCCAGTCAGGTGGATCCAGCACATCTCCCGCATCGAGAAGGACCAGTTCGATGATGCTGAGGAGTGAACAGACCCTCACCATGTTTCCAGTGGTAAAAGGGTGGGGTGGTCAAAGTGGAGGTTTTTTTTTTTTTTTTTTTAAGTTTAGTTAAATTAATTATAACTTGTTTGAAGTTGTTACATGTACAGAAAGATGTGTTTTTCTACAATTTACATAGTTTTAATTAAAGGCTTATTTAGTCCACCAAAGCACTCGGCTCTGAAGTGTTTGTTTGGGTTTTAGGTGTAAAATTAATTTAAATAAATGTCTCTTAAGAAAAATTGTTTTGCGAACGCTTTATCAACCAGGTAATTTGAATCTCACACACACACACACAGATGAACTGTATACTGTAGGGCAGGGAATAAAGCCCCGAAACAATAACCTCATGTAGAGCCATTATTTACACAATACACATCTATAGTGTGCTATTTAAACTAATAACTAGTATATTATAATCCATAACTAACTAGAACTAGTATTACAGGTCTAATTGATTGTCTTCTGATGTGTGAACATAAGTTTTTTTTTTTTTTTTTTTTTTTCCCTGACTCTCCTGAAGCGTTAAAATGAGAACAGTGAAATAACAGACATCAAGCCAAAAAGCAACTAAAAATGGGTAAAAATAGCTTTGTGGTTAAGTCATTGGACCTTAGATCTAAAGGATGTGAGTTCAAATGCCAGCCACACAAATCTCTTAACCCCATTGCTGCTCTGTTGTATCAGCAAGGGAAACATTCATTCATTCATTCATTTTCTCCCGCTTATCCGTAAGCAGGGGGAAACAATTCATTCATTTGTCTGACCTTTGAGATCCGATCCCATTTTGATGCATTGATTCAATCCGACACACACGTTCAGTGCTTGTAACCAATTAATCCTAATAACTACTGAATTCATAAAGATTTTATGCAGGTGAATGTCCAGGCTGGTGGTTGATTGTTTATGGTGTAATGACCACATGAAGCCTGTAGATGGCAGCACAGGCTAAAATGTATTGTAACTTACATCATGCACTCTAAGGTCACACACGTGCTGCTGCTGTTTTCTTTGCTACCTTCTAGATTTATTGCTTTAATTTCCTAAATGACTAATAAATAGGTCAAAAAGACATATGGGTTCTAATCTATGGGTCAGTTATAATCGGTAAAACCTCGGTACTAATTTTATTATTTTTATCTGTTTCAATGAAGGAGAAAAATTAGTTGATTACAGTTGTAGACATTTACAAATATTCTTGGGAAAAGGCTAGTGTTTAATCATTTTTGTTACTAAATGTAATAGTGTGATCCTGACAAAAGGTTGAAATATCAAACCATTTCGAAAACCATCTATCCAAGAATCATGTTGCCCTTTTCTTCATGAGTTTGCTTGTTTTCTCTCAGACCTCCTGATCAGCTTTGATAAAGTGCTGCTTGTAGGAGATTTTAATATTCATGTAGATGATGCAAACGATGCCCTAGGATTATCATTTGTCGATTTACTAAACTCTTTTGGAGTTAAACAAAACGTCACCAGACCAACCCACCGTTTTAACCACACACTAGACTTAATAATATCCCACGGAGCAGACGTCACTGATATAGATATTTTACCCCAGAGTGATGACATCACAGACCATTATCTCCTACTGTACACACTACCGGTAGAGCAGATTAACCGTGTTTCACCACGGTATCGACTTGGTAGGACTATTATTCCAACCACTAAGGACAGATTCATAAATAACCTGCCTGATTTATCTCAGTTTCACATTAAACCCATAACTGCTGATCATCTTGATGAGATGGCGAACAACATAGACCTTATCCTCACTAGCACTTTAGACACTGTTGCCCCCATCCGGTTAAAAAAGGTTTAAAAACAAGCACCTGCACCTTGGTATAATAGTCATACGCATGCCCTAAAGAGAACAGCACGTAATCTGGAGAGAAAATGGAGGAAAACTAAATTGGAGGTATTTAGAATTGCGTATAAAGACAGTATGCTTAGCTACAGACAGGCGCTAAAAGCTGCTAGAGCTAAACACCTGAGCAAACTCATAGAAAATAACAAAAACAACCCCAGGTTCCTTTTCAGTACAGTCGCCAAATTAACAACAAATCAGGGATCTGAAAAATGTGTTCCATCACAGTTTAGTAGTGAAGACTTTATGAATTTCTTCACTGAAAAAATAGATAACATTAGAAAAACAATTGTGGCAGTTCAACCTCTGACAGCATCTCCCGACACAATCGTACTTACAACCCCACAACTACACTGTTTTACATGTATAGGACAGGAAGAGCTGTATGATGCTATTATGAAAGCTAAATCAACAACATGTCAGTTAGATCCAATTCCCACTAAACTACTGAAGGAAGTGTTATATACAGCTGGTGAGCCTCTTCTCAATATTATTAACTCCTCACTATCGTTAGGTCACGTCCCTAAATCCCTCAAGTTAGCAGTTATTAAGCCTCTCATTAAAAAACCTAATCTGGATCCAAGCACGCTATCGAATTACAGACCAATTTCAAATCTCCCATTTATGTGTAAGATTTTAGAAAAGATTGTCGCTGCCCAGTTATGTAACCACTTGCAGGAGAACAATATCTTTGAAGAGTTTCAGTCAGGTTTTAGGCCCCATCATAGCACAGAAACTGCTCTAGTTAAAATCACTAACGACCTGTTGTTAGCTTCAGACCAAGGCTACATCTCCCTATTAGTTTTACTAGATCTTAGTGCTGCGTTCGACACTATAGATCATGATCTTTTCCTCGATCGCTTACAGAATTACATCGGTATTCAGGGACAGGCATTAAGCTGGTTTAAATCCTACCTGTCCAATCGTTACCATTTCGTAGATTTAAATGGAGAGCTATCCAGGATAATGCTAGTAAATTATGGCGTGCCACAAGGGTCAGTTCTAGGACCTCTGCTTTTTACAATATACATGCTTCCATTAGGAAATATTATTAGAAGGCATGGAATTAGCTTCCATTGTTATGCTGATGATACCCAGCTATATATTTCATCCAAACCAGGCGATACAGCTCAATTAGCTCGCATAACTGAGTGTGTTGAAGAAATAAGAGATTGGATGACCCATAACTTTCTGCTATTAAATTCTGATAAAACGGAGATTTTGCTCATCGGCCCAAAAAATAGTACACAGAAGCTCCAGCATCTCAGCCTGCATTTAGACGGTTGTTCTGTAACTACTAGTTCAACGGTAAAAGACCTGGGAGTTATTTTAGACAGCAACTTATCTTTTAAAAATCACATCAATCAAGTTACAAAAACAGCCTTCTTTCACCTTAGAAATATTTCTAAGCTAAGAAATATGTTATCTATATCTGATGCAGAGAAGCTCGTCCATGCGTTTATGACCTCTAGAATAGACTACTGTAATGCATTACTAGGTGGATGTCCTGCATCATTAATAAACAAGCTTCAGTTAGTTCAGAATGCCGCAGCAAGAGTTCTTACTAGGTCAAGAAAATACGATCATATAACTCCAATCTTATCGTCCCTACATTGGCTTCCTATTAAGTTTCGAATAGACTACAAACTACTGCTACTCACTTATAAAGCACTAAATGGTTTGGCTCCCATGTATCTATCCAGTCTCTTAACACGCTACAATCCATCACGCTCCCTGAGATCTCAAAACTCTGGGCTTCTAGTAGTTCCTAGAATAGCAAAGTCCACTAAAGGTGGTAGAGCATTTTCACATTTAGCTCCTAAACTCTGGAATAGTCTTCCTGACAGTGTTCGGGGCTCAGATACACTCTCCCAGTTTAAGTGCAGATTAAAAAATATATTTTTAGCAAAGCCTTCACATAACACACATCACACACATCACATCATAACCTTGTGCTCCAGAACATCTGATCACATGCACATTATCAACTTGTGCTGTTAATATCATGAACAGCAGCTACGCTAATTCCTCTCCACTGCTTCTCTTTCTCTCCCCATCCCGAGGCATCCTGAGGTTTGGCCAGCTCCAGTCACGTCCCACCTCGTGAAGATTATGGACCTATGGATGATCATGGAGAAGTAGATGCCGAGTGTTTAAAGGCCCTGGCATGGAGAAGCTGATGCTGGATCTATGATGATCACAAATTGTTCTGTATTGTTGAAGGATTTATGACCAAACTCTTGATGTCACCCATATGAGGATGGGTTCCCCTTTGAGTCTGGTTTCTCTCAAGGTTTCTTCCTCATATCATCTAAGGGAGTTTTTCCTTGCCACTGTCACCACGGCTGCTCATCAGGGACAAACGCACACCATTCACCTTCACTGTTGTTTTCTGTAAAGCTGCTTTGAGACAATGTCTGTTGTGAAAAACGCTATACAAATAAACTTGACTTGACTTGACTTGACCCTTAATGAAATCTTATTTTTTTAACATAGCGTTGGCTGATTCGTTTTTCTTTTTGTACCAAAGAATCAAGAGATAACACTGATCTCAGTAGTGTTCAAGTTGAAATAAGTAAAAGAAAGAGTGAGAAAATAAATAAATGGGTTGTGCTGAGGTTCTGCTTTGCCCTAAATACATAAATAAATCATAATAGCCTCTTTCAAGATGTTATGATCTTATTGCTGATTTGTGCACTCTTTCTGCTTGTAAATAAATATCATAAACATAAACCAAATAAAGAAATAAACTGGTTGTGGATCCACGGTCCCATTCGTGTCCTCAGTCAGTCCCGAGTCACATGATGGTGTGGTAATTAAATTCCCCACCCGGTTGCTATGTTTACTGCGTTTCCAAAGACAGGGAATTCTTTGTTAAAATATTTGTGTGTCACAAGATGTAGTCAAGGTCAAATAAATGTGGGTATGATAATGAAAGGGGACTGGAGGAAGGAGTTTATTTTTAAGTGCATGTAGAAATAACTGGCAACTTCAAATGAGCACATATCTGATGTTGCTTCATTCCTGTATGAGAAGCTGATGTGAGACACAGAGCACTGTCTGCGTCTAATAAGAGGATGTCCAAGTAGTCCACAGTGTGTGTGTGTGTGTGTCATGATGACTTTGCCTTTACTCTGGTAATCACTGCTGATGTTAAATTCTGTGTACTTGAACTAAAAGTCTGGAACAGCGCGTGGTTATAACCAGCATTTTTCTGTCTTTATTTATTGATAGAATGAAGAATAAAGTTTAATAGGAGCGCCCTTAGATCCTTACAGTAGTACGTTTATTCTGTTTGTATTTCACTCATAAATAACTTTCATTTCTCTTAGTTTTGATGTGTGAATAGTTAAAAAATAAATAAATAAATATATAAAAAAAATCATTTCCAGTTTGTAATTTGTTTCAATGTCGTTTTTGATTTTTGTCTTAAATATATACGTTATTTGTAAATGTATGTATGACATGGTAGAACGTTGGAGGTGCACAGTTGTATAGGACGTCTTCGAATGAGCTAGCATTATATTTTCCATTGACTTGAATTAAAAAACCCAAACCTGTTCCATTATGAAAATGCTCCTGTGCTGAAAAAAAAAGCACAGATTATAGCAGCAGGCAAAAAGAACCGATCAAGATGGACTTGAATAAGAGCAAGAACATCGAACTTCTTACTCATCAATGTTGTTCTGCTTTTCCTTTACGTGTCACATGATCATCAGGCTGATGAATCATCCAGATTAAATCTACATCTGGATTTCTGTTAAAGCTGTTGGGACGTTAAAAAGCGTTTGTGAGTAAAGCTGAATTAAGTTTTTTCCTTTTCTCTTACTTTTGCAACTGAGATATAAAGATTTTTTAATTGCCCAACTGTGTGTGAGCGCGTTAAAATATATCCTTATATGGACACGGGATATAAAAGCACCATAGCCAATTCTCTTTGTCACAAACAAGAAGGTCAGAGAGAAAACATGCTTTCTGTGAGTTATAATGTATTTAGAGCAAAGTACCATTAGCCCTCTTCCTGAAACATGACTGTGATTGATAGTTTAGTCAGTCTACTCCTCCCACCACCCCTCTCTCTCCCTCTCTCTCTCTCGTTTGCTCGGTCCGATCTTGTGACCCTCAGATGATCCACCCTTTTAAACATTCTGCTGATATGTAAAAAAATGCAGCATGGGTTCAGCATTGAGCATGTTGGGGTTCCTTTCTCACAACAAAACAGATCAAACTAATTAGATCATTCACACCTCAGACTGGAAATGCTAGAGCAGAGATAAAAAAAAATAATTTCAGAGGTTCTCAGGACCAGGCTTAGGAACCTTTTTATCGGTTCTCACAACGACAAACTGGGGAACTGCTTAGATGATAGTTATTTAGTGAATACAGGAAAAGTATCAGTATTTTGCTTTTAACCTTTACACTGTACTGTGTGCTGGTGTTGTAGTTTTGTCAGACTGCACTTCCATTGCAGACTCAACAGGGGGTGCTATATCTCTATTTTTTCCTGTCGCTCTGTGTCTTATCCACTTTGAGATTTGAGACTGGCTGTTGAGATTCAGAGCTTGTCTGTGCAGTTGGTCATGAGCGCTCTCTCTCTCTCTCTCTCTCTCTCTCTCTCTCTCTCTCTCTCTCTCTCTCTCTCTCTCAGTAATGTAGATGGAGATGTATGTCTGTATTCAGGTTAGTTTATCATGTGTGTGTGTGCTCATTCTCAGGTCTGGTTTTGATCGCTAGGTCCAACGCAACATCCTCATTCTTAGCATTACTAAGAGCTCTGATAAAGACGTTCCCTCCCTCCTGCTCTCTCTCTCTCTCTCTCTCTCTCTCTCTCTCTCACACACACACAGCCTGCATTTTAGAGGTGCGTGTGAGAGTGAGTGAGTTAGCTATCAGTCTAATTCCTGCAGTTGATTTAGAAGTTCCTATATTATGTTTATATGCTCCTGTGTTTTTTTTTTTCAAATGGACCTGAAATTGTGTGCGTGTGTGTGTGTGTGTGTGTGTGTGTGTGTGTGTGTGTGTGTGTGTGCGCGCACTGACACACTTTTTTTTTCCCACTACCAAAGTAGTGTCCTCTCAAAATCCAGGCCATGTGCGAGAGAGCAAGGTCACCTCTTTGTGACGCTGTGCTCAGAGGAGTAGGTGACCTCCTTCACTCCTACCACTTGCAAAATCAATCTGAGACACATACACACACACACACAAGGGATTCGCACATCACATTTTACTTATTGCAAATGAGAGCACGTCGGAGTACGTTGGAATCATTTGTCAGATGGCGTGGTCTTCGTGTACATAACCACGTAAACAGGCCAGATTCACACATTGTTCTCTCAGTGCACTTACTGAATGTGTGTGAGAGAGAAAGACTGGCTGAGAGCATTTTATTTCCTTACATAACACAAAACACAAACGGTGAAACCACCAACACACACAATCTCAGGCCAGACTGCAGCAGGTGTTTGTTTACGAGGTCATTTACATGTTTCGCCTTATATTCTTCATTTATATCACGATTCCTGAAAACTTTTTTTTTATATGGAATGTATTGGTTTTCTCAACATTTCCCACAAAAAGGCAGTGTTGCTTTTTTTTTTTTTTTTTTCTATTCTAATTAGATTTTTTTTTTTCTAGCAATAATTAAAAAGGAAATGCAAACGATATGTAGATTTGTTGGGTTTTTTTTTTCTTCATCTTTGTCTTTTTTTATGTATAATAAGTAATGTTATATTGTATTGGCTGGCCCTGGTTTTATACATTTAAATAAAATGTGTGTGTGTGTGTGTAGGTGGCAAGCATGTAGCATTAAACCCAAAAAAACTTGATGTAATTGGTGCCAAAGGAGCTTCAACAAAGTAAAGAGCAAAGGATGTGACTTATGTACATGAATTTTTTTAAATATATATATATATTTAAAACAAACTTCTTTCATATTGGGGTTTTGTTTGTAGAATTTTGGGAAAATTATGAATTCAAACAATTTTGGAATAAAGCTGTAACAAAAAAATATGGGGAAAAAAGTTAAGCTCTGTAAAGACTTTCTGAACACTCTGTGTGTGTGTGTGTGTGTGTGTGTGTGTGTGTGTGTGTGTGTGTGTGTGTGTGTGTGTGTGTGTGTGTGTGTGTGTACTGTATATACATGTGAAAGTGACCGTGAGAAGACCATGTTGTCTTGCTCTCCTTGTAGTTGGTCATTAATGCCAAAATGTTTGTAGCACTTCTTGGAAAAGAATGTTATTTTTGAACATTCCACATGTAGTCCCCATTTTGCTCTTATAATAACCCACTCTTCTGGGAAGATGTTCTACTAGATTTTGTGTTGTGCTTGTGGAGATTTATTCACGTTCAGGTTGTGATGTAGGTAAGGAGACCTGTGGTGCAGTCAGCATTCACATTCATCTCAAAGGTGTTCAATAGGGTTTAAGTTGGAGCTCTGTAGCAGGAGATCTCTCACTCTAACTCATGTTCTTCGAGTTGGCTTTGTGCACAGGGACATTGTCATGCTGGAGCAGGTTTTAGTTTTTTAACATTTTCAAATGAATTATTTGAATAAAACTTAATTCTTTTGCACTATTGTGTGAACACAGTGTGAAGCAGTGTAAGTGTATGATACAGTTGTGATGTGGGCATGTTTGTTTTTATTTTGTTGAGATTCGGTTCTAAAGTATTTTCTTACAACTCCAAACAAATAAAAACGAAGCCTCCATTTAGCGCCCTGGTCGGCATTCCTGCTCTGCTACCTCATCATCCTTGAAATCCCCCACATTCTCCTTCACACACCAACAAACCCAGAGGCTCTGTGCCACTGGGAACCTTCTAAAACCTGTTCCTCAGATTTGACTCCTTTCCCGAGCCCTCTGAGCGCTAATGGAGCAGCGCAGCATTGCTTACATGCCTCTCATGTTTTGCCCACAGTTCAGGTTTAGGAACGTTTACACGTGACTCATAACACGTCCCAATCATCTCGTAACATTTTCCCCTTAAGCCTTTTGTGACTGTTTCACAACCACCAGACCTCCTCCATGTGGAATATGAATAAATACTCTGCGTCTGTCACCCTTCGCCTTTCTGCCCCAGCGCTGCTTCTGTGTTCCAATCTGGGGCATGTTGGAGTTAGCTCTGACGAGAAACAGGGTTCCATCTAGAAAGGTCATAAAGCTGAGCTGTTTAGTGACGCACTCAATAATGAAAATCAAATCATTTCTTCTGTTTAATCATCTCCTTAAAATCCATAAATGTTTGGGTTGAAGTCTGAAATGACCTCATCCCAAACATTTATTATGTTTATATCATTTCACTGGTTCTGTCACTTATTTACCTCATTTTGATAAAAGAGACAAAAAAAAGGTTTCTGCACTGTGTTTTACAAAGTCATGGAAATGTGTTGTGCTGTACAATTAGACCTGTAGTATCCAATGACAACCTGCACAACGGCACATCTAAATAAATGAAACGTTCAAATTGATCATATGTGGTTGAGTTTGTGTTTACTGTTGACTGAGAAAGTTTTAAGAATTAAATATGAAGATTTGGGGGGGGTGTTGTATCAGACCTTATTTCCCCTATTATATGTACTTTAGTGTTCTTCATTTTTATGTTATTATTATTGTGCGTGTTGCTGTTTGGACATGTTTAATACTTATAACATGGGCATGTAAGTAACTGTTACGTCTGAATGTTTCTGCTTTTGGCACGGAGGCTTTTTATTGCAAACTGACTTGGAAATACAGAAGTTTTGAAATATTTGCTCTTTTATAGGCTAAAGCTCTACCTCTGGTAGTGTGTGTGTGTGTGTGTGTGTGTGTGTGTGTGTGTGTGTGTGTGTGAGAGAGAGAAAGAGAGATATCTTGTGGAAGCTGTAATTACCACTCACACATCATGGTGTTATAAATAACACAATAGAATGAAGACAGGACATGTGTGTGAGAATAACACACCTAACAGCAGAAGTATGATCGACTCTTTTGATGACTGTAGAGGAAGAGTGTGTGTGTGTGTGTGTGTGTGTGTGTGTGTGTGTGTGTGTGTGTGTGTGTGTGTGTGTGTGTGTGTGTGAGTGAGTGAGTGAGTGAGTGAGTGAGTGAGTGAGTGAGTGAGAGAGAGAGAGAGAGAGAGAGAGAGAGAGAGAGAGAGAGAGAGAGAATATCCGTGTGCCGAGTCTTTTGGCCGTGAGTTTTTTGGCGTGTTTGCCCAGGTGGAGTTTGTTTGAGGTTGAGTTCTGGTTGTCAGTGTGATGGAGCTGTTCAGCCACTCAGGTATGTTTGATGTGGGAGTGATGAGTCACCATCTCTTTTCCTCTCTCTCTCT
>NC_139575.1:38306942-38327595 GCF_946808225.1 Silurus aristotelis
GTGTGTGTGTGTGTGTGTGTGTGTGTGTGTGTGTGTGTGTGTGTGTGTGTGTGTGTGTGTGTGTGTGTGTGTGTGTGTGTGTCTTTTGTTATGCGTCTCTGCACCATCAGAGTGAAGGACACTCCAACAGACAGTATTACAATATTACTGACATCACTGAGACATCACACACTGTTGCCATGGCAGCAGGATGAGCAAGTGAAAGAAGCTTAGACTCAGGAGTCTGTAGCCTGGCTAGCTGTAGCCACTTGTTAGCTGCTAGCATTAAACTGCTTGAGCACGACACTATAGGATGTGATGTCTGAATGTTAAAATCAGCATCAACGGGATTCAGTGTGGAACCTGATCCCTGATACTGAAACTACTAGCAATGATACCACAGTGTAATACTGACATGTTCAGACCTCCTTCTTTACTTAGTGAGTGTGTGTGTGTGTGTGTGTGTGTGTGTGTGTGTGTGTGTGTGTGTGTGTGTGTGTATACACACACACACACACACACACACACAGTATTTCACAAAAGTAAATGCACCCCTCACATTTCAGCCACTATTTTCGTATCTTCTGAAGGGTCAATAGTATAGAAATGAAATTTGTATATATTTTAATAAATATATTAAACATATTAAATTGGATGCATGATGCTCCTGTGTCGCTCACAGATCATGGAAAGTAAAACTTTAATCTGTCACAGCGGGATTGAATGTATTCATTCACATCAAAAATGTGTATTCAAAGCTTTTTTTCCTTCACTTTATAATAATAGTTGTTTATTAACTTATTGGGAGGAAACCGGTAATTCTCTGTGAAATCAGACATTGAGCAACCCCATATAACCAAAATGGCACGATCCTCATTTCTATCATTATAGACGCACACACACACACACACACACACACGTCCACATATACCTCATATACACATGCATACACTTTTATACCCAAACACACACACATACACCATACCTAGCTATGCTCGTGTCTGACATGCTTTCTTGAGTTGTGTGTTTATGCAGGATGGACTGTGATTGGTCAGAAGATGTTGATTAATTATCTCTGGCAGTTGCTCAGCTTTATATTAGTATGAATGCCTCCCACTGATTATATAATGATACAACCCCTGGTTCCTGTTTTTCATCTCCACAGCGCTGACTGAGAGACGCCGAGGTCACACCAGATATGTCTGAAAATAAACTAGAGGAACCAGGAGAACCAGAGCTGGAAAGTAGAATCAGAAACGTGCTGGAGACTCGAAGCTGATTTAATTCAAAAGAAGCACGGGTTAAAACAGGAAGTAGAAAACAAACATTCTGAAAGCATTAGGATAAATATCTTCTTCTTCTTCTTTCGGCTGCTCCCATTAGGGGTTGCCACAGCGGATCATCCGTCTCCATACCACCCTGTCCTCTATATCTGCCTCTTTTACACCAACTACCTGCATGTCTTCCCTCACCACATCCATGAACCTCCTCCTTGGCCTTCCTCTTTTCCTCCTACCTGGTGGCTCCATCTTCAGCATTTTTCTACCAATATAATTCATGTCCCTTCTCTGCACATGTCCAAACCATCTCAATCTCGCCTCCCTCACCTTGTCACCAAAACATCCTACATGTGCTGTCCCTCTAATAAACTCATTTCTAATCTTGTCCATCCTCGTCACTCCCAACGAACATCTCAACATCTTCAGCTCTGCTACCTCCAGCTCCACCTCCTGTCTTTTACTCAATGCCACTGTCTCTAATCCATACAACATCGCAGGTCTCACCACAGTCCTATAAACTTTCCCTTTCATTCTTGCAGATACTCTTCTATCACAAATCACTCCTGTCACTCTTCTCCACCCACTCCACCCTGCCTGCACTCTTTTCTTTACTTCCCTAACACACTCTCCATTACTTTGCACTGTTGACCCCAGGTACCTGAACTCCTCCACCTTCTCCACCTCTTCTCCCTGCAACCGCATCACTCCACTGCCCTCCCTCTTATTCACACACATGTACTCTGTCTTACTCCTACTGACTTTCATTCCCCTTCTCTCCAGCACATATCTCCACCTCTCCAGGCTCTTCTCAACCTGCTCTCTACTCTCACCACAAATCACAATATCATCTGCAAACATCATAGTCCAGGGAGACTCCTGTCTGACCTCGTCCGTCAACCTGTCCATCACCACTGCAAACAGGAAAGGGCTCAGGACCGATCCTTGATGCAGTCCAACCTTCACCCTGAACCAGTCTGTCGTACCTACTGCACACTTTACTGCCGTCACACTGTCCTCATACATGTCCTGCACCACCCTCACATACTTCTCTGACACACCTGACTTCCTCATACAATACCACAACTCCTCTCTCGGCACCCTGTCGTACGCTTTCTCTAAATCCACAAATACACAATGCAGCTCCTTCTGTCCTTCTCTATACTTCTCCATCAACATCCTCAAAGCAAATAAGGCATCTGTGGTGCTCTTCCTCGGCATGAAACCATACTGTTGCTCACAGATGGTCACCTCTTCTCTCAGCCTGGCTTCCACTACTCTTTCCCATAACTTCATGGTGTGACTGATCAACTTAATTCCCCTGTAGTTACTGCAGGTCTGCACATCTCCCTTATGCTTAAAGATCGGTACCAGCACACTCCTTCTCCATTCCTCAGGCATCCTCTCCCCTTCCAGAATCCTGTTAAACAATCTGGTTAAAAACTCCACTGCCATCTCTCCTAAACATCTCCACGCTTCTACCGGTATGTCATCTGGTCCAACCGACTTTCCATTCTTCATCCTCTTAATCGCTGCTCTCACTTCCTCCTTACTAATCCTATCTACATCCTGCTTCACCAACTCCACATCCTCCAACCTTCTCTTTCTCTGATTTTCCTCATTCATCAGCTGCTCAAAATACTCCCTCCATCTTCTCAACACACTCTCCTCACTAGTCAACACATTTCCCTCTCCATCCTTTATTGCTCTAACTTGCAGTACATCCTTCCCAGCTCGGTCCCTCTGCCTGGCCAATCGGTATAAATCCTTTTCTCCTTCCTTAGTGTCCAACCTCTTATACAGTTCCTCATATGCCTTTTCCTTGGCTTTTGCCACATCCCTTTTAACCTGCTGCCGCATCTCCTGGTACTCCTGCCTACTTTTCTCATCACTCTGTCGATCCCACTTCTGTTTTGCCAACCTCTTTCCCCTAATGCTCTCCTGCACTTCCTCATTCCACCACCATGTCTCCTTGTCTTGCTTTCTATTTCCAGATGTCACACCAAGTACTTTTCTAGCTGCCTCCCTCATCACTCCTGCAGTAGTTGCCCAATCATCCGGCACCTCTTCACCACCACCAAGCCCCTGTCTGACCTCTTCCCTGAACCTCACAATACACTCTTCCTCCTTCAGTTTCCACCATCTTATTCTTCTTTCAATCCTTACTTTCCTCCTCTTCTTCTTCTTCGCCTCCAAAACCATCCTACAGACCACCATCCGATGCTGTCTAGCTACACTGTCCCCCGCCAACACCTTACAGTCTCCAATCTCCTTCAGGTTGCATCTCCTACACAGAAGATAATCCACCTGTGTGCACCTTCCTCCACTCTTATACGTCACCCTATGATCCTCCTTCTTCTTAAAATACGTGTTCACCACTGCCATTTCCATCCTTTTAGCAAAATCTACCACCATCTGCCCTTCCACATTCCTCTCCTTAAAACCATACCTACCCATCACCTCCTCATCACCTCTGTTCCCTTCACCTACATGCCCATTAAAGTCTGCCCCAATCACCAATCGTTCTTTTCTAGGTACACCATCTACCACTTCATCTAATTCACTCCAGAATCTTTCCTTCTCCTCCATCTCACAGCCAACTTGTGGAGCATAGGCACTGATGACATTTATCATCATCCCTTCAACTTCCACCTTCACGATCATCACCCTATCAGAAACTCTCTTCACCTCCACTACACTCTTACTGTACTCTTCCTTCAGTTTAAACACCTCCAATGTTCCTGCTCTTACTCTCTTTCCACTTGGTCTCCTGAACACACAACACATCTACCTTTCTCCTCTCCATCATATCAGCTATCTCTCTCCCTTTACCCGTCATAGTACCAACATTTAAAGTACCAACCCGAACCACTACTCTCCTACACTACTCCTTTTCCTGCCGTCTCTGTAGACGTCTTCCTCCTCTCCTTCTCCTCCTTCGGCCAACAGTAGCCCAATTTCCACCGGTACCCTGTCGGCTAACGATACCTGTGGCGGTCGTTGTTAACCCGGTCCTCGACCGATCCGGTATGAAATTCTCATTTGTGATCCGCATATTTGATTTGGCACATGTTTTACGCTGGATGCCCTTCCTAACGCAACCCTCCCCATTTATCCCCGGGCTTGGGACCGGCACTAAGAGTGCACTGGCTTGTGCCCCCCTAATGGCTGGGTTCATTAGGATAAATATATAGCACATAAAGAGGCTAGAAAAGGGGGCGGGGCTAGAAACAGACCACTAACACATTCGTGTAATAGACTGAAAATGGGCGGGGCTAGAAGCAGATCACTGTATAAATGAGTTAGAGTTACACAAGGTGTTTATCCAAACATAAACCTCAGCATGTTTGTAGAGTTTTTGCAGCACAGGAGGCATTATAAACATTAATAATGAGATGCAGAAATAGAAAGTGTGAAGTTCTGTAAATAGAAAAGGGTAAACGTGTAATCTGTAGTGTGTGAATGCTCATTAATGTGGAGTAGATGCTTTGGTCCTGCAGGTGGCGCTGGGCCTGTGAAATCCTGTTCATCATTATATCATCATTAATCATATACATTGATTGACTGTAGTATTGCTCATGGCTTCAGAGAGATGTGTAAACTATAGCACTTCCTAAAGGGGGAGGAATGGGTGTGGCCTGACATGCGCAACATGGAAAATACATGTAAAAATACGACCAATCACAGGTTTGATTGTGTTGCATGGAGTTCCCACAGCTAACGTGAATAGTGAAGAGATAAAAAAAAATTGTCTGCCACACCCATTTGCTCTGCAGCTACATTTCCTGTTGACGTTCATGAATTCTTATTCAAGAGCATGTGACAAAAACCCAAGAATTTTTAAATGTTTTAAATATTTTAGCTGAAATTTGATAAAAGAAGGAAATGCGTGTTAGATTTGGGTGTAGTTTGCGTTAGGAAATTGTAGCAACACTTGTTCGTAGCTTCGTCATTTTATAGCATCACAATTGGCGTACCGCCCACCTGCACACAGGCCCCGCCCCCTGGCATTGTAGCTGTGTGTGTTGTAGATGATAATATTGATTTTACACTTCATTTAAATCAGGTGTCTGTTTGTTTAATTTTGGCCTCCACACTATAGCAGAAGTGTGTGTGTGTGTGTGTGTGTGTGTGTGTGTGTGTGTGTGTGTGTGTGTGTGTGTGTGTGTGTAAATGTGTGTTTATAACTGCATTTTATAAACATATAAACTGCATTTTATAAACATGCATCCAGATCCCTAAGTACAAGCGTTTACTTGTGACTAATGCAGCTGAAGAAAAGAATTTGTGTGTGTTGAAAGACTCACACTGCAGGAATTTAAGTTGTGTAAAGTGATGTGTGTGTGTGTATCTTTGCTTGCCTGAGGCCTGAGGCCAAACTCTGTCTCATGACCAAAACAGTCGATAAGCAACCAGAGCGTCAGGCCGTGTGTGTGTGTGTGTGTGTGTGTGTGTGTGTGTGATGGCTTTAGCGTCCCTAAAACCTCACAACTGACAAACTTTCAGTTCTGGTTTTAAGACCGGTTCTGATTGTTTATAGGTGCCAATACTTACAGACATGTTTCATTCATAATTATTTAAGACTTTCGATGTGATTAACTGAAGAGGAAAGGATGCAGGAATGTCTCTCTCTCTCTCTCTCTCTCTCTCTCTCTCTCTCTCTCTCTCTCTCTCTCTCTCTCTCTTTCTCTCTCTTTAATCTGTTCTCACTCCAACACAACACCAGCCTCAGTAAAGAGATGAGGGAAGTGTGTGTTTGCCTTCATATTAATAAAAAAACCACACTGCCATTTTTCCTCTCATTTGCATATTAATTTTGCTTATCGCTCATTGACCAGCCAGCTAAAATTAAAGGCAACTAATTGGCTAATTCTCTGTGGTATTATTTTTTCTGTTTGTGCGTCAACGGTTTCCTTCGTTTGCATAAATTCATAAAAATTCTAATAATTTATGAATGTTATCAAACCAGCTGCTTTAAGTTTGTAATTGTGAAAAAGACACAATCATAAATGCGATATCTCCATTCCAACAAAAACAAACACGTAGCTTATCACGTACAGCGATATAAACCATGTGGTCAAATGTATTGGGACACGTGCCATTTTCAGCCCTATAAGGACGTCTTTGGATTCGCTGGCATTACATTTCCTAAATCTTGTGAAACATCTTCCCAGAAGAGTGGAGTTTATTAAAACAGTAAATGGGGACTACAAATGAAATGGGATGTTAAGAAGCAGCATTTACCAAACTTATATTTAGATGTCCATAAACTTTTGTCTACCTACCGCCATATTTAGCTACACCTAAACATTAGCAAAGTTTTTATATAAGAATTCTCCTGTCCTGAAGAAAGTTGAACTGAGAAGCGAACCCTGAGGTACTCCTGTGTGTGACAGGAAATTTTTTATAATAAAAATACATGACTTTTAGTTCAATAAAAAAAAAAGAATAATCACACAAGGAAGTAATTGTACAGTGTTTATTCAGAATGCAGGACTTGATTGTCTTGCCTGTACACACACACACACAAAACACAACACAATACAGGTGTATTCACACACTCACTTGAGCAAAGGAAGTAGGCATCGCTGGAAGGCAGCCAATCACAGCACTGCTTAGTTTTTTGTGACTGTGAGGTGGAGCTCAGCACAAAATAAACTCGTTAGTGTGTAACGTCTCTCTCTAACAAATGACTTGCTTTAAGGTGATCTTTGAGTCTGTTCACTCTGAAACAGTGAGACGAAACACATTTAGAAGAAAAACCCTTTCTCTCTACCACTGATTCACAGCAGCCATGTTAATGACCTCATTCTGCACAAATCAGATTCTCGCTCAACCTGGGCTTCCAGATCCAAAAGCCTAGTATTCCACCACTTCCACCACTCTGGGATCTGCTCTGGAATACGCACATTCTCCTAGGAAGCTCCTCCTGAAAGTCAAGCCCAGGTTGAGTGAGAATCTGATCTGTGACATTTTCAGAATGATGTCATCAACATGGTGTACATTTTGATTGAATATTTCTTGTGTATTGTCTCATTGTACAATGGTTAAGATGTACTTCTGATCAGAAGTTTGTGAGTTCAAATCCCAACAACATGAAGCTACCACTGTTGAGTCCTTGAGCAAATTCCTCAACCCACAACTGCTCCATTATATGAATGAAATAAATGTAAGTCGCTTGAATAAGTTGTGAAATGCTGTAAATCTAGATGGATCATCAGTTCTGATAAAGTCTCTCCAGACAGACATCTCTCTGTGGATGGCAGCCAAATTAGATTCGGTCTTATCGAACAATATCTACACCAAGTCCACATCTTGTTCCCACAGATCTTCCTGGAGAACGGCTTTCATCGTGCCAAGTCCTCAAAACAGCTTTCCTGGATGTCGATCAGTGTTTAGTTCATCGATAATCCAGGAAGTGAAGGTTCTTAATATCCTTCGCACGTCTGTCATCCCACTCCTCCGTTCACACCTTCCATGTTCATCCCTGGATGCCGCAGGCCGATTCTTAATGACACATTTACATTCAAATCTAAATAGAACAGAATCTGGAACAGAACGTCCTCACGTCTCATCAGAAACTCTAAACTGACACGGATCGAATCGTGAGCAAACGAGCGCACAGGGAGAGAAAGAGACTTGTCTTTTCTGGAGAGAGAATCATTGAAATCTGGATTCTGGTTTGTCATAAGATGTTGATTAACTTTTTGTAACAGCAGCTCTGACGTTAGCACCGGTTTATGTTGACGCTCAGGTTCTGTGTGTGTGTGTGTGAGATACGTTATTGTGCACGATCGCACATTTGGTGAAGTGATCTGAGGAACTGGTTCAGGGAAGGAGTCTCCAGTGCGAGCGCTTTGTAAAGCTGGAAGGGTCGAGGATCTTACCGAGGAAAAGTTATGATTGCTGTAGAAGAGTGAGGACTGAGAGGAGGGTAGTCATGGTTACAGTGTGCAGGTCAGGTGACCATGTTGGCTTTTGTTTTCATATAAGTGATTTATATATATATATATATATATATAGTAGCAACTTCGAATTCTCCAGCACAGAGATTTGGAGTTTCTGCTCCTGTGATATTAAATCCCCCCACAGCTAAAATCCTCCTGAGCTGTGAAAAGCTGTGTGATAATGGATATGTTGCACTGAGTGTGATTTATTAGAGTATTGCACAAACACATCATGTCACTGAAGACCGAAGAAGAATCGTCATAGCCAGAAGACAAGTTCCACCCAGAACATCCTTAAAATATCTCTCTCACTGATGTGACAAGACGTGATTACGAGTACAGGACGGGTTCAGGGCTTTTAGATTTACGACAAACTTCAAAAGCAGTGAAGGTGTCAGAATATTCCACACAAACAACCTCTTGTTCTGCTCACGTGTTCTTCACTTCTCGGTAGTTTTACTAGTCATTTCAGTGGTAACGTTCATAATCTCTTGACACTTTAATGGCCATAAACAAGCTTGTTAAATATCTAATGTTCCCAGTCACCTAGCAGCAGCATATACACAGTTCTAACCGCGGTTCAGTCTTCTTCCACCATTGTGACACCGCTGCCGTCTCATTTTTAATGAAAGATCGGGGAATTCACGCAAAAACTCGAGTATTCACACGTGGAAGGGACACTTGATCATTTTACGCCGGTGAGAGCTTCACTTGGCGAAGAACCCGCAAATTCCTGCCATGTGAAGACGTGTGATTGATAGGAGATGCAAAGTCACGAACAGATTTTATAATGCTACGTTAAAAAGATTTCAAAATCTAAGATTGAGATTAAAGTCGTTGCAATGGTCTCCTGAACACACAACACATCTACCTTTCTCCTCTCCATCATATCAGCTATCTCTCTCCCTTTACCCGTCATAGTACCAACATTTAAAGTACCAACCCGAACCACTACTCTCCTACACTACTCCTTTTCCTGCCGTCTCTGTAGACGTCTTCCTCCTCTCCTTCTCCTCCTTCGGCCAACAGTAGCCCAATTTCCACCGGTACCCTGTCGGCTAACGATACCTGTGGCGGTCGTTGTTAACCCGGTCCTCGACCGATCCGGTATGAAATTCTCATTTGTGATCCGCATATTTGATTTGGCACATGTTTTACGCTGGATGCCCTTCCTAACGCAACCCTCCCCATTTATCCCCGGGCTTGGGACCGGCACTAAGAGTGCACTGGCTTGTGCCCCCCTAATGGCTGGGTTCATTAGGATAAATATATAGCACATAAAGAGGCTAGAACATTAGCAAAGTTTTTATATAAGAATTCTCCTGTCCTGAAGAAAGTTGAACTGAGAAGCGAACCCTGAGGTACTCCTGTGTGTGACAGGAAATTTTTTATAATAAAAATACATGACTTTTAGTTCAATAAAAAAAAAAGAATAATCACACAAGGAAGTAATTGTACAGTGTTTATTCAGAATGCAGGACTTGATTGTCTTGCCTGTACACACACACACACAAAACACAACACAATACAGGTGTATTCACACACTCACTTGAGCAAAGGAAGTAGGCATCGCTGGAAGGCAGCCAATCACAGCACTGCTTAGTTTTTTGTGACTGTGAGGTGGAGCTCAGCACAAAATAAACTCGTTAGTGTGTAACGTCTCTCTCTAACAAATGACTTGCTTTAAGGTGATCTTTGAGTCTGTTCACTCTGAAACAGTGAGACGAAACACATTTAGAAGAAAAACCCTTTCTCTCTACCACTGATTCACAGCAGCCATGTTAATGACCTCATTCTGCACAAATCAGATTCTCGCTCAACCTGGGCTTCCAGATCCAAAAGCCTAGTATTCCACCACTTCCACCACTCTGGGATCTGCTCTGGAATACGCACATTCTCCTAGGAAGCTCCTCCTGAAAGTCAAGCCCAGGTTGAGTGAGAATCTGATCTGTGACATTTTCAGAATGATGTCATCAACATGGTGTACATTTTGATTGAATATTTCTTGTGTATTGTCTCATTGTACAATGGTTAAGATGTACTTCTGATCAGAAGTTTGTGAGTTCAAATCCCAACAACATGAAGCTACCACTGTTGAGTCCTTGAGCAAATTCCTCAACCCACAACTGCTCCATTATATGAATGAAATAAATGTAAGTCGCTTGAATAAGTTGTGAAATGCTGTAAATCTAGATGGATCATCAGTTCTGATAAAGTCTCTCCAGACAGACATCTCTCTGTGGATGGCAGCCAAATTAGATTCGGTCTTATCGAACAATATCTACACCAAGTCCACATCTTGTTCCCACAGATCTTCCTGGAGAACGGCTTTCATCGTGCCAAGTCCTCAAAACAGCTTTCCTGGATGTCGATCAGTGTTTAGTTCATCGATAATCCAGGAAGTGAAGGTTCTTAATATCCTTCGCACGTCTGTCATCCCACTCCTCCGTTCACACCTTCCATGTTCATCCCTGGATGCCGCAGGCCGATTCTTAATGACACATTTACATTCAAATCTAAATAGAACAGAATCTGGAACAGAACGTCCTCACGTCTCATCAGAAACTCTAAACTGACACGGATCGAATCGTGAGCAAACGAGCGCACAGGGAGAGAAAGAGACTTGTCTTTTCTGGAGAGAGAATCATTGAAATCTGGATTCTGGTTTGTCATAAGATGTTGATTAACTTTTTGTAACAGCAGCTCTGACGTTAGCACCGGTTTATGTTGACGCTCAGGTTCTGTGTGTGTGTGTGTGAGATACGTTATTGTGCACGATCGCACATTTGGTGAAGTGATCTGAGGAACTGGTTCAGGGAAGGAGTCTCCAGTGCGAGCGCTTTGTAAAGCTGGAAGGGTCGAGGATCTTACCGAGGAAAAGTTATGATTGCTGTAGAAGAGTGAGGACTGAGAGGAGGGTAGTCATGGTTACAGTGTGCAGGTCAGGTGACCATGTTGGCTTTTGTTTTCATATAAGTGATTTATATATATATATATATATATAGTAGCAACTTCGAATTCTCCAGCACAGAGATTTGGAGTTTCTGCTCCTGTGATATTAAATCCCCCCACAGCTAAAATCCTCCTGAGCTGTGAAAAGCTGTGTGATAATGGATATGTTGCACTGAGTGTGATTTATTAGAGTATTGCACAAACACATCATGTCACTGAAGACCGAAGAAGAATCGTCATAGCCAGAAGACAAGTTCCACCCAGAACATCCTTAAAATATCTCTCTCACTGATGTGACAAGACGTGATTACGAGTACAGGACGGGTTCAGGGCTTTTAGATTTACGACAAACTTCAAAAGCAGTGAAGGTGTCAGAATATTCCACACAAACAACCTCTTGTTCTGCTCACGTGTTCTTCACTTCTCGGTAGTTTTACTAGTCATTTCAGTGGTAACGTTCATAATCTCTTGACACTTTAATGGCCATAAACAAGCTTGTTAAATATCTAATGTTCCCAGTCACCTAGCAGCAGCATATACACAGTTCTAACCGCGGTTCAGTCTTCTTCCACCATTGTGACACCGCTGCCGTCTCATTTTTAATGAAAGATCGGAGAATTCACGCAAAAACTCGAGTATTCACACGTGGAAGGGACACTTGATCATTTTACGCCGGTGAGAGCTTCACTTGGCGAAGAACCCGCAAATTCCTGCCATGTGAAGACGTGTGATTGATAGGAGATGCAAAGTCACGAACAGATTTTATAATGCTACGTTAAAAAGATTTCAAAATCTAAGATTGAGATTAAAGTCGTTGCAATACGAGAATAAAATTTTAATATTTTGAAAACAATCAGAATTGTGAGAAACATTTAGCTGTTTTGCATAAAATGGATGTGGAGGATTTGTTTAGATCTTTAGGTGAGGTTTAGGTGAAGTCAGGTGACCAGTGTTCGAGTCCATGGTTTCATCCGCGTGCTGTTTGAAATAGAGATGATGTTTCTCAGACTATGAGGATGATGATTAAAGAATTCGACTCTGATGGGGTTAAACACCGGTGCGCTCGACGCTTTATTCATGTATTATTACAACTTTATACTTGTGATCTTCGATTTATATATTTTTTACGTGGCACTAAAACACTTAAGAAATCAGAAATTGTCATTTGATCACGGCTTTGAACATAAAACTCGGCACGAGATGTTGGTTGCTTAGGACACAACGACAACTAAAGTAAACAGATCTAAAAGAAACGTTCTGCGATTCATTCGTGGAAACTCATTTGTACCGTTTTAGTACACAGTTACAGAAGAAAGCCAAAGTGCTGCATCTACAGAGGGGAACAGAGAAAGTGGCACATGCGGCGGCGTTTTCAGTGTGAGGAAAGAACGTTGTGGAGGTCAGGGTGAAGTGGAGTGTGAGGTGAGGTGAGGTGAGGTGAGGTGAGGGAGGTGAAAGCACACATTTTCCCTGAGCCGAGTGTGCAGTGTTTACGCAGCCTGCACTCCCATATTCAGGCACATTGTGCAACATTAACGCACAAAAACGCCTGTTTGCTCCCGAGCCGGATGCTCTCCATACTCCACACCTATTCCCACCGTGAGTTTCTCCGTTCTGCCTTCGAGGCCACTGAACACCACGGGCATCAGTGACAGCTGCTCAAAAATCAAATAAGGTCACGTTCTGGAAAAAAAAACATTGTAATATAAATATCAGTGAGAAGTTGTTGAAGGTTGTGAGGGATACAGCAGGACGTTACCTGGGGAAAGGAAGGGAAGAAAAAACGACCACAACAGACACACGTTGTAACCTCTCATATTTGCACAAGAGGCCGTCGGACAAGGTTTTCTCCAACCACGGAGCAGGTTGGGTCGGTTTTTCACTCGAGGGGCTCCAGGAGGAGTGAAGGAGCGTGCGGGGGAAAGCGAGGGAGAGAATGAGGGAGGGGGCTGCACTCGTTCACCCTTGCTTTTGTCAGTTATGTTTACTCCTCTCCAAATCCTCCCTCCTCAGCGCCGAACGTCACACAGCCGGAGGAGCAGAGCCTGGAGTCTGTACCTGAACATGGTGCGTTCTCAGGGCGTGTCTGGATCCATCTATGACTCATGAACCCCCATCGCTCGGATCGCTGGAATCTCCACCGGTTAGTTCTGGGCGTCAGCCGACTCGGGCTCATTATTTATCCACGCTGTTGTTCTGTAAAGGGGGAAAATATCGTTTTCCTGCCGAACAGTTTCCTCAGTGCCTGAGGAGCTTTTAAAGTTTAGGAAGACAATAAATCAGCGACTTCATGAGGAAGTACGGAGACGCTGCAGAGTCGATATGAGACAGAAACAGGAACAATCAGCTCTCAGGACACAGTCACATTTTCTCTCAATTACAATTCGCTTTTCTGAATCAGGAACGATACTCAATCATTCAGAAAGAAATAATGGATAAATTACTCACATGCATCACATATGTTGCAAACATCTCACGAAGACGGCACCCTCACTGAGGACATCAGTTCATTCAACACAAAAAGTCAGTTCTAATCAAAATTATCATTATGATTGGCACCCTGAATAGCGATTATGAATGAAATGCATTTGTATTGGACTTTACGTCCACTGAGGGTTTCTTTAGTGTGAAATGAGATCGAGCACAAATCTGTCAGTCGTTTTTATAATTCTGGATCGAATTTAATCACACGATTTGGAAAGGTTTTGAGAAACGAATCGCTGGTGTCCGAGGCTCCGCTGCCTTCTTAAAGTAACCGTGCTGAATTATTGTTAATGATGAATGTGGGTTCGGTGGGGAGGGAAAGAAAAACGTCCAGGGTCTGCTTGATCTGGATCCAACGCAGGGACCAATCAGTAGAGGAGTAGGCTTGGTCATGTGATCAGTGTATGAGATTCCACATGTTTGGATGAGTCAGTCTTCCCTCTTTTCTCTCTGTACAGAGAAGAGCATGAGCCTGACTCATCCACCATCGTCTCACACACACACACACACACACACAGTGAATCAGCCTCAATCTCCCTCTTTTTCTTTCTCCGTTTCTCCTTATTTCTCTCTGTCTCTCGCTGTCTCTTTCTCGATCTGTCTGTCGCTCTTTACTCTTTCTCTCTTTCTTTTAGACTTTTTTCCAGAGGAAGAAAAATTGCTTTGTGTGTTGGGGAGAAAAAGCTAAGGAGATCAGTCTGGTATTCCCCCAGTCACATTCCCAAAATGCTCTCACACACACACACACACACACACACACACACACACACACACACACACACACACACACACGAAGATGGACAGAAAGAGAGACTGAAAGAGGTTCAGAAAGAGATAGAGGGATGAGTAAAAGAATGAGATGGTGAACATGAGGAGATGAATCATGGACCTGAATGAGGACAAACACACACACACATACACACACGGGAAACATTTAACTGCCTTGAACATCTCCTATTACAGTCACAATCCTCAATTCCCGAATCCTAAAATCCAGCTGTGTGAGATCGCGGAGCAACTGCGTTTTCTCGTCCGGATCATCGCTGAGCATTGCAAGAGCAATAAGGATTTTCAGGGGCATTATGACTGAGTTAGCAGAACACAGCTGCCCCTAAAAGTCCCTCACTTTTCTTGCTGCCTCGTTCACGTCGTCGTCTCTCATCACACACACACACACGACTTCTTATTGACCTTCCTATAAATCTCCATGTTGCATGTTCAGTGCATTTGAACCCAATGCCTTACTTTTCTGCTTTACTTCTCTGCTTTTTTTCAACAAGTCAAAGTCTGGACTCGTCGCATTCTCGAGGTTACCGAGTTCACCAGAAAGCTAATTACGCCGTTTTCTTCCCACGTTGTTCGATAAAACACAAAGCACAGAGGCGTGTCATAGGAAGAGGATCTGCGTGTACGCTACAGTTTAGCATCACTCTGGAAAAAAAAACAACTGCATGCTAATTTCTAACCAATTCTGTTAATGTGACTTTCCTAAAATGCAGATTCCTTTTTTTTATTTTACACTCTGAGGTTAAAATGAAACCAGGTCACACCACGGCACACTCGGGTTCTGGATTCTGATTGGTCACGTGTTGATTCTTGATTAATTCTCTATAACAGCAGAAAATATATCAATAAAATGATCATAAAAACCTGCACGTACTGTACACTGTGAGCTGTAACGACACGGCCGTGTAACATTTACAGAAAGAGTCTCCAGTGTCAGAGTTTTCTTCATCTTCAGGACTGACGAGTTTACGCTACTTTTGCAGTTTCTCACTGACACAAGTGTGAGGAAACGAGTGTTTATCGCTGCTATAAAAGAGGAAAGAACCCGCCTCACACTCGTCCTCTAACGCTAATACCTGCCTAATCGCTGCTCTCTGTATAAGTCCCAAAAGACAAATAAAACAGTTTTAGGGAAATAATCAGCCTCTAGGTGCTAACGGTAACTTTGCGCTTACACACACACACACACACACACACACACACACACACACACACACACACACACAGTGGTTTATTCCTGATTCACATTTCATGCCAGTAAGCCAAGTGTCAGACTAAAAACAGTACACGGGGTGGGTGTGTGTGTGTGTGTGTGTGTGTGTGTGTGTGTGTGTGTGTGTTTACTGGTGAGATTATATTCCAGTGCATGTATAAACAATAATGCTAATAAGATGAGTTGGAGATAATTTATAAGAATAAGAATCGCTGCTGTTTGGACACAGTGGTGTGTACAGATGTGTACAGGTGTGTTAGGGTACATCGCATTTGCATGTCTCTTTTTCTGTCTTTGTTTTATTAATTGAATTAGACTGCAGTTCGTGCACTTACACAGCTCAAGACGAGCAACTGGGGTGCCAAAACTTTTGCTCAGACATAGCTATGTTCTAGTTTTCCATGTTAATCAAGTTTCTGTTATCTACTGAAAAGAAAAGGTCCACGAGACACATGTATCAGGTTGCGGTTGAACAGCTCTGTCCTGAAGATGCACATTTCTCCTCACTCGCTCGAGGAAAGTGGAGCGTCAGAGGAATAAAACACTCTGGAAACAGAGGTAATTAAATCAGTTCCTCAGGAAAAAGGAATCATGTGATGTGTGTGCTACTGTATGTATTTCTAACACACACACACACATACGTAAATAGTACAAATAAACGTGTATAAAACACTGAATGCTCCACGCAGCCACGCCCACATTCACCTGTACAGCGTTATTAATCTGAATTAAACAAACCAACAGATTTTTATTTGCGTTTAATTTACTTTCAGCTGCTTTCATTATTCAAATTAATGTCAAATTTATTATTTTTTTTTAAATCACTAATTGCTTTAAATTTTTTTAATTAGTTTCATAATTTACTGGGTCATTAATGTGGAATAATTCAGTAGCAACAAAACTTCAATATTTTTTATATTTAAGACATAACTATTAAAGACTATTTAAAATTTGCTAAACATTTAAACATAATTTTAATTGGTTTATTTATTTATTTTTTACTAATTTCACTTTTTTTTCCTTTACAATTATTTAATTATTTATATAAATAAACAATTTTCCAACAGTTTTTAAATGAGGTAATTTCTTGACCATTAAAATAAAAATAGGATTTGATTTAATTATTTATACTTAATGTTCAACTTTTATTCATTTAATTGTTCTTTTGTTCATTTTTTTTACTTAAAAAGTTACTAAAAGTTACTTATGTTTGTTTGTTTTTTACATATTTTTATTTGTTTAATATTAAATAATGGTATTTTAACTTTCAGTTTTAAATCTTTATTAATATTCATTCTTTTTTTGCCCGTTGGTTTTTTTTATTTGTAGAAGATATTTACATGTTTAACTTCTGTTCTTGTAATCAAAAGCTTTTTTGCAAAATGTCACATTTCTATATATTTTTTTATTTTTATGAAATCGGTTCTTAATTATTACATTTCACATGACTTTTATACAAACTTATTATTTCATAACACAAACATATGTAATGATTTATTTATAAATAAATACTTTTTTGCTTTGCAATTATTTAAATATTAATTTAAACTTGTTTTAAGTGAATTTATTATTTATCGCTTTAGTTTTTATTTTATTTTAAGCAATAAATGAATGAACGGGAAGAAAGTGTTTAGTGAATGAGTGGAGTGTGTGGAGTGAATGAGTGGAGTGTGTGGAGTGAATGAGTGGAGTGTGTGGAGTGAATGAGTGGAGTGTGTGGAGTGAATGAGTGGAGTGTGTGGAGTGAATGAGTGGAGTGTGTGGAGTGAATGAGTGGAGTGTGTGGAGTGAATGAGTGGAGTGTGTGGAGTGAATGAATGGAGTGTGTGGAGTGAATGAGAGGAGTGTGTGGAGTGAATGAGTGGAGTGTGTGGAGTGAATGAGAGGAGTGTGTGGAGTGAATGAGTGGAGTGTGTGGAGTGAATGAGTGGAGTGTGTGGAGTGAATGAGAGGAGTGTGTGGAGTGAATGAGTGGAGTGTGTGGAGTGAATGAGTGGAGTGTGTGGAGTGAATGAGAGGAGTGTGTGGAGTGAATGAGTGGAGTGTGTGGAGTGAATGAGTGGAGTGTGTGGAGTGAATGAGAGGAGTGTGTGGAGTGAATGAGTGGAGTGTGTGGAGTGAATGAGTGGAGTGTGTGGAGTGTGTTGTCTCTCTCTCTGTTTATACGGAATGAAACGTTAGTGCTCAACTTTTTGCTCTCTTTTTTCCCACTGGCAGTTTAATGAGGTCCTCAATCCGACATTTTCGGATCATCAGATCAGATCCGATCTGCCTCTAAATGTTCAAGTTTTTCCTGCTGATTTAAAATAAGGACATGTCCGAGCTCCACTCTCTCTCTCTCTCTCTCTCTCTTTTCTCCCTCTTTCAGCGCTAAGCTGACGCAATCAGAGAGAAACATGCTCAGGAATGTGGTGATCTAAATAAACCTGAATGACTGGAATTTAAACGTCATTTATTAATGAAATAATAAGAATAATGTTAATAATAAGAATAATTAGGCGGTTTAATTGGACCATCACATTGCCATCCGTTCTGATGTGAGAGCTCGCGCTGAGTGTGAAAGTGCACTGGCAAGTCTGACACGAGTGTGTGTGTGTGTGTGTGTGTGTGTGCGTGTGTGTGTGTGTAGCTCTTTTTCTCGTCCAGGTGAAGGACAGGGCGCTGCTGAAGTGCCGCAGGTCACCAATGCGCCGGAAACTGGGACTTTGTAGGCCAGTTGATGGAGAAACAGATTCACTCAGCTTGCCCGCAAAGCCCCAGCCTCAGACACACACCTCTCTCTCTCTCCCTCTTTCTCTCTCTCTCTCTCTCTCTCTCTCTCTCTCTCTCTCTCTCTCTCTCTCTCTCTCTCACATACACACAAACATGGTTAAATAAAAAGCTCACCGAGACCAGTCGCTTTTCTGTGCATGTACATGTTACCTGTGTGTCTCTCTCTCCGCGTGTCCGCGTGTGCGCGCTCCGGTGGAGGAAACAAAAGGAAGTGGAGACGGAAATCAAATATTGTGTGAAGTTACAGCTCCGTGTGATCATCCGCCCTCCTCTCTCTCTCTCTCTCTCTCTCTCTCTCTGTCTCTAAGTGTGAGACTGAGTGTGTGTCCCTCCATCCTTATTGGAGTGTGAATTAAGAAACAGCATCCACAGGGACCGGTTGCAACATTCCCAAAAAAGACCGAGAGAGAGAGAGAGAGAGAGAGAGAGAGAGAGAGAGAGAGAGAGAGAGAGAGAGAGAGAGAGAGAGAGAATGTTCATGCATGCTGTCATCCATCCAGGAAAGAAATGAAACGAATAAGGAAGATAAGGATCCATGTTTACAGACGCTCCAGTGCGCAGTTGTCTGTCTCTCTGTCTGTCTGTCTGACTGACTGTCTGGCGTGTGCGTGCGCACAGCGCGCGCCTTCAGACACAGCGACCTCACCCGCGCGCCGGGGATGATGATGATGATGATGCAGGGGCACCAGGTAGCGACGAATCCCACTGATTTTATACCGTGTCTGGGTGATTCGGCAAAACTGCTCTGAGGTTGCCAGATTGTGAGGTATCTCACATACCCTAGATATTTTATTTCAATTTGGATATACTGAGAGGTTGCCAGATTGGGCGCAACTTTACATTCACTGATGATACGTATTTGATCAGGCGATTCTGTGAGGTTGCCAGTTTGGAATCAATTCCACAATAACTGGTTATTTTATATTGATTTGGGGATCGTGTTAGGATGGTAGTTGGATGGTAGTTATCTCTCAGGCTTGTAGCTCACATGAAATGAGGCATGGACACGAAAAGATCAACACAAATATTAAACGTCTATAATTTCATGCTGATGGTTGTAAAAATGAGGATGATTTCAGTCTGTTCAACTTTTACACTAACACCTTTACCGAGACCGACCATCTCTCATAGTCTCAGAGATCAGTTTCACTAACTAGACAAACTAATACCATGATACAGCTGCATTACATTCTGGGACGTTGAGTCCTGCTGCTCCATTACTTCTTCTCTCCATTACTTGGTCTGAATGGTAAGATTGCCAAATTGTGGGCAATTACACGCAATTAAACCAGAGAAAACGGAGAATCCGTTCAGCAGAAGATTTTCGCACTACAACGCCGCCTACTGGTGACTAATCACCATACAGCACTAATTTTTACACAGTAAAATCACAAAAAAACCTATGAGCCTATAGGCCTATTTAGAATACATTTAAAAAATAACATAGAGCTGTGACGATGGCAGTTTTTGGTAATGGACCAAATACCGGCGGTGTTGCGGTGGTTGGGGGGTTGTTTTGAAATAATAATAAAAAAAACAAAAAACAAAGAAACAACACACTAAAGCCTGTAAAGCATTGAAATAAATATCAGTAAATACTGGTAACCTACATAATATAATAAAGTTGAATCCATTTAAAAAAACAAAAAAACAGTTTTATATTTCCACACAAAGACGCGTTATAGCCTCCCGCTCTGCGCTTTGAGAGGGATGTGGAACACGAGCAGGAAAGAGACCACCGATCTCTTTTTCTGATATCTTCATGTTGTTGTAAAAGGTACGAAGAGCAAATTTGATCTTCCACAAGGGCAAGGCATTTAGGCTATGTGTGCGCGCTGCCAGAGAAAGCCAAACTAAAATCACCCGCGCGTGTGAAACGCGCTTTACACATGAACTTGAAAATCAATATAATTAAAATAATCAAAATAATTAAATTTAAATCCAAAATACACTTAATAGCCTACGTGTGTCAAAATCATTTCCTAAAATATTCATAAGGAATTTATAAATTGTGCAAAATATTTTTAATAGCCTACATTTAAAAAAAAATCTCTCTCTCGCCAATAGGGGGTGCTGCAGCACCCCCAGCACCCACACTTCCTGCGGCCATGCAGTGACCTACTCTATTATTATAGTATACACGATTATAAAACAATAATTTATAATAATAAACCTAAAACTTGAAGAATGTATACAATTATCTGTAACAGAATACAATGGTTAAAATACATAAAAAGTAAAAT
>NC_139575.1:38327795-38377795 GCF_946808225.1 Silurus aristotelis
CTACTTTTTTTTAATTTCCAAAATAACTTACTTCTGTCTTGTCTGGATGCATGATAACTTTTTTGTTTTCTTTCTGTCTTGGGTTTTTTCCCAGGAGAGACTGCAAGAACATCTTCAGATCTTTTATCTCTCTCTCTCTCTCTCTCTTTTATCTCTCTCTCTCTCTCTCTCTCTCTCTCTCTCTCTCTCTCTCTCTCTCTCTCTCTCTCTCTCTCTCTCTCCCCTATCGAGATGGTTTCTCCCACATTGAAGGCCCTGGTGGACACCGTGTGGGCAGTGTGGAGCATCGGAGCCTCCATCTATGACTACATCAACACTAGCGCCATGGAGGAGCGAATACACTCCCTGGAGAACGCCATCACGCTGCATGAGCGTGTTATTGGTTTGCTGACCGTTGCGTTGGTGGCACTGGTCACTTACATACTGCTGAGGAAACACTAGAGAAACTGGAATCTCAGGAGAAGTTTATAACGCACATTACGTGTAAAAGACCATGAAGGAGTTCTTCATCCATAAACATTGTTACTGCAATGTTTATGGGATAAAAACGATCTAGTGGGCGGAGCCATATACAGATATTTATAACTCGTGCTTATGTATTGTTTATTTTTGTTTGGTGTAAACACGACTTTTAACGTGGATCATGTGATCATTTTACCTACACACAGAGCTTCATCTTCTCCTGCCTCCATCACCAGTGCTTCAGAAAGGTTTCTGAGTTCTCCTCATGGTGTCTCCACAGTCACTCTTCAGCTCGTGTAGTTGATAAAAGCTCATTTTTTTAACAGTGGATATTTGAGTAGGCATCATCATCATCTCCTCAGAGCTCTGTATCTCCACTTCTTCTGGGCCTCTGTGTATTAATGAGAGCTTCAGACTTCAGAACATTTTCTCATCTATAACTTCAACTGGTTCCTGAACTGAACTGGATGAAAGACATAACAAAGTGTCCTTAATGTTTATTACTCCACTGTTTATCACTACGTTGGAGTGTGAAGTTTATTTATTCTCATTAACACTTTATGTGGGTTCATGTGTTTTACACTTTTTGTACTGAAAATGTAATTTCTAAAGCATTAGAATGGTGGAAGGTCTCATCAGGTCGTAGATGATCACCTGATACCAGGGTCACTTCCAGCACTGACGATTTCAAGCTGCTATTGATGTTTGCAGAGAGAAACTGATGAATGGATCAAAATAATGCTTCATTTTTGTTATGCATTTTATATACGACTCGTTACATCTACAGTTCTGCTGCTCCGAATTCATTTAATAATAAATTTAATAAATAATAAAAGTTATAAACAGTGAAGCTGTTGGAGTTTAACTTCTGGTGCAAATTCATCTTGTACCTCGAGCTGTTTATTAAAATCTCCATATTCTCCAGCAGTTCCACCACACACAATAAAACTCCTCCATGGAGCTCAGTGAGGTCATTAGGAAATGTGTGCAATAGCAGTGAATGGAACTGGAACTGGATGTTACTATGGTTACAGGTGTTTATAAGCATTCAGATTCAACTGACAAATACAAACTACCTGCGTGTTCAACACTGAACGCACACCTGAACTTTCAACCAATCACAATCCACTATTCACACCTGAACTACTGCTCAGTGCTGGATTGTGATTGGCTGAAAGTTCAGGTGTGAGTTCAGAGTGTTGAACACGCAGGTATTTTGTTTTTGTCAGTTTGTAATCACACTCCAATATTTACACCTGAACTTACAACCAATCACAATGAATATTTACACTCATATTTGTGCTGTTTAGCAGACGTCCGTCTCCAAAAGAGCTCTGAGTCTCCATCAATGAATAAATCGACACTGGGACAGACAGACAGACAGACAGACAGACAGACAGACAGACAGACAGACAGACAGACAGACAGACAGCAACGAAATGCAGTTTAGCATCAGCCAGAAGTGCAAATTGACAAGTGCAGATAAATATGTAGTATATGTACAACATGTAAATATAAATATAAATATGTAAACATGTAGAGTGAATAATATAAAGGTTGTAGCAGTGAAGAGACGTGTGGACACTGTGGTTAAGGAACAACAAGTAGAAGGTTATAAGGTTTTGGCATAGAAAAAAAAGTAACGCTGAATAAACAAGTCCACTAAATAAATATATGAATAAATGTGAAATATTAGGCAGAATGTACAGTAATTTATATATAAATAAAATAATAGTGCAGAAATGTAGAGAATCAGGAGTATACAAATACAACATGTAATATGTATGTACATTGTATCATTATACAGTGTTTATACAGTGTTTATACAGTGTTTATACAGTGTTTATACAGTGTTTATACAGTGTTTATACAGTGATCTAACAGTGTAGTGTTCATCAGTAGGGTGATGGTGGATGGAATAAAGCTTTAAACCTGCAGTTCCTGCTGATCTGCTGTCACGAGATTACAAACTTAAGATAAACCTCTTAACAGAGCTGTAGGCTGGGTTTTGTTTGTTTGTTTGTTTGTTTGTTTGTTTTTATAAACAAAGCAAACTTGGAAAGTGTTAGTTGAAGTGTGTCCGGAAGATGAAGGTCTTCAGTCGTCGCTTAAAGATAGTCAGGGACTCTGCTGTACGGACATCTAGGGGAAGTTCATTCCACCACCTCGGTGCCAGAACATAGAAGAGCCTTGAAGTGTACTTACCTCTCATTCTGAGAGAAGGTGGTACCAGTCGAGCAGTGCTGGAGGATCTCAGACAGCGCGGTGCAGTGCGAGATGTGATGAGGTCACTGAGGTAAGATGGTGCTGGTCCATTTTTGGCCTTGTAGGTGAACATCAGTGTTTTGAATCTGATACGTGCAGCTACTGGAATCCAGTGGAGGAGCAGCAGTGGTGTGGTGTGGGAGAACTTGGGCAGATTGAACACGAGTCGTGCAGCTGCGTTTTGGATCATTTGCAGTGGACGAATAGCGTTTAGGGGAAGACCTGCCAGCAGAGAGCTGCAGTAGTACAGTCTCAAAAACACAAGAGACTGAAGAAGCACCTGGGCAGCCTGTGTGTTAATAATATTAGAATAACGATCATTTTTCTGTTCTTTCTTTTTAAATCACATGTTAAGGTGACTGTCTGAAGTCTGGCAGAAGCAGAATCCAATCAGAGCCCCAGAGAAGTTGTGGAAAAGAACATGTGGAAAAACTCTCTTCCTCTGCATCACACCATCCCACATGGCACGTAAATATTTACATTTCTATTTACGCTATTTATCAGAAGCCCTCATCCAGAGTGACGTACAAAAGTGCTGACTTACAAGACCTTCAGCCTGAACCATCAGAACAGCTGTGAACATGGAGCAGCAGGTCAGAGAACCAAATCATTCAATTTAAATCAATAGAAAATAGTATAAATATTATAAATATTTTTATTGTGCATAATATACTTTTATACCCCCGACTGTATTTATATATATATTTATACTGTATATTACTAAAAGCTCATCCACAGTGAAACCGAGTTGTTAAGAACATTAAAGAATTCTGCACTGCAAAACTATAAAACTTTAATAACGGCATCATTTGTGTTTTATAAGATTAAAGGAATAATGAAACGGGTCTACAGTTTCACAGCCTCTGATGAATAAATGGTGCGTGGAAAACTGAATAGACTGTTTTTTTGTGTGCTGAGTCTAAAATCTATCTAACAATAAGTTTTGTATAAATGTTCTAATGTGCTGTAGAAGAGAAGGTCAGTGTCCTCCTGAGAGCAGTCCGACTTGTTCTGGTTCCTTCAGCGTATTTATGTTCTGTAAATATAATCATCTGTTATTTAGACTCCGTATCTTAAACACAACCTTCATGTGAAATGTGTAAATAACTGTTGTTGTTTTTTTATCACTTAACTTTTATTAGTTTTAAATATAATGAAGAAATCCATTGTCTTGTCACAACTGCTTCAATTCCTGAATTTTAATCAGATCTTTGAACCTTTTTATTCAGAAACTTCATCAACAAATCCACAAAAACCACAACGACTTTGTTACAAATTTGATCGAACCTCAGTGCCGCATTTGATTCTTTGGTACTTTGACATTATGACGTCCTTCAATACACCTGGTTCAACTTCTATCATAAACATAGACGTCCTCAGGATCTACAGATCTGCTCCAGATACCTGTGCTGTTTCCTGTCTGATATCTTCTGCTTCTACATGCTTCCACGCCGTACCTCTGTTTACCCTTTCATTTAGGAATTAACAGTGTGTGTGTGTGTGTGTGTGTGTGTGTGTGTGTGTGTGTGTGTGTGTGTGTGTGTGTGTGTGTGTGTGTTGTAGTGAAATAATCAGTAGTGCTGTGGTGTGATGAGTGAACACTTTACACACTGGATTATTGTGTTATTGCGTAAATAAATGACAATTTACCACCAAATACCGTGAGCTGTAATGAGCTGAGATCAAAGAGAAGAACGATGTAATAAGTAATAAAAGATTTGTGTCATTTTAAAGAGAGATATAAATCAGGCCAACACACTTTCTTCATTACACTTCCGACGTTTGTTCGCTTTCCACACTGAGGGTCCACTGGGCTTCACTGTCATTTCAAACCATAAGACAAGTAGACAGTAAACACAGTCTCCATCAAAAACATATAAATATTATTCTCATATAGTCACTGGATAAGGCAGAGTCTGAAAACACATGCGATTTAAATGTAATCTACATTTAACACTTTTAGTTTCCTCTCGGTTTATAATTAGTAGAAAACTTTTTTTTCTGTTTTAAAAGAAAGGACAGAGCAGACTCTTTCTGCTGAGGAGACTACGGTCTTTTGGAGTGCAGGGAGAGCTACTGAAGACCTTTTTTGACTCTGTGGTGGCCTCAGCCATATTCTATAGAGTGGTCTGCTGGGGCAGCAGCATCTCTACTGCAGACAGAAAGAGACTAGACAAGCTGATCAGGAAGGCCAGCTCAGTCCTGGGGATTCCCCTGGACACTGTACAGGAGGTGGGAGAAGGAGGATGGTAGCAAAACTATCATCATTAATGCAGAATCATCATTTATTCATTATGGAACCTGTGGATTTATGTTGTTGTTGTTGTTTTTTTTTTGTACTTAATTGTCTACATTTTTGTTACTTTTGTCTTTTTCTCATGCATGATTTAAAATTTGTACATTTTTTTATTAAAAAAAACCCTAATCGTCCCTCCGACTCCGTGTTCTGATTCCCTGAAGCTCATTCTCAGAGAGTTGAACTCTGATGTCTTGGCCCTGGTTTGAATCCCAGTCCTGACATTTTCTACAGGAATGAAAGTGTAGTAAGTGTGTGTGTGTGTGTGTGTGTGTGTGTGTGTGTGTGTGTGTGTGTGTGTGTGTGTGTGTGTGTGTGTGTGTGTGTGAGAGAGAGAGTGTGTGTGTGTTGTAGAACCGGATCGGTGTGTAAGGTGAGTTCTTATTTTACTTCATGCAAAGCTCTCAGATCATCCCCGAGAGAGAGGCATGCAGAAAACATCTCCAAGACTTCAGTAAGAAGGTCAGAGATTCTTTTTTTATGTGAGTATTTTAGTGTAGATAATAAATAAGATATATGAGAATCTCAATGTGTTTTATATATTTGTGTGGAACAGTTGATGAGCAGCTCCTGCACAGTGTCATCCTGCACTACAGAAAGAAATAGTTTAGATATTATTTTCATGTTTTATTAATTTTAAGGATACAAACAAACTAGTCCTCTAGAAAAACTCTAGAGAGAGAGACGGTGAGAGAGGATTATTTTATATGCCAAACATTGAAATAAAAACTCTATAAATATGTAAAAATGTGTTTTTACACATTTACATGACACTGAATTTGTGAGTTGCGTTTGTTTAACAATTTTTTTTCACCATTTTAAGATCTGAGCTCCTCTGAGTTCCTCATGTTGTACTGTAGAGATTTGGTTCCTTCTTGAAACCCGTCTGACTCGTTCTGCTTCCCACACTTCTATAAATATCTTCTCCATTTTTCTGTTTTTACTTTTACTTTTACTTTTCTGGAGCATCTGCAGATTTACATTGAAGGCATTTGGCAGATCCCCTCTTATCCAGCACGAGTCAGATCATAAATGAAGTGGTAGATGATGGAGGGATCGGTAGCACAGTGGTAGAGGATGGAGGGATGAGTGGTAAAGGTTGGAGGGATGAGTGGTAAAGGATGGAGGGATGAGTGGTAAAGGATGGAGGGATCAGTAGAGCAGTGGTAGAGGATGGAGGGATGAATAGAGCAGTGGTAGAAGATGGAGGGATCAGTAGAGCAGTGGTAGAGGATGAAGGGATGAGTAGAGCAGTGGTAGAAGATGGAGGGATGAGTGGTAAAGGTTGGAGGAATGAGTGATAGAGGATGGAGGGAAGAGTGGTAGAGGATGGTGGGATGAGTAGAGCAGTGGTAGAAGATGGAGGGATAAGTGGTAAAGGTTGGAGGAATGAGTGATAGAGGATGGAGGGAAGAGTGGTAGAGGATGGAGGGATGAGTAGAGCAGTGGTAGAAGATGGAGGGATGAGTGGTAAAGGTTGGAGGAATGAGTGATAAAGGATGGAGGGAAGAGTGGTAGAGGATGGAGGGATGAGTAGAGCAGTGGTAGAAGATGGAGGGATGAGTAGATGTTTGCCCTGTTATCAGAATCCATTCAGAGCTTCATCTCTGGTTCTCATAGTTTATTTAAACTTCAACACAGTGTCTGTATCAGAACATCTTGGTGTTTGTGTTCCTCAGGAATTAGTGTGTATACGTGAGGTCTGTTTTGGACGTCCTCTCTCACCCTGCTTTCTCCCACCATGAAGATCATCTGGAACACGGTGTGGACTGTTTGGAGTCTTGGGACGGAAGTCTATAATTACATTCAACCAAATAAAGCAGATGAACACATCAATTCTCTAAACAGGCAGGTCGAGTATCTGCAGATGCACATGCAGCATCTGCTTCACCAAGTCTTCACACTGCAGGGCATAATCATCAAGCAGCAGTGTGTTATTTGTGTGCTGATCGCATTGCTGGTGATCACGTGCACACTGCTGATCACGGCCGGAGATCCCAGCTTATGGGTTTGGGCAAGAAACATTCGCTCCAAAGGTCATGAGTTCAAATCCCCTCCATATCCAGCTGCCACTCCTACAGGGGCCCCTACAGAAGACCCTTATGGATGAGCTGAAATGTAATTTACTCTGGTTGAGGGCATCTGCCAAATAATGCAACTGTATATGAGGAGGAACTGAGCAGAATCACCAGCCGTGTAAATCATCATCCACACAAACTGGTGACATTTAGAGGCTTTTTTTTGTTTCCTGGTTTTATTGTAAAAACGCTGATTAATAACATGATCATTTATTAAACATCAAATCACACGGAAATAAAACGCAGAAAAAACTAACGTTTTGCAGTGGGGTTTTTTTTTTTCTCCTCCACATCACTACACACCATTATCCTCCATTTGTGTGTGTGTGTGTGTGTGTGTGTGTATGTGTACACACACTCCCCGATCAGACACTGATGATCTTCATGGCTCCTGTTAGTGAGTGGATTTATTTATTAGGCAGCAGGTGAACATTTTCTCCTCAAAGTTGATGTAAGAAACAGATAAAATGGGCGTAAGGATTTGACTGAGTTTGACATATTGTGACGTCTAGACGTCTGGGTCAGAGCGTCTCCAAAACTGCAGCTCTTGTGGGATGTTCCTGGTCTGCAGTGGTCAGAATCTATCAAAAGTGCTCCAAGGAAGGAACAGTGGTGAACCGGCGACAGTGTCGTGGGGACGAGGCTCACTGATGCATGTGAGGAGTGAAGGCTGGTCTGTGTGGTTCTGATCCAACAGACGAGCTCCTGTAGCTCAAACTGCTGAAGAAGTTCATGCTGCTGATGATTGATGGGTCACAGCAGTAAAAGTATTAGGCAGGTGATGATGTTAATGCTGATCAGTGTACGTGTGTACATTTTATATGCTTTTATTAAAACATTCACAACTACTGAACTGATCTGAACATCTGTCACTAAACCCAACAGTAAACTAATCATTTTGGGGAACAGTTTCGACCATCAGAGAAAAATCGACTTCCGCTATTAATTCATCAAAACCATTACTGTTTAAATCACTTTCGTACAAATCTTTGTTTTCTTGGCTTTAATTTGCATCTTATTTTATTATATATTTGACATTTAACTGAAATATTTGTCCACTTCTGCTCGGTCTTCAGCAGCACTGACGGAATAGTTTAAATTTTCAGGCCAAAGACACTTTTCATCACAACACTAAGAGAAAGAGTTTATTTTCGAGACACAGAATTCAAATACAAACAAAACAGACAAATACTCTGCTGAGTCAGGAAGTTCTGACGGTGTTTTAAAGGTTACTAAAGGTCAAGTCCATTCAATTATTACTTCAATCAAATATGAAAAACTGTAATCATCAGAACATCATGAGTAAGAGATCTCCTGTAGACCAGCACTTTAACTCAAAACAATCTTTATTACATCAGGTGGAGGTTTATGGTGTGTGGGTGTGTGTGTGTGTGTGTGTGTGTGTGTTTTCTAAATGTGGCCGGTCTGCAGCAGTGTGTATTGCGTGGTGAAGCGCTCCACACTCTCTCCACTCAGGCTCTTCATGGCTCTCCAGTGCAGTTTGCCACAGTTCTCAGCGTTACCATGGATACCCAGCTCCTCTCTAATGTAATCCATCCACAGATCTACACACACACACACACACACACACACACACACACACACACAATGCATTCTCATTACAAACCGTGTGTGTGTTGTGCTGCTTTGGGTAAAGAATCAGCAGCACTGATGTGATGATGTTTATTCCTTTCACACTGACAGCTTTATTTACTGTTCTGTTTGTAATTTCAGTCCTGAGCCGAAGCCACTCACCGTCGTCAGAGTCGCCGAACTCACGCAGCACTCGCTCGTAGTAATCTCTCAGGTGACTCATCTTCAGTGTCTCCTGCAAGAGACGGAGAACATTTAGACTCACGTGCGTCTCAGTGTCCAAGTATCCCCTCAGAGAGAAACGGTAAAATACACCTGAAGAACCACTGATCCAAAAGTTTTGAAAACACTCACTTGTTCTTTCTCGATCTGAATCATGGTGGTGAAGAAGGTTTTGGAGAAAGGCCTGTGCTCGTGCAGGCTGGAAGAACACACACATCCATTACATCTTTCAGCACGGTTCCTTTCACTAATGCTTGTGTGCGTGTGTGTGTGTGTGTGTGTGTGTGTGTGTGCGTGCGTGCGTGTGTACCTGGTGAACAGTTTCCTGGCTTTTTTATAACCCCCGCTGGTATACGCCCATTTCAGGTAGATCTCCTTCAGTGCTGTAGAAACGGCTGGGACTGGAGAGAGCAGAGCTTTCTGTAGAACATCAGAACATTATTACATCATCGTTCTCACGTCATTACCACAGGGACGTGCCGCCGCACGTGTCACTGTTAATATCAGGATGATTGAGATATTACCTGGAACAGAGCTTCTGTCTCAGCAGGAGGCTGAGATGCGACGCTCCACTCGGCCTGAAGCTTCCACAGCCCCAAACTGTCCTGAAGACGAGAGAGAGAGAGAGAGAGAGAGAGAGAGAGAGAGAGAGAGAGAGAGAGAGGGAGGGGTTCATGTTCACACCCTAGAAGACATGGATGTGTGTGAAGAGCATGAGAAACGAGAAATACCTTCGGATTCACCAGCTTGAGTGCTTCCTGGAACAGAGGCCCCGCCTCCTCGCTCTCTAAATGCACCAACGTCTGCAAACTCACCGTCCACGTCTCCACCGATTGGCTGAAGCGTCGAGCGGCTGCTATGGCGACCTGAACGCCAGCTTCTGTGCTCCCGCAGGAGATCAGGACCTCCAGCTGAAAGAGAGAGAGAGAGAGAGAGAGAGAGAGAGAGAGAGAGAGAGAGAGAGAGAGAGAGAGAGACACTATTTCTTTGTCCTCCGTCACAGAAGCTCAGAATGATATGGATGATGTTCTCACCCAGGACCTGTAGAAAACCTCCTGCAGCAACGAAGCATCATGAGCTTTCTGAAGGACACCGAGGAGCCGCTCTCTTCTCTGAGGATCACACAAACACACACACACACACACACACACACCATTACACACTAAATACAGTAGGTCAGTGGTGAGATTTGGATTGGTCACGTGACGTACCTTTTCTTTCAGCTCTGTGACGTTTGTTTTCCTCTTAAATCTTTCCAAACTGAACGTCACGTAACACGTCCACATGGGTTCTGCACACACGTGATTCTGTTACAGCTCACGCCAACGTTTACCACACGCTAATCATACAGACACCACCATCATGATATGAGAGATGATGATGTGAGATGATGATGATGATGAAGATAATAATAAGGATGATGATGATGATAATATGAGAGATGATGATGATGAAGTTTCTATATTTTTGTAAATGTGTTACCGGTGTTGAGGTTCTTCAGTCCCTCCTCGTACACGGCGCTGCAGCGTTCCTCTCTGCTCATGATGTTTGCAGCCCGACTCTGGGCCGAGTGCAGCTCTGGAGCTCCGCTTATCTCCAGCTCGCGCCGAGCCATGAAATCCCAGGTGATGGAGTCATCAGTGTGGTGACTCTGCAAACTGAACAAGTTCCATCAGCGCTGTTTTTTATGACACTTGACTCGGTAACTAATCGGAGTCAGAACGTATCTCTTACTCCTGGAGGATGGAGTCCTGAAGCTCTTTGGTGAAGTCGAAAATGGCAGCAATGCGGAGCATCGAGAGCAGAAACTCCGCCCCTGAGCACAGCGTGAAGGTTAGTGTACACCTGAAAGTCCTGATCACACCGACAGCGTTAATGAAGACGATACACACCTTTAATCTTCTGCGTGGCGTCTTTGTAGACGACTTCAGCCAGCTTTCCGCTCAGGATCTCCGGAGAGAACTCGTACTCACCCTGAGGAGAAGATCGAGTCAGATACAGTGACGTGCTGAGGGACACGTTATTACACTTTTATATCACCATGACGACCTGAACTTTGATTTCAGTGTAGATTAGATACAATAAGTGCATTTAAATTGCATTAGGAATGTAGCAGTTTAGCTGACGTGTGATGAGGGAAGATCTTCTGTGGAAACGTTTCATATCAATGTAACGTCAATACACACGTGTAACACTGAACTGAACAACGTGGTATTCATCTCTCACACGTACGTCACATACTGCCGCCTTAATAGGATTGAAATAAAAGTGTGTAAACGTACAGTGTTGATTTCGGCACGTTCCAGTTCCTCCTGTTGTTTCCGCAGTTTCTCGCTGTGCATCAGCTCCATCCGGAAATACTACACACACACACACACACACACACACACACACACAATACGTGGCTTTAACACACTGCATGTAGGATCACGTACACTTTTGTTTTTTGAAAAAAAAACCGTCTCTCACCTCCTGGTAAACCTTCTGGTTCTCCGGATGGAACCGAAGCGCCCTGAGAAAGAGATGGCGAGCGCTCTCAGACGAATTCCTGTCCTCCATCTCACACTTGGCCGCCATGATCCATAAATCTGGATGCACCATTACACACACACACAAAAACACGCCAGCTGTGAGTTCCTTCATCACCAACAGGACGAACGCCACACTAAACCTGACCAGCAGGGGGCGCCAAGGAGACGCTTGAAAATCAATATTTGTTTAAAGAGGATGTAAAATAGAGAAAAAGACGTCACTGGGTTTGTCGGGGTGGATGGACAGCATGGAGGAGAAAACCTTGCTGAGGTGACCCTTCGTCCCCTAAACCATGGAGAGAAAAAGGGAGTGTGACTTTCCAAATTTCTTTTAAAATATGAAAATTAAGCCGCCATTTTTAAACGCTGGAAGATAAATAAGTAAAAAAAAAAATGACCAACTCACCCATTTCTTACAGAAGGCGACGTGAGAGAGCCAGAGCTGCACGTCCTCCTGGAGAAGACATAAAAACAGGAAAGGAGGGTGTGAGAGATGATGGGAAGGCAGAAGAGTGTGAGTTCTTTACATGGATGTGAAGGATAAAGAGTGCAGACCTGCCACTTCCCCGTCGCTCTTCTGAACACGCTGTTGATCCTCTGGATGATCGTGAACTCGATGTCCTCCCTCTTAAAGTGGTAACCGATTCTCTGTAAACAACACCAAGTCGACACACACACACACACACACACACACACACACACACACACACACACACACACGTTTGAATCAAAGACCAAAAATCCTGATCATCAGGAGAAATAATCAGTCGATTCATCTGAAATAATAAAGTGTGTGTGTGTGTGTGTGTGTGTGTGTGTGTGTTGTTCAGGGAGCTGAATGTTAGTATTATTGTAATATTTGTTGTACACACACCCACACACACACACACACACACACACAGAGTGTTGTACACTTTCTAAAGAGACACTCACAGCTCTTCTCTTCTTGATGAGCTCCAGCACGTTCACTTCATACTGAGAGGTGGGAAAAGAAGAAGAGGTTTGTTATGCAGAGGAACGGCTGTGTTTCAAACGCACCTTCGAGGAACAATCAAGTGCACTACAAATGGTGTAAAATCACAACCGCCTTAGAGGTGAACTCCACCCTGAACTTCAGTTCCGCTTTAGTTTCCTGAATGACCCAAAGTGCTGTTCAGTAGCGATGTGAAGACCAGATCATTTTAGTGACTCGGTTCTTTTCATCTCTTTGATCTTATTGAATGAATTTTAATCATTTCGTTCCTTTAAATCACCTGCAAAGCGTCTAGAAGAGTCGAGAGATGAACTACTCAGAGATGTCATGATGCTCATGTGCGTCAGTAGAAGACTCGTTCATGAACGACCATCACTTCTGCTCAGCTTCCTGCTGAAAGCACAAAACATGCTCCACTGCACTAACCCTGATGCTTTGATGTTTTCTGATAGTTTGACATGTTCCCAGATGTTTTTTTCCTGCTGATGACCTCTAGACTCCTTCAGAACCTGTAGCAGGGTCTTCAGAAGCTCTTCAGAAGCTCTTGGAAGAAGGTTGGGGGTTATAGGTAGAACTAGGGGGTAATTTTCTGAATTTAGAGGGAGAAAGTACCTCCTGGTGCCCCCCAAAAGACAGGCGGGCGATTATTTGCGATTTATTGATCTATGAATATGCCTGTCTACACCATGTGACGTCATCACGGGCAGAACAGCCAGCTTCTCAAAGTTATGATGCGAATCCAGTCCCAATAAAGAGATTAATACCAGATTCCACTCAATATATCAGCAATATTTATGTGTGAAGAGTTTCAGGGTGGAGTTTTCCTGTAATCTGATGAACGACTGAATGAAAAGTTCACCTGGATGTAGGTGATGTAATCATCTTTACTCTGGACGGATCTGTGCAGTTTATACTCCAGAGCTGTGGATCTCTTCAGCATCGTCCTGGAAGAAGTTTTGTGGGTTTGTTTTGTTACACAACATAAGAGTATTTGATATAAACTGTATTTCAGCCTCCTGAACACATGACTCACTTCACTTCTTTCTTGGTGAACAGTCCGACTCTCTCCAGCTGTTCCAGAGCCGGAATCCGCTCCTCGATCCGCAGCTGCACGAAATCCGCCATTTTATATCGACTGTTTATCGATTACTATCGATTTTATACAAAAAGAAAAATACCTATTATTTCTAACGCGAATCTGAAATTATTCCCTCACTCCACACATTTTACACACGTGGGGGACGGAAGTTGTGCTTCCACTCAAATCCAGCAAACTGTTCTCCAACTTCCGGGTTATGTGTGTACATTTTCCGGGTAGAAACAAACATTAGAGTAAATAGTTCCGGGTTTGGTTAAAGCGCAGCCTCGTGTTTATTTCTGTTATATAAATAATGTTAAAAATAAAAGTTGTGTCTTTATCGGCGTTTTTATTTGTTTTTTCGATTTCGATATTTTATTAGGTTTGTCGGTATGTTTTTTATTGACGGACAAACACCAACTTTAAGACTTTACTATTCCAACAATCAACAATCTTTAGCAACAAAAATGTAGCAAAATTCTATGTAAAATATAATATGCAAAACGGCAATTAAATGTATAAAATGGCAGTGCATTTCTGAATTTACTTTTACATTTTCCATTAACAGATGTGCAAAGTTTTGTGCAAAAGGAAATTAAATTGTATAATTTACATTTGACATTTCCAACAGTAGATTTATATTTCTAAATTTAAAACCTATTGCCTACAGTCTCTCTCTCTCTCTCTCTCTCTCTCTCTCTCTCTCTCTCTCTCTCTCTCTCTCCAAGTACACTATTGACACAAAAGATCACCTACAACACTAACAATGCTTCAATATACTGTAGCTGTTCATCTCCTCTTCTATCTCCATCTCTCTGCCTCTCTCTTTCTATCTGTCTCTTGGTTTTTCTTACTCTCTTTTTGTCACTATCTCTTTCTCTCACTTGTTGTCACTTTATCTGTCTCCCCCTTTCTCCCACCACATGACTTTGTCTCTATTTCAAAGGAATGTACAGGAATTATTTACCACACACTGTTAAATGAGGAATATTCACGATTCATCACATGTATGTTTTATTGAGTATATATTAACATTTTATACACAGTCATGCAACAGAAGTTTATAAGAAATGTTTTATGCATTATCCATTATAGATCCTTAAACACAGGCATTACAGGTGACAACATAAGTGTGTCTACTGTATGCTTATAGTCCTCATACAAATAGCAGACAAATACAAAATAAATACCAACATCAAATGTGAGTATGAAGCACATTCAAATAATGGACTTTTTCCACATAAATACATTTACTAAGGAATAAACAAATGAAAAATCAGTACAAGCACATTGAGAGTCAGGAACCTTTTTGTTTGTTTGTTTGTTTGTTTTGTTTGTTTTTTTTACAAATACATTTAAGTAAGATGATATAAATACTTTATGTATTTTCCCCAGTTTTATTAAAATAAATATCTAAATATTGACAGACAGACAGACAGACAGACAGACAGACAGACAGACAGACAGACAGACAGACAGACAGACAGATAGATAGATAGATAGATAGATAGATAGATAGATAGATAGATAGATAGATAGATAGATGGATGGATGGATGGATGGATGGATGGATGGATGGATACTACACGCCCACTACCAACGACTGAGCATCTTGGCGGCAAATTTGCAGCGTCTACCAAACTTTACGCAGCGTCACCCCAAACAAACTCAACCAATCACAATGCTAGATGTGCTCGATGGCCTAATTTGATTGGATGGAGATTCCCCGGTGGGCGTTTCCTCTTTGGATCCACACTCACTTTTTAATGAGTATCTCGATTCATATTCGGGTTTAGGATTTAACTGATAAAAAAATCCTTTAAACTTATTTAAATGTAAATGTTTTTATATTGCATTAAAAATGAAATGTATAAAAATGAACCCGATCCGGTCTCGGTTTATGTGTGGGTCGGTCTATTTTGTATTCGGGTCGAGTGCCAAACGACTCTCTAGCTAGTGACCCTAAATAGTGTAGAAGGCGATGTTAAATTGAATAGGGAGGTTGTGCACTAAGATAAGGGAGGCAGGAGTGATTTGGGATACGGCCCGTGTATTCTTCGCGGCTAAGTTGCTAAAGACTTTGTGAGGAGAAACGCTAACGGTTGTGTGCTAGCAGCTAAAGCTACTTTTACATGGAATACTTTATACATTTTATTATTTTTAATGGTGGGGTTCAATGGTAACGCGGTTTGATGTGTGTAGATGATGTTGAAGTCCCGATGCGGTGTGAATAAAGCAAATAAAATAAGAAGGAACAATGAAAATAATGTAAAAGTGAATTGATTCAGAAGGAGCGCGCGACGGACCGGGAGATTTTTTTTGATCCGGTTTAGCTAGCAGGCTAGTTAGAGTCCAAACCCTGACAGAGTTTATTCTTTTATATTAATACCTTTCCGGGTTTATCTGCGGTCGGGGTGTGAGGTCTGACCCGCATCCCGCGCCTCTTCGTCCCGATGGCGCCTCAGAAATACACGGGGCAGGTGGTGAGCGCTGCTGCGGGCGGCAGGGCGAGTGGAGCGGTGTGTGTCTCCGCCGTCACCGCGGTAAAAAAGCCCAAACTGGAGCAGATCCAGGCCGACCACGAGCTCTTCCTACAGGCCTTCGAGAGTGAGTCTCATCCCTCAAATATCTCATAATAACATTCATATTGTTACTAATACTCATATAATACATGATCCCATAAACACACATTCTCTCTGGTGTGAGTGCAGGCCTCTGAGAAACATCAGCACCAAAAACACGATTCATTACTTTATTATAATAATTACACCTGTAATAGATCATTAATTCAACAATACATTTTTATTCTCAGTCAGTGTTTTATAACATTATCACAATCACATCAGTCACCAAATAATAATAATAACAATAATAATAATAATAATAATAATAACATTCTTCATGAAAGTGCTTCATTTCTGATGTTGAAAAAATGATTAATTAATTTATTAATTATAGATAATAAATGATAATATTTGGGCTACAGTTAATAAAGCATAGCGTAAGAAAACAATACAAAATAAAGACCACAAAAAAACTAAATAATTTATAATATTTCTGTCTTGTGGCAAATTGTTTAGTTTTTTTCTCATTAAAATTTTTAATAACAATAATAATTAAATTTGGTTATTTGACAATTAGTAATACAATGGTGTATTATTATTATGATTATTATTATTATTATTATTATTATTATTATGTAATAATCATGTTATTTGTTCAGGTCTAAGAGCTGAAACGTATTAATTATATGTGATTTAGGTTTCGATCTGAAATCATTTGCGAGGAATCCGACATTTTATTTATAAAGAACGAACGTCTCTTTATATATAAACATTTCTTAATCCAATTTCTGGAATATTTTTTTGCTGATGTAGTTTGTTTGCTTATTCTTTCTATTTCATGTGCTTTTTTATATTAAAATACATTTTTTTTTCCCTCTTAACAGAGCCTACGCAAATCTACAGATTCCTGCGCACGAGGAACCTAATCACTGTACGTGTATCCATATCCATATATTTTATACTTCACCAGGTTTACACTTTAATATCTTGCTGCATTTAAAGATTTATTTTCGTCTGAATTAAATGAAAAACATCATGTGTTAGTTAGAAGGCGGACGATACGTCATGAAAAAACATTTCGCTTCACGATATTTTACAGCCTTTCTTCATCTCACATTGTGGCATTTTTCATGTAAGAAAGTGTGCGAGTTTTTAACTCAGTTATTAAACCATTACTGATGATATCGTGACAAGAAATTACATTGTGAAAGAATTTATCGCAATATCCAAATTGTATTATCGTATCGGCCCGGTCCTGATCTTCTGATAATGAGGTTATTTATTACTGTAATTGTGTGTGTGTGTGTGTGTGTGTGTGTGTGTGTGTGTGTGTTTCTCCAACAGCCGATTCTGTTACACAGATGTCTCACATTCATGTCCCACAGAAACCCTCGTACAAATGTTAACAGGTAATGAATATAATGATGATGATGATGATGATGATGATGATGATGAAGTGAAGGAGGAGTCACAGTCAGCTTTATTAACATTTTAGACGTGAACATAATGGCTGTAATTACACATTTATAACATTGTAATACCTGTTTCATGTGTGTGTGTGTGTGTGTGTGTGTGTGTGTGTGTGTGTGTGTGTGTGTGTGTGTGTGTGTGTGTAGAAAAGCATTTAAAGTCGACAGCATGCTGGCAAAGGTAGAGAAGATGAAAGGAGAGCAGGAGTCACACAGGTATAGAAGCTCATACACACACACACACACACACACACACACACACACACACACACACACACAAACATACTTACCAGCTGTTTATTGATTTGCTCTTGTTTCCTCCTGCTCCAGTTTATCGTCGCACCTGCAGCTGACCTTCACTGGATTCTTTTATAAAAACGGTGAGACTTTTGGATTGTGAGATGAGTTTTAAGGAGCTGATTAGTAGTCTGGGGTTTTATGAATGTGTTGTAAGAGGAACAGGACACACTCGGGGTTGAGCTGTTAGAGGAAATGATGTTCTGTGGTGTTTCTGCATTTGATCACAGATAAGCCATGTCCAAACTCAGAAAACGAGCAAAACTCCGTTTCTCTAGAGGTGCTACTCGTCAAAGTCTGCCATAAAAAGCGAAAGGTAAGTTCAAGTTTTTAATCATTTTTAAACAATTACACAATACAGTACAATATCACACCCTTTTAAAAGTTTAATATTATTTATAAATGTATAAATGTGATCTTTTGAACTTTGTACATTATTATGTTTTAGTTTTTTTAAGTTTAATTTTATTAAAATTTCATGAATTCAGTGAAATAGGAATAAATAATGTATACAAGTTTTACTTATTTTATTTGTTTATTTTAGGGTTACACCTTTATTAATTAAATATTTGAAGTATTTTGAACATAAATAGTGATTGTGAGTTTTATTTACACCTTTAATTTGTATATTGATTATTTATTTACTTTAAATGTATTTGTGTATTTATATGTTGTAAGCTTTATTTACTTATGTAGGTTATTATCATTTTTTTTTTCAGTTTTATTGATTTTAAAAAGTTGTACAAAAAATATTGATTAATTACATCACATTTTTCTATTTGACTTGTTATTTGAAAGATACAAAAATTTGTTTAACATTTCTTGTAATGATGATATAAACATGAATAATTTATCATAATAAAATATAAGTATTATCTTTTCACCTTGGAGTTCAGGGAGCGTGACGATGTTGTGTGTTTTAATTCTCTCTCCATGCAGGATGTCAGCTGCCCTATAAAGCAAGTGCCTACAGGGAAGAAGCAGGTGCCTTTGAACCCGGATGTGAAGCAGACGAAGCCGGCGACGTTCCCCACGCTGCTTGTCTCCAGCACCGAGTTCGAGCCGAGCAACAGCCACATGGTGAAGTCCTACTCACTGCTGTTCCGAGTGTCCCGGCCCGGGAAAACACACTCCAGCGTCTACGCCAATGGAGAGACCGACGAGAACATGGGTCTGTACACGCGCACACACACACACACACACACACACACACACACACACACACATACACACACACCAGTAAATCTTCTCATTATCACTCACTAACAACACTCATCTTTCACTATCGCTCCGTCCTCCATGTGTGTTCCTCACCTGTTCTGTGAGATACGACCTGATTGGTGTTTACAGCTTATTTTTGAAAGTGTTTTGGAACCAATTAAACCAGTTATAATATTTTGAATGTGGTTGTTGATTTTTTTTATTCTAATCTAAAATGATTATTTGTGTGTAGATGTAAAGGAGGATCTGTCGAGCAGAAAGAAGAGGGGTGTGTCTCACCGTGACGACGAGGGAAACGCCACGGAGATGTTCATCGCACAGATGACCGTGTTCGATAAGAACAGGTGAGAGACGAGTGTTGTGTTCAACTCACCAGGGATCATTATAAAGATTGGGTCGAGTCCTTCTTCCTCTTGGTGCTGACTGCATGTGTGTGTGTGTGTGTGTGTGTGTGTGTGTGTGTGTGTGTGTGTGTGTGTGTGTGAAGGCGTCTGCAGCTGCTGGACGGTGAGTATGAAGTGTCAATGCAGCAGATAGAAGACTGTCCCGTCAGTAAGAAAAGAGCCACCTGGGAAACCATCTTGGATGGAAAGGTGCTCATCTCTTTGTACTTGTTTGTATAACTCACTGTACTGTGTAACTAAACAGATTTTTTGTTGTTGTCATATTTATATTCGTTTGTTTGCTTGTTTATCTCAGAGGTTACCTCCGTTTGAAACATTCTCTCAGGGACCGACTCTACAGTTCACGCTACGCTGGACCGGTGATCCCAATGACCCCTCGACGGCTCCTGTAGCTAAACCGCTGTCGACACGCAACTCTGACACCAGTGGGCCTGAAATTCGCACCCCCACCCTCAGATCTACCCCCACAGGTAAAATACATATCAGCGCCGCTCGTTAGTTACTACTAATAAAAGTGTCTTTAAGGCAGTTATAAAGCAGTTTTAATGCTTGTTATTAGTGAAAGACTCGGTGAACAGCAGCAGTAGTACAGGTGGAGGTGGAGGAGGAGGAGGTGGAGGAGGAGGAGGAGGAGGAGGAGGTGTTCAGACTAGAAGAGAGCAGACCGTCTCCGAGCCCAGACAGAAACTTCGCATTTTCTATCAGGTGCCTTTTTTATGATCTTTCCTCCATGATGCTTTCGAAATGATCATTTCATCCTGAAACACAAATGGTGATGTTCTTCTTTTCTTTGGGTAGTTTCTGTACAACAATAACACGCGGCAGCAGACGGAGGCTCGCGACGACCTGCACTGTCCCTGGTGCACACTGAACTGCCAGAAACTCTACAGCCTCCTAAAACACCTCAAACTCTCACACAGCCGCTTTATCTTCAACTACGTGGTGAGTCCAGGCCTTGCTTGGGGATCCCCTTTGGAGATTGCCTCGGGGGATTCCTTCAGGGATTCCCTCAGGGATTCCCTCAGGACTTCAATGAACAATTTAACATAAGAGTAAATCGTACTGAACTTCATTACATAAATAAAAAAAAAAACATTTCTGAATCATGGGAATGTGCTAAATCAAATGATTATGAATATATTAATTAGTAAATATAATTAATAAAGGATAAATAATGAATATATATAATATATATAGCGCTCTCCGTGCAGCGCGTACTTTCACGTGTAAAAAAATTACGCTCTCGTAATGACAGCGGACCGAAAGCCGGAAAAACTATCGGTATGGATTATTGTTGATAGATAGATGGATAGTTCCGGCGATCGACTTTCGGTGCCGATTAATCGTCAAAACCAATTCATGCGTATGGAATGTTTTATGAATCTCTTATATATGTATAGAGTGTCACGTTTGTGCTTTTCCTTCTCAGCCTCATCCCAAAGGTGCGAGGATAGACGTGTCCATAAACGAGTGTTACGACGGCTCATACGTAGGGAATCCTCAGGACATCCACAGCCAGCCGGGATTCGCCTTCAGCCGCAACGGCCCCGTCAAGAGGACCGCGGTCACCCACATCCTCGTCTGCAGGTACGAGCCAATGAGAGAGCAGCGCTACAGAGCCTCATTTAAACACTTTAGATTCTCAGATTATCTCGAAAGCTGTGATTGTGAAGGTTTTCACGCTGCCTGTCAGGCCCAAGCGCACGAAGCCGAGCCTGTCGGAATTCCTAGAGTCGGAGGATGGCGAGCCGGAGCAGCAGCGGACGTACGTGAGCGGACATAACCGCCTGTACTTTCACAGCGACAGCTGCATGCCGCTGCGTCCTCAGGAGATGGACGTGGACAGCGAAGACGAGAGAGATCCCGAGTGGCTCAGAGAGAAAACCTCCACGGTAAGAACACGAGACAACGTGTCGGCAATTCTGCCGCAAAATTGCCGGTTTTAGGTTTATAACAGGTTTATAACAGGTGTTTTAATTCGACTTTTTCTATTAGGGGTGTAACGGTACACACAATTCACGGTTTGTACGTACGTACTGTATATAATAATTAATACAAATAAAATAGAACAAATCAGATTAATGCAATATCGAAATGTAATTGATAAGATTGTGTGAGATAAGAGTGTGTGTGTGTGTGTGTGTGTGTGTGTGTGTGTGTGTGTTTTATATATTTAATATACATTTTTTTCACTTAATACCTTCTTGAGGGAACTCGGGTTGAGGTTGACCGAAAGCCCTGTACCAAAACATTCCGGTACAAATACGTGTACTGTTACATTACATTATTATACCCCAGTTTCTATAGTAACGGCTCTCATAACGTTTGCAGCAAATCGAAGAATTCACAGACGTCAACGAGGGAGAGAAGGAGGTGATGAAGCTGTGGAACCTCCATGTCATGAAACACGGGTATGTTTTTAATTTTGTAAAATACACCAAAATAATAAACTACAATACAATAATTTGTAGCGTTTGTGTCTGAGAAAAATGCGGTGTCACTTCCTGTCCAGGTTTATAGCGGATAACCAGATGAACCAGGCCATCATGCTGTTTGTGGAGAACTGCGGCCCTCACATCGCACACAGGAACCTGTGGCGCAACTTCCTGCTTCACCTGGTCAGCATGCACGACTTCAACCTGGTCACCACGGCGACCATCGACCGGGCGATGACGCGGCTGCGGGAGATCCAGGCTGAGCTGCCCAAGCAGGAGCAAAGCGCCTGTAACGGTCACGCCGTCTCCTCAGGGATTTCCCTGCATGGAAAACGCACCAAGAGCGCCGTCACCGATTGAACCCCCGACACGCCCAATACCGGACACCTACGCAACAAATCTGCTCCGCTCTGGTTCAGCAGCAAATCCGTCATCATTAATCAGAGAGGGTGGGGGTGGGGGTTGTCTGGCTAAAGGGGCAAATTCTAGAGCTAGAGTTAAGATCATTAGGATTCACACCACTAGGAATCACAACTCTTTTTTTTATTCTAGTTTCTGGTTTTCTAGAACTAACTGACTCTCCTGTTCTCCAACATCTAGTTAAAATTCTCTGCTACATTCCAAAAAATAGCACAGCATCGATCCCGGGGTAGAAACAGGGCTTTTCCAGAGTTTACAGGAACCTCTAGAGTTTTTGGGAAGTACACATTTAATCACCCGGAGAAAGATACAATCTTTTTGCCATTCGAGAACAAAATTTCTACAAAATCCTAAAGCTGTTTTGTGGTTTTCTAGAATTAAACGGCAAAATGTAGAGCTGATGTCTGTAAACAGTTATTCATCTGGAGAGATTTTGCTACTGCAATCCAAAAGAAAGAACTTGAGGTTTCTAGAAAGTGATAAAAACTCTCACAGAAACAGTTCCTTTTTTTGTTTTGTTTCTAGAGTAAAAAAATTATAATACAAATGTTTTGGAGCTGAAACCAACACGATCGTTTTCTCAGTCCCTTGGTTGAGATTAGCTGTCTAGATTGTACAGAAATTTCTGGAGCTGTGGAAAATGTAAAACAATTTCGACCAGTTAAAAAAGTTCAGCTCATCATATGGAGAATAAAGATGACGTTGGAAGTTCTTCAACAATTCCAGAAAGCTCTAAATATATGATTTAGAGTTGAAGTTGTAGACCAAGACCAGTTCCTGTTATTCAAGAAAGCATTTCTTTTTGATTATCCAGATATTTAACAAACTATTAAGTACCATTTTCTGTGACCTGAATTCTTTTTTCTATACTTTTTTTTATCATTTTTGGGAGAGCGATTATTCCAGAATCATTTAGAGCGCAGAGACAGTGCACAGCTCGGGATTTCATTGGAGCATTTCTCTTTAGTTTTTCTTTTAATTAAACTTATTTTGCTTTTCTAGAATTCACAAGAAAAAAACAATCTAAAGTCAGATGCTGGACAGCTCAGCGTGAGGAGACACAATTCTGAGCCAGAGCCGAGTTGATTTTGGAGAATCTCTTGACAGAAGGATGTTTAGACTCAGACGCCAGGTTTTAAAGACTGAAGCAGCTTTTCTGTCAAGTTTTTTATCATGACCAACACTGAGACTCGTTTGTTTGTTTGTTTGTTTGTGTTTGGTTCATCTTTGTTTGTTTGTCTCTGGATTTCTTTTTGTCATTATCATTAACTCTAGAAAGGACAAACTGCTGGTCCTGATTATTATTATTGTTGTTATTGTTTTTTACAGTCTGTTAGCACTTCATTTGTTTAGTGATTTTTTTGGTGTATTTGTTGTTGGTTTTTTTTTTTTATTATGACGTGCGACACTTCGCCTCCTCTGTCTCAACGTTATTATTTTATTTCCTAATTAATCAGCAATATTATCTGAGCTCTTGCTTGTATTTTTGCCTTTAAAGGAAAAAAATGGACTGCTTTTAGGAATAAATGAGTATGTGGATGGATGGATGGATGGATGGATGGATGGATGGATGAACAGACAGAGGGGGCAGAGCATTGTGAGATCATCCCTTTGACGATTTTTGTTTTACTGAACACGATTATAAAACACTCTGATCAGGATGTTAGGCTCGAATCCGGTAAAGAAGCGTGTCGTACTTTATAAAATGCCAAAGCTCTCAGATTCTCCCCGTTCACTCAGTACACAATGTATATTTCAAATTGTAAACAAAAAAATGCATAGGTTTCCCTGTAACGTGGAAATAAGACAAATTAAAAATTTGTAAACAGAAACGAAGCGTCGTGTTTCATAAAGTTCTGTTTGGCGATTAATTTTTTTCTCAGGTGGTGTGATGCATCGTTATGCATCTGATATTAATCTCAATCCACTCAGATTTAAACACAAATAGTGATTATATTTTAAATAAATTATATCAAAATTGCAGAACAAAGTCAATAAATGAACATGAGATTAAGGTGAATAAATTGAAATCATATATTGTAATATTTTGTACGTTTCCCCTTTTTTTATTTATTTTTTTTTTTTTTGAAAAAATACATTAATAAAATAGATTTTTAAAGAGGCAAAACAAATTCTTTGTATTTTAGGGTTTTTTTAAATAATGAAATTAACAAAATATATTTTTTATTATAATTAATTTATATTATATAAATTATTACTTTTATTATTTTACATATATTAAATATTTATTTTAATAATAAATGTTTTATTTGAATTAAGCTTTTTGTATCTTTTTTATTTTAAAAAAAATTATTGCTGTAATTTGTAAAATAATAATTTTAAAAAATAACGAAAAAATCTAGATAATTTATTATGATTGCTGTGGATTATCGGGGTTGTGACGTCACGCCGATTCAGCAAATAAAATTTATTTTTCGTTTTAGTATTGAATTCTTTTAATGCTGAAACAAACGAGAAAATATATTTCCTGAATAAATAACTACTTAAATGCTGTAAATAAATTGTTATAAAAATATAAACAAAAATAATAATAATAATAATAATAATGTGGTTTTTATCACGTGCTGTTTTCCCGAGTTTGAATTCCGAACACTTATAAAAAACATTTGCCGGTTTTGAATCACACTGGTTACGTTACCGACGTCTTGACGTCATCACTCAGCCGTGTGTTCTGATTGGTCAGTCCGAGCTGACCGTCTCCGGCGCGAACGTATTGTTGTTACGAAAACAATCTCGTCCCATTCAGAGGTAATAAATCACATTTTTGTCTTTTAAAAATAGAATAAAGGTGATTCAGTTCTGAAATGTCATAAAGATGTGATTTATATATGTTACATTTTACATAAAACTGAAAGACACTAAAGGAGGTGTTAATAAAAACAGCAAGATGCTTGTGTTTCGTTTTTACAGTAGCGGTAAATGAACTTCCAACATGGCGTCCTCCTGCATCCCACAGAGCTTCACTCCTGACAATAAACACGTTAAAGGGGAGAACATCCAGATCCAGAAATCTTCTCTCCTAGAATATGAGAAACCAAAGAACAACAGACTGAAAAGGGTGAAGAGGAGCAGAAGGTCTGATCTGATGCTTCCTGAGTGTGAAGGAATCAGACATGACGTCACTGACGAACATCATCATGATTGTAACCGATCTTCAGACACGTCCATCATGAAGACCCCGAGACCTCTGACCACTCCTGGTGCACAATGTTCTCCTCCAACACGAGGTCTTCTCTTCCACATGAATATGTCTGGAGGACAAAAACTTGTGATCAAGTCAGAACCCAACACTTTGTGTCATCAGGAGCCGTCCATCCTTGAGAGGGAAGCTGGAGGTCTGAAAGGACTGAGAGATCTGCATGAGCATGAGGAGCTTCTGCAGGAGGTCTGCACTCATGGTGAGGTTTATTATGCGTATAATAATCACAGGATAAACACACACCAGGAAAAATGTGATCACAGAGGCTTCTTGGTCCTTCTCTTTCTCTCCAGGTGAAAGTGTTTACTCCTCGTTATTCGTCTCAAAGAGGAAACAGGAAGTACAAAGCCACAGCGATGAACATCTTTGCAAACGCCAGAGATGGAGTCAGGACAGGACGGAGATGGTAAACACGTCCGAAGGTCATGTGAACTCTGGAGAAGGAGCGATCAAGAGGAACAGGTTGAGGAGGAAACAGCAGCGTGTGAAGAACGTAAATCAGGAGGAGTCACGTCAGGAGGAGGGACGTGTCAGACAGGATGAGGACTTGCCCTGGACGGAGAAATATCGCCCTCGGGGATGTGAAGAAATGGTGGGAAACTCGGCTGCAGTGAAGAAGCTGTACAGGTGAACCATCAGCACCTCGTTATCATTTTTCTTCTTCTTCTTCTTCTTCTTCTTCTTCTCCTTTTTTTTTTATTATTATTGCAGATTTAAAACTATAAGATTGTGCTTCTTTTTGAACATCCCATTTCCACATTTAGTCTCCATTTGCTCTTATAATGAGCTCCACTCTTTTGAGAAGATGTTCCTCTAGACTCATTCAGCTACAAGTGTGTAAGTAAAGTCAGGTAGTGGTGCAGGTGAGGAGGTTCCTGGGGTGCAGTCAGCGTTCACATTCTTCCTTAAGGACGGAACACCTTGGAGCTCTATAGCTGGAGATCTTCCACTCCAGCCCATGTAGCAGATCATCATGGAGCTGGCTTTGTGCTCAGGGGCGTGGTCATGCTGGAGCAGGTTCAGTCTCCGAAGGAAAAATGTCATATTACTGCAAAGACGTCCTACACAATTGTGTCTCCAACTTTGTGTAACAGTTTGGTGAAGAACCACAAATGGCTGTAAAAGTACTTTTAAAAGAAAAAAGAAAAGAATAGTTTTAGCTGTTTAGTGTATCAGTGATCAGGCGTACGAGACTTTCTTATTTTTATACATTTTATTGATAAATTATTATAATATTTAAGGGAGTATTGTGGAGTATTGTATAGTTTTGTGTTAAATTTATTGATTTAAAAATAAATGTCTAATAAAAACTTTCCCTGCACAATTCCCTTTATAATCCTGTTTACTTGTTGCCATGGTGACAGCTGGCTGAAGAAGTGGAGGATAAGGGCGGATGTGGAGGAGAGGAGAAGACGACGAGAGGAACAGCGAATGAAGAAGGAGAGCAACGGTAATACATCACCATCATCTTCATCATCACCACCACTATCATCACCATCACCACTACCATCTTCGTCATCACTACCATCATCATCATCATCATCATCATCACTATTATCATCACCGTCATCACTACCATCATCATCATCATCATCACTATTATCATCACCGTCATCACTACCATCATCATCATCACTACCATCTTCGTCATCATCACTATTATCATCATCACCACCATCATCACTACCATCATCACTACCACCATCATTATCATCACTACCACCATCATCATCATCATCATCATCCATACACATTGTTGTTTGTTTGTTCTGTGATCAGGCTCGTGGGATTGTGGTGATTTTGAAGGAGACCTGCAGAAGGAGGAGTGTGATGGTGAACTTTGTAACACACTGCTGATCCACGGACCTACAGGAACAGGAAAGAGCGCAGCTGTGTTCGCCTGCGCAGAGCAGCTGGGCTTTAATGTATATACACACACACACACACACACACACACACACACACACACACACACACACACACACACACTTATTTTAGAGCAAGCTCAATTTAAGATGTGTGTGTGTGTGTGTGTGTGTGTGTGTGTGTGTGTGTGTGTGTGTGTGTGTAGGTGTTGGAGGTGAACAGCTCATCACTGCGCTCCGGTCGTCTAGTTCTGTCTCAGCTCAAGGAGTCGACTCAGTCTCACCAGGTGGGGGCGCCACAGCCCTCCATCTCTCACACGCCCTCACCTGCTGCAGCGTCACGTGAGTTCCCATATACAAGTCTCCACAATGCCGAAAATGTAAAGTCATCACGTGTCATTTTCATCACACAAGTCCATGACCAGGATTGTATGTGTTTCAGGTCAAGGAGCTTCACAGGAACCCATCTGGTCCTGCAGAAAACCCTCAGCCATGTCTAGAGCTGCTTCCAGAAGGAAATGTGGCGTTTCGCGGAAATCCGTCACTCTCACACGCTACTTCAGAAAAACCGGAAACAAACACACTGAACTTCCTCACGACACAAGACGTAAGTAACAGTTCATTTGGGAGAAAACAGCAGTTTCTGCAAGTTCCTTCTTCCTGTTTATTATTAAAATATCATGTCATTTATTAACAAAGATGCTCCACATTTCAAGCTCCTGATGACGTCACACGTGATGAGTCCAAGTGTAAGCAAGATGGTGTGCAGGACAAAACCGACAAGACGCCACCGATATCGCTCGTTCTGTTTGAGGAGGTAAATCCGTTCGAGGATCCTGATTGGTCAGAGGGTGTTGATTATTTCTCTGTAACAGCAGCTCTGACTGTGATTGGGTCGACTGATTCATCAGTTTTGCTGATTAATCATTATTGATAGTCCATATGGATCCATCCAAAATATCCATACAGATAGTTTTTCCGGCTCACGCTTCGCTGTCATTATGAGAGCGGCCTCTAGAGGCAAATCACTAAGACTGCATGCTGCACGGAGAGTGCTATATTATCTTTATTAATTATAATGTATTATTTATCTGATTATATTTATTAATATATTCATAGTTATTTAATTTCATAGTTTCCGTAGCAACCGCTCGTTCCCGGGTTTCTGAGATGTTTCCTCGCTGCAGGTTGATATCGTCTTCAAGGAGGACGTGGGGTTTTTCGCCGCCATAAAGACTTTAATGAGTACAACCAAGAGACCCATCATCCTGACCACCAACGGTGAGCTTCAGGGTTTCATTCATTGTCGTGGTAAAAGTTCAGTATGTGTCTTCCACCATTTTACCAAAACTCGTTTACCAAATTCGCTCATTTTCTCTATTCACACCACATGGACATGTAGCCACGCCCACAAAACTCTATAAAAGGCAAAGAGACCAGAAGAGGACAAAATCTGCATATACACTGTTCAGCCAAAACCATAAGATTTCTTTTGGAACATCTTATTTCACATTTAGTCTCCATTTGCTCTTATAATGAGCTCCACTCTTCTGGGAAGATGTTCCACTAGATTTTTGTGAAGATTAATTCAGCTACAAGGATGTGTGTTAGTAAAGTCAGGTACTGATGGAAGTGAGAAGGTGAGGAGGTTCCTGGGGTGCAGTCAGCGTTTACATTCATTGTGTTCAGTTGGGTTTTGAGCTCTATAGCAGGAGATCTTTCACCAAATCCAAACCATGGAAAGCAGATCTTCATGGAGCTGGCTTTGTGCACAGGGGTATCATCATGCTAGAGCAGGTTTGATCCTCCTAGTTCAAGTGAAGGGAAAATTGTATACTACAGCATCCAGAGACGTCCTGTAGAATTGTGGTGAAGAACCACATCTGGCTGGAAGAAGTTTTTTTTTACTTTTAAATGTGTATAATATAAAATTATGAGCTTCAGATCAACATACAGATGTTTCCAGGGTTTTTTTACCAGATTTCCTGCTAACGATTTTTTATAATGAACGTATAAAAATATATATTGTACATTTACGTCACTGTGTTTTGCAGATCCGGCGTCCAGAAAGTCTTTTGATGGACGTTTTGAGGAGATCCGTTTCAGAACTCCTGCACAGGTAACACAAACCCTGAGTCTATACACCAGAGACTCCACAGTGCAGTTACTAATTACAGTGTGTGTGTGTGTGTGTGTGTGTGTGTGTGTGTGTGTGTGTGTGTGTGTGTGTGTGTAAGGAGAGCGTTGTGAGCTACCTGCAGCGTGTGTGTGTGGCAGAGGGTGTGAAACTGGACCCGGAGCAGATCTGCTTCATGCTACAGGAGAATAACGGAGATGTGAGGAGGAGTGTGTTAGAGCTGGAGGTGTGGGTGAGAAGCGGAGAAGAAAACACACACCACCATCTACACAACCGAGTGCTCACTGTGAGTGTAACACACACATAACCCACACACACACACACAACATTTATGCCTGTTTATACACACAAATGTATACGTGTGTATGTGTGTGTGTGTTATAGTGTAGGTCCGACAACGAACTGCACAGGTGTATGGAGAGCCTAGTGGAGAGCTGGAGAAAGGGGCGGAGTCTGCTCTACTCCAACCTGGATCTTCTTTTAGCCCAGCCCACTTTTAAAAACGCACATCAAAGCGCCTTCGATCAAAAGAACAAAGCTCAGTCTCCACCCAGCTCGAGAAAACTGAAGGTTCAGAGAAACGTTCTCAGAAAGCAGCACTCGATTCCTGCACTACTATTGGACGGAGCCGAACACACGAACCAATCAGCTACAAGGTTTTTTTCTAAAGTGGATTCTCTGGCATGTTTCTTTGACACCATGTCTTTTGTGGACTCGTACTTGTGCTGGGGGGCGTGTCGTAAACTCGGACCTCTGGGAGCCAAGATGGTTGACGGGTTGCTGGACGAACCAGGGGAAGATGTGGAAATGAGGACGTACATTTCGGAGAGATGTTACGAGATCCTGGCGGTGGTGGAGGGTTTGGCATTCCACAAGTGCAGGATGGAGGTGTGTCCGATGAAACGAGGGAATCAAAGCAAAGCGTGGAAACGGGTTCAAAGGTTTGGCTTTAATTTATCAATTTATACGAGGGGCCCCTAAACAACGGCCCCTACACCACTACATGTGAACCGTGCCAACCGTACCCTCTGAACAATGCCAGAGACATATTTGGTAAATGTAATTTTAAATGTTTTATTCATATCATATTTGTATTTGATAATAAAGTTTGGCTTTTAAACTAAAATGTCCTTTAGTTATTAAAAGAGGTCGAGGCACAAAATCCATAACGATAGTTTTTCCAGCTTCCTGTCCGGTCATTTAAAGAGCGGCCTCTAGAGGCGAATCACTGACACTACGTGCTGTTTGTTTTCACACGTGACCGCACGCTGCACTGAGAGCGCTGTAATATATGTATTATTTATTAATTATACAATTTATTTATGAATAGATTAATATTTATTCGGTTATCGGCGAGTACGATCCAAACTGAATATCGCTATCGGTCGACCTCTTGTTATTACGTAGCCTAATTATTTGTTAGATTCACCCACCAACCACATGCATATGCATAAGTATGTTAATGTTTTGATTTCAATAGCAATGAATATGAAAAAAACTGTCATTATGGCAGTAATAATGCTCTTTAAATAGGTGATATATCTGTTGATTGTCTGTATGGTGTATAATAAACTCATCACTAACTAAACTCTGTATCTCAGTGAACAGGAGATGAGGGAAGTGGTAAACAAAGCGCTCTGCAGTAAAGCGTTCCGATTTCATGGAGATCAGAAGGCCATAGTGACCGATTATCTTCCATTTCTGCGCTTCATGTGCAGAAAACAGAACACCGAGCAACAGGAGGAGCTCAGGTAGTGTTTAACCTCACACACACACACACACACTCTCACACTCTCACACGTGTGACATTTACAGTTTTTTTGTTCTGACAGATGTTCTGATTACCTCACAGAGATCGGACTGCGTCTCCCTAAAAGTGCCCTCAATCTGTTAGTGTTTACTGTATAATAATAATAATGCATAATTTATAAAATCCAGTTCACACAAACACACACACACACACACACACACACACGTCATTTTCCCCCAATTTCATTTCAGTCCAAGAAACACATGTACACCGTGTACTTATAATCACGAATAATAAATTGCTAAATATTTTAATACGTATAAATAATGTATATTTTATTAAATAAGTATGAAGAATCTGTAGTCAAGATGCTGCTAATGAAGAAGAAAATCGAAATAAATAAATCAACTCAACAAGTGTGAAAACATTCATATAAATTTATTTATATAAATTACAAATATTTTGATATATAAAATAGACTGGTTTAAGGTGGAGGTTGGACTGCATCAAGGATCGGCTCTGAGCCCTTTCCTGTTTGCAGTGGTGATGGACAGGTTGAAGGACGAGGTCAGACAGGAGTCTCCCTGGACTATGATGTTTGTGGATGATATTGTGATTTATGGTGAGAGTAGGGAGCAGGTGAAGATGATCCTGGAGAGGTGGAGGTACACACTGGAGAGAAGGGGAATGAAAGTCAGTAGGAGTATGACAGAGTACATGTGTGTGAATGAGAGGGAGGGCAGTGGAGGGGTGCAGTTGCAGAGAGAAGAGGTGGAGAAGGTGGAGGAGTTCAGGTACCTGGGGTCAACAGTGCAGAGTAATGGAGTGTGTTGGAGAAGTGAAGAAAAGAGTGCAGGCAGGGTGGAGTGGGTGGAGAAGAGTGATAGCAGGAGTGATTTGTGATAGAAGAGTATCTGTGAGAGTGAAAGGGAAAGTTTATAGGACTGTGGTGAGACCTGAGATGTTGTATGGATTAGAGACAGTGGCATTGACGGGGGGTTATGGAGACGGATGATCCATTGTGGCGCCCCCTAGTGGGGGATAATATATTCAAAATAAATTTCTAGAAATATATAATTATATATTAAAAGTAAAAAATACACCTCACCTGTCTGACCTTTTGAATTAATTAATGAAATATTTTTATAAAATTTATCTTTAATTGTACAACAGCCAATCAGAACGCAGTGGGCGTGTTTAGTTTTGCCAAGTTAAAATAAAATGACTAAACGTTTCTATAATAAACTATAATTTAATATATATAATAAAAGCTTGAAGCAGCAGCATGATGAAATGTTTAATTTGTGAGAAAGTATTGGCACCCCGTTCGTCTGTAATGGAATTAACATTCTGGAGACTCTGTGTTTCACAGACGGGTGTAGAAAGTGTTTATTTTACACAATAAGCCAAAAAGACTTGATGGGAAACTTTCACTCCTACAGTACGGCTTATTGTGGTGTTTTTTACAATCTATCCTGATATTCAGTGTACTTCAGGTTTGTGTGAAAGACTGGATAAAGACGTGTGTTAAGTTTCTTTTAAGTGTTTCCTATAACACACACACACACACACACACGCGTCTCAGTGCGAGTCTGAAAGCAGCTCATAGAAGGCGACGGCCTGCAGCAGGGCGTCACACATCTCCTGTCCTTTGTTCCTGCTGCTGAAATGAAACGCGCCACTGTAGCGCACCAGCAGCTCGTTCGGGAAGATCACACGCGGTATCTTCTTCATCGCCGACTCCGCCATCATCTTCCTCACCACCTCTGCGCCGCTCGTCCGGCTCTCGCCCACGATCAGGCCGAAGTGACGTCCCACGGCCGTGCGCATCATGTTCAGCACGACGGGCGGCCCGTCCACGCACCTCCGGGAGTTCAGCAGGGCGAACAGCATGGCCTCCACCGTGCGCAGGTGAACCACCACCGGGAACAGCGCCGTGTTCTGGACCGACACGCTCGGCTTCTCCACCACGTAGAAATCCGCCGCGGGCAGGTTCGACACCACGCCACAAACCTGCGCGAGAAATTTGTTCAGAAAAATCACAGTTTGTTTATTTATTATGAAAAAATGTCCATTAGCGTTTTTATCTCTCACGTCATCCAGATAACCGGACGCCATGTAGGTGCCCTTCATGAAGTTGTGACAGTCCTGCTGCTGCCACTCCAACACCGTCATCGCCCGGTCCATGTGCGTCCACGCGATTCTGTTGGTCCCGCACACGATGGACACAATGGAGCTGGAGTCCTGCAAAGCGTCCGATTCAAACATCCATATTATCATCAGTCAATATCACAGGTACCATAATTCCAAGCAGGTGTGCTGAAAATGTTCCTCACTGATGTATTGCTGTATCCCTGCAAAATGCCATTCACGTGGCTGAGATATTTATTACATCATAATATCGTGATTATTTCTAAAAAAAAAATACTCATTTTCAATAGAATTTCACTTCCTGTTCCAGACTGGGAGCCGCAGGGGGCGGAGCTTGCTGTTTTTATAGCCGATTGGTCGGTTTTAATGCGACCATAATAATGATTTCATTGTAATGAATCAAATCAACAGTTTGATTCGATGTGATTCATAATTGAGTCGTGAATGAATCCCAGATTAAACCCCAAACCCACTGCCACGCCCTCTCTCACCTCTAACAGCGCCTTATCCACCTCGGGCCTGATGAACTTTGCGAGATGAATCTTCCCCTTCCTCTTCTCCTTCTTCTCTGTCGGACAGAGGATGGAGTTAAAGGCCACAACGGCGCTTTTGTGCTTTAACAGTGGCACGTTCACGACGCTCTCCAGATCCTTAAAGGGTCCGTTTCGGACTCGATACGCGACGATGTTGGTTGATTTTCGTCCCCGGAGCATTTTGACGGCAGCGAGCTCGGACTCGGAGCCCGTGTTGAGGAGCTGCAGGATGGTGTCTCGCTGCTCCGGGGTGTACAGGGAGTCCAGCCTAACTTCAGCCACCGCATCATCACGTCTGCACAGAGGTTCTGCAGGTTCACCACGCAGGAGGTTGAGGTTCAGGTCTGCGGCTGGGATACGAGCTGTCCAGCAGTAGGTGCACTGGAGGAAGCGGGGGGAGAACTCAGGTAGGGGGGGCAGGGGGGACGGGGGGACCGGACGCCGACACAGCAGCCTGTAGTGTCCTGTACAAGTTAACATCATATTTATAAAATTATACATTTATTTCAAAACCTGTCTTATTCTTTTTTCTTTTTTTTTTTTACTGAAGCACAAAAAACATCCCAAAACACATTTCTATTCAATAAAATTCCCCTGATAATAAAACTACTAAATCTCAGCTTATTTACATTCTTTTACTTCATATAGAAATATTAAATCAATCCCAATCTTCTGATTATTCGCCTTTCAGATGGAATCTGAGCCACTGTTCACCATCCACCTGCTTCTAGTTCCATAAATCACAGAACTGAGTCTCATTATAGCACTGAGGGGCAGTAAGAGTGCTAAAGGTGCAGTGGGTCAGGTGGGGGGGGCAGTAAGGATATTAAAGGGGCAGTAAGGGTATTAAAAGGGGCAGTAAGAGTATCAGTAAGAGTATTAAAGGTGCAGTGGGGGGCAGTAAGGATATTAAAGGGGCAGTAAGGGTATTAAAAGGGGCAGTAAGAGTATCAGTAAGAGTATTAATGGTGCAGTGGGGGGCAGTAAGGATATTAAAGGGGCAGTAGGTGGCAGTAAGGGTATTAGAGAGGCAGTGGGGGGCAGTAAGAGTATTAAAGGTGCAGTGGGAGGGGGCAGTAAGGATATTAAAGGGGCAGTAGGTGGCAATAAGGATATTAAAGGGGCAGTAGGTGGCAGTAAGGGTATTAAAGAGGCAGTGGGGGGCAGTAAGAGTATTAAAGGTGCAGTGGGGGGCATTAAGGATATTAAATGTGCAGTGGGGGGCAGTAAGAGTATTAAAGGTGCAGTGGGGGGCAGTAAGGATATTAAAGGGGCAGTAGGTGGCAGTAAGGGTATTAAAGAGGCAGTGGGGGGCAGTAAGAATATTAAATGTGCAGTGGGGGGCAGTAAGGATATTAAAGGGGCAGTAGGTGGCAGTAAGGGTATTAAAGAGGCAGTGGGGGGCAGTAAGGGTATTAAAGAGGCAGTGGGGGGCAGTAAGAGTATTAAAGGTGCAGTGGGGGGCAGTAAGGATATTAAATGTGCAGTGGGGGGCAGTAAGAGTATTAAAGGTGCAGTGGGGGGCAGTAAGGATATTAAAGGGGCAGTAGGTGGCAGTAAGGGTATTAAAGAGGCAGTGGGGGGCAGTAAGAATATTAAATGTGCAGTGGGGGCAGTAAGGATATTAAAGGGGCAGTAGGTGGCAGTAAGGGTATTAAAGAGGCAGTGGGGGGCAGTAAGAATATTAAATGTGCAGTGGGGGGCAGTAAGGATATTAAAGGGGCAGTAGGTGGCAGTAAGGGTATTAAAGAGGCAGTGGGGGGCAGTAAGAGTATTAAATGTGCAGTGGGGGGCAGTAAGGATATTAAAGGTGCAGTGGGGGGCAGTAAGAGTATTAAATGTGCAGTGGGGGGCAGTAAGGATATTAAAGGTGCAGTGGGGGGCAGTAAGGACTTTTTCTGTGGAATCCAATGCATTATTCTACTGCTGGTATCAGATGCCGGATGACATTTGCGTGTTTTGTTTTATAACTTGTGCGAGTAGGTACAGAAACGTCACAATTAAAAAAAAGAGGGCACGTGATCCTGATTAAACCCAGTAATTAGACTGGATATTAATTAAAGCGTTCTACATGTGTTTAATGTGTTTCTTCTTCTCTAATACAGTCAGTAATCCTGAACTGTTTTGGTTATGGAAATAAAAACACTCCAGATCAGAGTCCTGCACCTCGTCCTAACCCGAGTTCATCGCAGCACCTGTATATTTATGTATAAACACCTGTTTTAATGTTTACCTGTGAGGACGGCGGGAGTCAGAATCCGTTTTGCGACCCACATTCTTTATTAAAGAATCTCAATCAATTCTCGTGGTGATGTTTCTGAGTTTGAACAGAACGCAGCCGCCATGCTGTGCCCTCAGGTCCGCCGGAATCAGGGTCCGGGCAGGAAACGCGACTCTCGCATATTTGGTTCCGCGTCATCGCGTCACTAGTTTCACTTTCGATTCCCAGGAAAAAGAACTGAAAGCCTGGACCCTGGACCTTCTCCTCCTAGATCATGTCGGCGCTTTATGAAGCCGTGGTGGCGTTTATATCTCATCAGCTAAAATGTCCGATCTGTTTCGAGCTGTTCAGTGAGCCGGTAAGTTTAGAGTGCGGACACAGTTACTGCCTCCAGTGCATTACGGATCATTTAAAGCAGAATGTGAAGAGGAGACACTGTCCCCAGTGTCGGGCTGAACTCAGGACAGACCGCAAACTCCACAAAAATGTCACCATCAGCGCCATCCTGGAGTTACAGGAAGTGGGGGGTCGGGAAATGTGGGACAGTCTCCTGACCGGAAGTGAGGAAGAGTTCACTCAGGTGAGGGTTTATTCTCAGGTGCTTAGGTAGAGCTGGACTTCAACTTCCTGTGTCTGCTTCCGGTTTCATAAAACATTGAACTGAGACTCATCAGAACTCTGAGGGGATATTAAGGGTATTAAAGGTGCAGTAGGGGGATATTAAGTGTATTAAAGGTGCAGTAGGGGATATTAAGGGTATTAAAGATGCAGTAGGGGGATATTAAGGGTATTAAAGGTGCAGTAGGGGGATATTAAGGGTATTAAAGGTGCAGTAGGGGATATTAAGGGTATTAAAGGTGCAGTAGGGGGATATTAAGTGTATTAAAGGTGCAGTAGGGGATATTAAGGGTATTAAAGGTGCAGTAGGGGGATATTAAGGGTATTAAAGGTGCAGTAGGGGGATATTAAGTGTATTAAAGGTGCAGTAGGGGATATTAAGGGTATTAAAGGTGCAGTAGGGGGATATTAAGGGTATTAAAGGTGCAGTAGGGGATATTAAGGGTATTAAAGGTGCAGTAGGGGGATATTAAGGGTATTAAAGGTGCAGTAGGGGATATTAAGGGTATTAAAGGTGCAGTAGGGGGATATTAAGGGTATTAAAGATGCAGTAGGGGGATATTAAGGGTATTAAAGGTGCAGTAGGGGGATATTAAGGGTATTAAAGGTGCAGTAGGGGATATTAAGGGTATTAAAGGTGCAGTAGGGGGATATTAAGGGTATTAAAGGTGCAGTAGGGGATATTACGGGTATTAAAGGTGCAGTAGGGGGATATTAAGGGTATTAAAGGTGCAGTAGGGGATATTAAGTGTATTAAAGGTGCAGTAGGGGATATTAAGTGTATTAAAGGTGCAGTAGGGGATATTAAGGGTATTAAAGGTGCAGTAGGGGATATTAAGGGTATTAAAGGTGCAGTAGGGGGATATTAAGGGTATTAAAGGTGCAGTAGGGGATATTAAGTGTATTAAAGGTGCAGTAGGGGATATTAAGTGTATTAAAGGTGCAGTAGGGGATTTTAAGGGTATTAAAGGTGCAGTAGGGGATATTAAGGGTATTAAAGGTGCAGTAGGGGATATTAAGGGTATTAAAGGTGCAGTAGGGGATATTAAGTGTATTAAAGGTGCAGTAGGGGATATTAAGGGTATTAAAGGTGCAGTAGGGGATATTAATGGTATTAAAGGTGCAGTAGGGGATATTAAGTGTATTAAAGGTGCAGTAGGGGATATTAAGGGTATTAAAGGTGCAGTAGGGGATATTAAGGGTATTAAAGGTGCAGTAGGGGATATTAAGGGTATTAAAGGTGCAGTAGGGGATATTAAGTGTATTAAAGGTGCAGTAGGGGATATTAAGGGTATTAAAGATGCAGTAGGGGATATTAAGGGTATTAAAGGTGCAGTAGGGGGATATTAAGGGTATTAAAGGTGCAGTAGGGGATATTAAGTGTATTAAAGGTGCAGTAGGGGATATTAAGGGTATTAAAGGTGCAGTAGGGGGATATTAAGGGTATTAAAGGTGCAGTAGGGGATATTAAGGGTATTAAAGGTGCAGTAGCCGATATTAAGTGTATTAAAGGTGCAGTAGGGGATATTAAGGGTATTAAAGATGCAGTAGGGGATATTAAGGGTATTAAAGGTGCAGTAGGGGGATATTAAGTGTATTAAAGGTGCAGTAGGGGGATATTAAGTGTATTAAAGGTGCAGTAGGGGATATTAAGGGTATTAAAGGTGCAGTAGGGGATATTAAGGGTATTAAAGGTGCAGTAGGGGATATTAAGTGTATTAAAGGTGCAGTAGGGGATATTAAGGGTATTAAAGGTGCAGTAGGGGGATATTAAGGGTATTAAAGGTGCAGTAGGGGATATTAAGGGTATTAAAGGTGCAGTAGGGGATATTAAGTGTATTAAAGGTGCAGTAGGGGATATTAAGGGTATTAAAGGTGCAGTAGGGGATATTAAGTGTATTAAAGGTGCAGTAGGGGGATATTAAGTGTATTAAAGGTGCAGTAGGGGATATTAAGGGTATTAAAGGTGCAGTAGGGGGATATTAAGTGTATTAAAGGTGCAGTAGGGGATATTAAGGGTATTAAAGGTGCAGTAGGGGATATTAAGGGTATTAAAGGTGCAGTAGGGGATATTAAGTGTATTAAAGGTGCAGTAGGGGATATTAAGGGTATTAAAGGTGCAGTAGGGGGATATTAAGGGTATTAAAGGTGCAGTAGGGGATATTAAGGGTATTAAAGGTGCAGTAGGGGATATTAAGTGTATTAAAGGTGCAGTAGGGGATATTAAGGGTATTAAAGGTGCAGTAGGGGGATATTAAGGGTATTAAAGGTGCAGTAGGGGATATTAAGGGTATTAAAGGTGCAGTAGGGGATATTAAGTGTATTAAAGGTGCAGTAGGGGATATTAAGTGTATTAAAGGTGCAGTAGGGGATATTAAGGGTATTAAAGGTGCAGTAGGGGATATTAAGTGTATTAAAGGTGCAGTAGGGGATATTAAGTGTATTAAAGGTGCAGTAGGGGGATATTAATGGTATTAAAGGTGCAGTAGGGGATATTAAGGGTATTAAAGGTGCAGTAGGGGATATTAAGGGTATTAAAGGTGCAGTAGGGGATATTAAGTGTATTAAAGGTGCAGTAGGGGATATTAAGTGTATTAAAGGTGCAGTAGGGGGATATTAAGGGTATTAAAGGTGCAGTAGGGGATATTAAGTGTATTAAAGGTGCAGTAGGGGATATTAAGGGTATTAAAGGTGCAGTAGGGGATATTAAGTGTATTAAAGGTGCAGTAGGGGGATATTAAGGGTATTAAAGGTGCAGTAGGGGATATTAAGTGTATTAAAGGTGCAGTAGGGGATATTAAGGGTATTAAAGGTGCAGTAGGGGATATTAAGGGTATTAAAGGTGCAGTAGGGGGATATTAAGTGTATTAAAGGTGCAGTAGGGGATATTAAGTGTATTAAAGGTGCAGTAGGGGATATTAAGGGTATTAAAGGTGCAGTAGGGGATATTAAGGGTATTAAAGATGCAGTAGGGGGATATTAAGGGTATTAAAGGTGCAGTAGGGGGATATTAAGGGTATTAAAGGTGCAGTAGGGGGATATTAAGGGTATTCAAGGTGCAGTAGGGGGATATTAAGGGTATTAAAGTTGCAGTAGGGGGCAGTATTGGTCTTAAAGTTGCAGTTGGAGGATATTACATACATACTTTAAAGATGCAGTAGGGGGCAGTATTGGTCTCAAAGTTGCAGTCGGGGAAATTAATAATAAGAATATAATTATAGTCACTGTTCTCACTGGTTATTCACTAATGTTCATCTTCTTGATTCTTTGCAGAGAAAACAGAACTTCCTGAAGCAGGAGATGAAAAAGAGCAAAATTCTGCAAGCTGAATGTTTTAATGCTGAATTTCAGGTAGGAAACGTTACAGAAGGAACATGGTGGTTCTCCACGTACATGCAGCACGAAGCTCTAAAACTCTCAATATTTCCTCTAGATTGAGAGCTGCTCCATTAGAGACAGGGCCAGGACTTGTGAATCATCATCTTCAGGGGACGTGTCGAGTTCCTCACTGGACTGTGATGAAGATGTTCCATGTGCTGAGAGGAGCGCGAGTGTTCCTCCGGTTCCTCAGATTGATGAGGTACATTAAATGTGCTTTATTTTCCTCTGCTAATACCAAACAGAAGTCTCTTTCCTTTTTCCCTTCCTCATTTCCACCCACTGATGAAAGATCAGCCCATGGGCTTGTCAAGTTCTGCTCTGGGTTTTATCTTTAGGTTCTGAAGAGCCCTGAAGCTGGTTCAGTGGAGAATCCAATGAGTATGTCAGAAGATCCAGACACTTTCAGTGGGATCTCTGATGGTGGAGCAGCTGCAGGTAAACACGCTGCCAGTAGAATAGTATAAATATATTTATTTATCGCACCTTTAATGTCAGATCTTTTTTCTTCTTTCGCAGCTCTGGGTGCTGAGTTTGTCTCGCTGACCTTCTCACCTCATCTGGTTCACCGGCGTTTAGTTTTCCTTCCTCAGAGACAGAGAATGGAAGTGAGATCGTCTCTGTCTCTGAGGCCGCAGCTGTGCCATTTCGAGGCGTGTCAGTGCATGGCAGATCAGGAGTTCACCACAGGGAGGCACTATTGGGATGTAGAGACGAGCGAGTGCACCGGATGGGCAGTTGGGGTGGCGTACGCCCACCTTAAGAAAAACGAGCGTCTCGGGAGGAGTAAATCGTCCTGGTGTATCGAGTGGAGTAACAGCAGCTTCAGCACCTGGCACGATGGCTCGGAGACTCCACTGAAACACAGACACCCGAGCAGACTTCGAGTCAGACTGGATATAGACGTGGGACAGATCTCCTTCTGGAGTGGAGCGGATGGAGAAACGGAGCTGTGTGATGTTCAGGTGGAGTTCAGCGCTCCGGTTAGACCAATGTTCTGGCTGTTCGGGACAAAACCAGGAAACGCCTTGTTCTTCCCCAAACCCTGACTCTTTCCTCACTCCTGAAATCATCCACACTGAGATGGAGAACATAAAATAAGGATTTTTTTTAATAACTGTAACGCAGGGAAATGCTTTCGCTCGCTGTTAGATCACAGATTCATTCAAAATTCTTATCCTGACCTTTAATTCCCAACATGCTGCAGCACCTCATTACACGTCTCAGTTTTTAACTGTCTACACTCCAAGACGTGATTCTGGTCTTTTAGAGGTTCTCCTACTCGTTCTCCTACTCGTTCTCCTACTCGTTCTCGTATCTTCTGAGGGTGAGCTGGTTTTCTCTCCCTGTCGAGATTAGACAGAGAGATTCTTAAAGTGTTTATAAATCTGATCTTTAAATCCTGGAAAACGTTTTCAAGATGTGATGTATTTCTTTATTTTTGTGATGTTTATTTTTATGTACTTATTTTATTTGATCATTTTCCCCCCTATTTTTACCCTTGAAATGCACTTTGAGCTTCCAGTTGCACATTTATTTCAAAGAGAAATTAAAAAAATGAAAAAATAAAAAAGTGTTACTGCACATTTTTATAAGGAAAAATAAATAAGGCGTAATATTGCACACAAAAGTGCAGAAGTAAATAAGTAAGAAATATTATAAATTGAATAAAATATTAAATATATATTATTTATAGATTATATTCATCATATACTTATTAAACCTGCACACTTCAGGCTTAATTTCTTCCTTCCAGTGTATAAATCCTTTTTTTTCTCAAAGGTTTCGCTTATAAATAAAGTTTCGTAGTTTGTAGGGACATTCAGTATTTGTATTTTGTATTATTTATAATGTTTTCGAGGAAAAAAATCTCTGACTTAAACTAAAGTCCTTGAATAAAACAATATTTTTTAATTGGTCCGTTGGAAAATAAATGATAGTTAAGCTGTCCAATCAGCGGGCTTTTCTGTGATGACGTAGGCACGTCAGGTTTAAATACCCGGAAGTGCGCTACCGGCAAGTGTGTCGAATAAACCGGTGATGTTTCACACCATGTACTGCAGCACGACCTTTATATTTATCCTTAAACATTTAATTTATATAAAATTATTATAAATGTGAAAATATAAAAATGATATATTTAATTAAACTGTTAAACTGTGTTCGTCGCCAGTTCGTGTCCTGCGCATGCGTGATTTCTGAGCCGTAATTGCATCCAGAGTGTTGTAGAAAATCCGCTACATGACACGTGAGATCAGAAATCAGGAAAGATGCGGAAAGACGTGCGGATTTTACTCGTCGGAGAGCGTGAGTTATCTGTTTCTGTCCTTTAGAACCTCCGGGAGTGAATTAGAATCTCCTTTAGATGCTCACTTCAGATTTCTCCCTGTAATGGAAGCAGAAGGTCAGGAATCCAGTGAGATCCTGCGTTATTACGCGTTATAACACAGGGAGGTGGAGGCGATCTGTCCTGAAATGTCAAAGCCTCTGGATTATCAGCACTTTATACATTTATACATGACATGAGCAGTTCTGTACATCATCTATCTGTCTTTCATTTCATCCCTTTATATGTATATTATAGGTACAATATTTATATCCCTGTATAATATATTATAACTAAATGAAATAAAAAAGATCTGATCATCATCTGATCCTTCATTCTGCAGGTTATAAGCTTTCACGACAGGAAGACGTATTATTTTATGAGGTTCCTGGTGTTCAAATCTTCTAATGCTGAAATTCAGAATAATCCAGAATAGGAGGAGCTCTGAATGATTTATGAGTAAAGATTGAGTTAGAAATGAAATCTCCTCATCTCACATCTCCCACATCCTGGACCTGGATTTGTTCTGTGAGTTCCCCTGTATCTGCTCCATCAATCTGGTCTTCCTCTACTAATGAATCTAAATACCAACTTCAAGACGCCACCGCCACCACGTTTCCGCATGACACTCATATCAGGATTTCTGGCTGCAAATGTCAGAGATTTTAAACAGACAAACTCCTCACCCACAGAGCAGCTTCTCCACGCAGATTTAATCTCTGTTCAGCCTGATTTTAGTGTTTATCAGTTGAGGTAGAGCAACTTTTATAAACTGCTTTCTAAAGCACTTCTGTGGCCTTCTGAATCCTGTTTATTAGGAAACCAGAAGCCCACACTTTATTACAGAGAACTGATTTTTCTGATATTTTGTAATAGTGTGATATTACGCTTCAACAAATACCATTAGAAAGAAGAAAATTAGTTATGATTAGTTATTATTATGTAAAATATAATATAATATAGTATAATCTAATCTAATATTAATCTAATATAATATAATATAGTATAATCTAATCTAATATTAATCTAATATAATATAATATAGTATAATCTAATCTAATCTAATCTAATATTAATATAATATAATATAGTATAATATAATCTAATAATAATCTAATATAATCTAATATAGTATAATCTAATCTAATATTAATCTAATATAATATAGTATAATATAATCTAATATTAATCTAATATAATATAATATAATATAATATAGTATAATCTAATCTAATATTAATCTAATATAATATAATATAATATAATATAGTATAATCTAATCTAATATTAATCTAATCTAATATAATCTAATATAATATAGTATAATCTAATCTAATCTAATCTAATCTAATATTAATATAATGTAATATAGTATAATATAATATAATAATAATCTAATATAATATAATATAATATAGTATAATCTAATCTAATATTATTCTAATCTAATATAATCTAATATAATATAGTATAATCTAATCTAATCTAATATAATATAGTATAATCTAATCTAATATTAATCTAATCTATTCATTCATTCATTTTCTTCCGCTTATCCATAATTTGGGTCGCGGGGGCAGCAGTCTAAGCAGGCCCCCGCCTTCGACTGCTGCCCAATCCTCACAGCACCGTCCCTTACGGTCCCTCCTGCAGGTGGTGAGCCCACTGGAAGGCGGCCCCACGTCACTCCGACGTCACGGACCTTGATATTTCCCTCGTAAGGGACCCCCGGAGCATAGAGGGTTAAGGGCCTTGCTCAAGGGCCCAAGAGTGGCAGCTTGGCGATACCGGGGCTTGAACCCCAGACCTTCCGATCTGCAACCCAGCGCCTTAACCGCTGGAGCCACCACTCCCTAATCTAATCTAATATAATATAATATAATATAGTATAATCTAATCTAATATTATTCTAATCTAATATAATCTAATATAATATAGTATAATCTAATCTAATCTAATCTAATATAGTATAATCTAATCTAATATTAATCTAATCTAATCTAATCTAATATAATATAATATAGTATAATCTAATCTAATATTAATCTAATCTAATCTAATATTAATCTAATCTAATATAATATAATATAATATAGTATAATCTAATCTAATATTAATCTAATCTAATATTAATCTAATCTAATATAATATAATATAATATAGTATAATCTAATCTAATATTAATCTAATATAATATAATCTAATATAATATAGTATAATCTAATCTAATCTAATCTAATATTAATATAATGTAATATAGTATAATATAATATAATAATAATCTAATATAATATAATCTAATATAATATAATATAGTATAATCTAATCTAATATTAATATAATATAATATAATATAGTATAATCTAATCTAATATTAATCTAATCTAATCTAATCTAATCTAATCTAATATAGTATAATCTAATCTAATATTAATCTAATCTAATCTAATCTAATCTAATATAGTATAATCTAATCTAATATTAATCTAATCTAATATAATCTAATATAATATAGTATAATCTAATCTAATATTAATCTAATCTAATATAATCTAATATAATATAGTATAATCTAATCTAATCTAATCTAATATAATATAATATAGTATAATCTAATCTAGGGTTAATATAATATGATTATTTAATAATTCTATAATAATATCTAATCTTAAATCTGTAGGGGGTTATAATTTTTTTGGGGTAAAAATGTGACTCTCAGATCTTCACCAAATTCACAGCCTGCATTAAAGTAACTCAGGGGTGCACTTAGTTTTGTCTTATAATCTGCATCTAAAAAAAATACACATAGAATCCTCGTGAATGCTATTTATCATCATCATTAGTGGTATTTATCATGGTATTTTAAAATGACTAGTATTATTATTTCTTTTCTAATTAAGATGCATGTGTACAGTGACGAGAGAGAAATATTCTGCATGCTCTTATCATCTACTACAAACATTAACACTGAACACAAAACACAGCTCTACTTACAAATTCTTTAATGTGTGTGTGTGTGTGTGTGTGTGTGTGTGTGTGTGTGTGTGTGTGTGTGTGTGTGTGTGTGTGTGTGTGAACAGCCAAAGTGGGAAAGACGTCTCTGATCATGGCGCTGGTCAGTGAGGAGTTTCCTGCTGTAGTAAGAAGATTTATATTTTATTATTTATATATTTTGCAGTGTGATGTGATGTGATAGCAGGTGATATTATGTGATACGTGATGCCATATGATGAAATGTTATAATCTCATATGTAATGTGATGTAATGTGATGTTATAGGAGTGATTGGATATGAGATGTGATGTCGTGTTAAAAGAGCTGCTGAGGTCCACCTGAGCACAGATTTCATTATTATTATTATTATTATTATTATTATTATTTCATCTAGCTTCTTCTTCCTCTTCTTCTTCTTCTTCTTTTTTTTCCTTCTTCTTCTTCTTTTTTTTCTTCCTCTTCTTCTTCTACCTCTTCTTTTTTTTCTTCTTCTTCTTCTTCTACCTCTTCTTCTTCTTCTTCTACCTCTTCTTCTTCTTCTTCTTCTTCTTCTTCTTCTTCTTCTACCGCTTCTTTTTCTTCTTCTTCTTCTTCTACCTCTTCTTCTTCTTCTTCTTCTTCTTCCACCTCTTCTTCTTCTTCTTCGACCTCTTCTTTTTTTTCTTCTTCTTCTTCTTCTTCTTCTTCTTTTGCTTCTTCTTCTTCTCCTTCTTCTTCTTTTTCCTCCTCGTCTTTCGGCTGCTCCCATTAGGGGTCTCCACAGTGGATCATCTCCACACCCCCCTGTCCTCTACATCTGCCTCTAACCTTCTTTTATTTTTTTATAACTTTATTTGCAAGAAAATCTTTTTTTTATTATTGATTAGGGATTTAATATATAAATCAGATATAAGTCCTGTATATTTCACATCCCGTGTGATATGATGTCACACCATGTCGTGTCATGTGATATCGATTGTGATTGTATGATGTCATATATATGATGTGATACAATTTGATGGGGACGATGTCATGTTATTTGATGTCACGTGACATGACGTCATGTTATGACATTTCATCTGATACGATGTGACGGGGTGTGACGTCATGTGGTATGATGTGATGTTATGATGTGATGTAATGTTATGTGATATGTGTCTTTTTTACATCACATCACATGACATTGTGTCTCATTTGTGTCTCTTCAGGTTCCCTACAAAGTGGAGGAGATCACCATCCCCGCTGACGTCACTCCGGAGCGAGTCCCCACACACATCGTGGATTACTCAGGTAAAGGCCGAGCAGGCGGTGATCACTTCCTGTCACATGATCCGAGTGTAAAGTTTAAAAAGTGTGTTTTAAATGAGCGCAGAAGCCGAACAGACGGACGAGCAGCTCGATCAGGAGATTTCCAAGGTATACACACACACACACACACACACACACACACACACACACACACACGCACGCACACACACACACACATGCACACGCACACACACACACACACACACGCACGCACCCACACACACACATGCACACGCACACACACACACACGCACACGCACGCACGCGCACATGCACACACACACACACACACACACACACACACACACACACACACTCGATGCGCGGAGGTCCATTAGCATGGTGTCAATTCATCCACACCTGTGTCTCTTCACAGGCCAACGTTATATGCATCGTGTACGCCGTCAACAACAGGAAGTCTCTCGAGAAAGTGAGTCACGGTGGCGTTTCAGCTTCCTGTTCACAATGTTGAAACGATTAATGATGAAATAATATTAAGGGGAAGTTGGGAAAGACGCTGCTGAGGTCACCTGAGGTTGCCAAATACAGCACAGATTTTATCACGTAATGAGATCAAAGCAAAGTACAAACATTATTATTATTTAATATCTAACTTTATTTTATAGAAAATTATTATATCAAATAATATAATAATAAAACTTTATAGTGATCGACAAGAAAAAAGAAACATTTACCATTAATCAGGGACAAAATATGCAAAGTATATATATATATTTACATGTTCATATATTTATTATAGATTTAATAATAAAATATTGACTATAATTGGTTTTTATTAATATTAATATTTGTATCTAATATTTATGTTATAAATTTTTTTACTTTTCTAAGTTATTCTAAATGTTTGTAGTTGTTTTGTCTCTAAATGTTTAGCAGGAGGCAGAACCTCATGGAAAATCAGCTGCTTTGGAAAAACACTTGATTTGCGTTTGAGTTTTTTCCAAAATCACACAGAGACAAAAAAACATCGTGAGTGAGAACAAATCATTCCCTGGAGACCCTGAGCATGGAAAAGAGTGTTTCTGAATGTAATGCGAGTGTGTGATGCTCAGTGGTCCAGATGTTGGACTTCATATATGAAGGTTTTGAGTTCTAATCCCAGCACCCCCAAGCTGCAAACGCTGGGCATTTAAACGAAGCTTTAATCAGGAAGCTCCAGCGTTTCAGCGTGAGCTCCAACACGTGATGTTTCTGTTTTCAGGTGACGAGTCACTGGATTCCTCTGATCAACGAGAGGACGGATAAAGACAGCAGGTCAGAGACACTGATCCTCATCTTCTCATCTTTACTCCACATCTGGGAAATAAAAAAACATGAGGGTTCAAGACACAAACATCAACATTTACTGTGTGTGTGTGTGTGTGTGTGTGTGTGTGTGTGTGTGTGTGTGTGTGTGTGTGTGTGTGTGTGTGTGTCACAGGGTTCCTCTGATCTTGGTTGGGAATAAATCTGATCTGGTGGAACGTGGCAGCATGGAGAACGTCCTGCACATTATGAACAAATACACAGAGATCGAGACCTGTGTGGAGGTGCAAACACACACACACACACACACACACACACACACACACACACACACACACACACACACACACACACACATTTACGAATGTTGTACATCAGCAGTATATTGATGTGTTTGTCAGAGTTTATAAACATCTTATTATCGTCTGCACATATTTATTTATTTACCATTTTATATTGTATTATATGTATTATTTATTCATTTATTTAATTGTTTGTTTGTTTATTTACTTATTTATTAATCTGTATAGAAATGTAGCTGTTATGGTTGGTGTGTTTCAGTGTTCAGCGAAGAATCTGAAGAACATTTCTGAGATGTTTTATTACGCTCAGAAAGCCGTCCTTCACCCCACAGGGCCACTTTACTGCCCCGAGGGCAAACAGGTGCTGAACTGCTGCTCTCTTTAATCTCTCACAACAATCACGTCTCACTACTGTATATATATCATATTTTACATGTGTGTGTGTGTGTGTGTGTGTGTGTGTGTGTGTGTGTGTGTGTGTGTGTGTGAGAGACAGATGAAGCCGGCGTGTGTACGTGCTCTCACGCGTATCTTTAGGATATCAGATTTGGATAATAACAGCATCCTAAATGACGCTGAGCTCAACTTCTTCCAGGTAAAAACACAGAGGAGTAAAGAAGTGAAGAAATGAATAAGTGAATAATTGAACGAATGAATGAGTGAAAGAGTGAAAGAATCCCTCACATCTGCTTCCTGTGCTTTTGTTCAGGTTTTTATTTCCTGTTATTTCCGTGTTGTTTTTTTAGAGAGTGTGTTTCAGCTCACCACTCGCTCCTCAGGCTCTAGAGGACGTGAAGAAGGTGGTGAAGAAGAACATGCCTGATGGAGTGTGTGAGGATGGACTGACTCTGCAGGGTGAGACACACACACACACACACACACACACACACACACACACACACACACACACACACTGGTGTATAAACTAATGATATCTTTTTTCCCAGGATTCCTTTTCCTCCACTCGCTCTTCATCCAGAGGGGGCGTCACGAGACCACGTGGGCGGTGCTTCGCCATTTTGGTTACGACGATGATCTGGAATTACATCAGGATTATCTTTTCCCTCCGTAAGCCCCGCCCACTCATGATAAACTATCACCTTTTTGTTATAGGTTTCTGTTCATAGTCCCGCCTCCTCCTTTCCTGTTTGTCCTCTTAGCTCCGCCCCCGGGTAACCTGTTTCTTTCGTTAACCCTGACCTTGCTAACCTGGTTCTGCTGTTAAACCCACTTCCTGTGCCACTTACTGATTTGGATCGTACCAATTACTTGCCTGATTCTAATGTTAGCCCCTCCCACGTTATATTTTTTTCCAGTTTAGCCACGCCTCTGCGTATATCGATAGCTCCACCCTCTTCTTTACTGTTTCTCCTGTTTAAGTAAAAAAAAAATTCCTGTAACTTTTGTAGCTCCACCCACCTTACTGTTTATTGTTAGTTTTAGCTCCACCCCCTGAATTTCATGTAATCCTACACTGTGTGTGTCTGTAGATTAAAAATCCCAGCAGACTGCAGCACTGAGCTCAACCACAACGCTTCCCTGTTCCTGCAGAGCGTCTTCGATAAACATGACAAAGTGAAGACACACACACACACACACACACACACACACACACACACCAAGTTAATGAATAAAAGTCACGTAT
>NC_139575.1:38382795-38403510 GCF_946808225.1 Silurus aristotelis
ACCTCCAAGCTGCCAGTTTTGGGCACCTGAGCAAGCACTTAACTCACTACTGCTCATTTAGTAAATGAGATCATTAAGAGTCGCTCGGGATAAACACTTCCAACAGGAAGTGGCTATATCTCGCTATCTTTGTCTCTCTATTTTCTCTATCTAATTGTCTCTGTGTCTCTTTTAGTAAATGTCTCTGTCTCACTGTATATGTCTCTCTCTTGCTGTCTCTCTATTTGTTTCTCACTCTTTCTAAAGCCGTGTCTGTGTCTCTTTGTCTTTGTCTCTGTCTTTCCTGCTTCTTTACATGTCTAACAAAGTTTTGAGTTTTGAAGTAATGCCATTAGTGATCTATGATGAAAGACTTTCCTGGTTCGATTCTTACCTCTAGTTTCATATTGAACATTAAAAGAAGTTTTTAAAAACAGAACAATAAAAGGTCATTAAAATTGGTTGCTGGTAAATCATGGTATATCAGTGGTGCAGGTGTTGGAGATGTGGTTCTTGTACCTGAGTCACTTCTCATAGACTTCGAGTAACTGAGAGAATGTACAGGAAGGAGAAGTTTTGACCCTCTACCATCATGATCTAAGAGAAAACAGTGGTCTCTTAACTATAGAAAAACCAAGAGTCCAATAAGCAAATCCTTGTTTGTCACCCCTCTGGTAGTGTAGTGGTTAGTGATGCGGTCTCTGCTATCTGACTCACCCGGTTCAATTCCTACCCCTTAGATTTCCTTTCAATTGTTTAAAAAGTTTTATAAAAGAACCAAAAAAGGTCCTAAAAATCAGGTTCTTGCAGGAGATCCTGTGGCTCAATTGGAAGAGCTTTACCTCTGGGTTGAGAGGTTGCTGGTTCAAACCCCGGCCAGGACTTAAAGTTAAGAGTGTGGAAGGTTCCAGTGACCATAGTGATGAAGGTGTCAGAAATGGCTGCGTGTTAGGTCGGTTGTGGACGGTTTCAGAGGGCATATCCTGAACCAGGGGGGCAATATTCAGGCATCCCCCCCTGGCATCTGAGAAGCTGAAAACAGGGGGTTATGAAGCAAAAACATCCAAAAAAGTTTCAACATAGGCTCCGGGCAAAAAAATGTATATAATAACCTTTTCTTCCTCCCCTAAATGTAAAACTGTCAATCTATTTTTATTTTCTGAAGCTGAACCCAGCAGGTCTTCACAGCCTTTGTTCCCAGTCACCCACTCCATTGCTCACCACACACTAATTTCCACACAACTTACCCAGAGTGGGGACAAGCCAGATTCGAACCAACAACCTCTGAGCTCAGAGGCAAGGCTTTTACCACAAAGCCATCAAGTCCCACAACTCACCTTCTTTTTTTGGGGGGTTTATCCTTCGTTTCATGCTTCAAAGCAAGAAATTCAGACCAGAAAGAAACACAGAAAGCAGGAATCGAACCCTGAACCCCACCAACAGCAAAATACCAGTCTTAACCCACTGAACCGTCAGGAAGGACAAGCTGGGAAGCTTGTTTAGAGCAGGTCTATCTTTCTTTTTAACCCATCAAAACAAGAATATGAAGATGTAGGAATCAGGAATTGAACCTACCTCATGACTAGCAGACAGAAAGCCAGGTTTGAACCCTGACCACCAACATTAGCAAAGTACCAGCCTTAACCCACTAAGCCATCAGGAAAAAAACAGGATGGGAAGCTTGATTAGAGCAGGTCTATCTTTCCTTTCAAACCATCAACACAAGAATTTAACGCTAAAGAAAGATGTAGGAAGCGAATACAGATGTAAGTAGCACAAGTAAATAGCAGGAAGAAAGCAGGATTCGAACCCTGATCCCACCACCAGTGACACCAACGTTAAACCATTGAACCATCGGTGAGGACAGGCTGGGAAGCTTATTTAGAGCAGGTCTATCTTTCTTTTCAACCCATTAAAAACTAAAATATATCGCTAAAGAAAAATGTAGGAAGTGAATCCTCATCGTGACTGGCAGGCAGAAAGCAGGATTCGAACCCTGAACCCCACCAAAAGCACGACACCTGATTTAACCCACTGGACCATCAGAGAAGACAGGCCAGGAAGTTTGTTTAGAGCAGGTCTATCTACCTTTAAACCATCAACACACGAATATAAAGCTAAAGAAAGATTTAGGAAGCAGGAACATAACCGACATCGCAACTAGCAGGATTCAAACACTGATCCTTACCATCAGCGAGACACCAGCCTTAACCCACTGAACCATGGAAGAGATCAGACTGAGATGCATGTTTAGATGAGGCACAAGCCTTAAACCACTGAGTGACCACTGCTGAACAGCATGTGTGCTTTTTGGAGGGTTCATACTTTGTTTCATGGCAGCGCAGTAAGAAAGAAGGCATGTAGGACCAGCTTTGAAACCTTATCACCAGCGTGGACTATATTAAGGACCATGTTCAGGCACAAGCCTAAACCCACTGAGCTACTACAGAAGTGCTTTTTTTTTTTGTGGATTTATCTTTCATTAAAGACCAGGAAATTAATCCAACACAGAATTGAAATGTTTTCAGAGTGGACAAGGTCCAGAAGTTTTATTTACCAACACAGCAACCACCAGCTCGAGCAGGAATCAAACTCTCAAACTCATCCTTTTTGCAACGGTGATGTGGAGGGAGAACATACCTTTCATTGTCATCTCATAAAACATCGTGCAATTCCGTAAATATAAATAAAACGTTTTCTATATTTCTGTCTCCATTTCCATATATTCAACATTATGCACACAAACACACACACACACACACACACACACACACACACACACACACACACACACACACACACATCTGTAGTGCTGTGCTTTGCATGCAGATGTTTTTTTTTTTTGAAGTGGTATTTTTTGCAGTTGACGAGAGCTTTTCACCAACACATAATCTACACTTCACCATTATTCCTTTCTCCTTTTCCTCCACTATTTCATAATAATAAGAACACTTCCATCACAGTGATGTAATGCTCTAGTTTGCCATCTCCGCTTCTGACCAGCTTCTGTTCTCGCACGTGTGACTGCGCGATTCTACGTGACTACGTTCATTTTAATTCAGTATTTATTTTTTTATGCAAAATAATTTAACTATAAAGTAACTCGCATTACTTTAAAAAAAAAGTAACTCAGATATTATTGTGTACATGTGTGTGTGTGTGTGTGTGTGTGTGTGTGTGTGTGTGTGTGTGTGTGTGTGTGTGTGTATGTGTGTGTGTGTGTGTGTGTGTGTGTGTGTGTGTGTATGAATATTGTGGGTGTAAAGTATGTGTTGTATATACAATGTGTGTGTGTATAAAGTGTGTTGAGTATATTGTGTGTGTGTGTGTGTGTGTGTGTGTGTGTGTGTGTGTGTGTGTGTGTGTGTGTGTGTGTATATTGTGGGTGTAAAGTATGTGTTGTATATACAATGTGTGTGTGTATAAAGTGTGTTGAGTATATTGTGTGTGTGTGTGTGTGTGTGTGTGTGTGTGTGTGTGTGTGTGTGTGTGTAAAGTGTGTTGAGTATATTGTGTGTGTGTGTGTGTGTGTGTGTGTGTGTGTGTGTGTAAAGGTAAGAGACTGAAAGTGATTTTTCTCGTCTGAAGTGAAACATCTTCTGTTCTCTTTTATTTATTTTGATAAAATTCTAAATGTAATTACTGTCACGTGTGACACCTTTTACTGTGTGTGTGTGTGTGTGTGTGTGTTTCTCTTCCTCTTTCCTCTTTCACGTTTCATCACTGATTTTACACATCTGGGTTTTACACAGCTTCCTGCTGTCCGTGTGTGTGTGTGTGTATGTGTGTGTGTGTGTGTGTGTGTGTGTGTGTGTGTGTGTGTGTGTGTGTGTGTGTGTGTGTGTGTGTGTGTCTGTGTGGTGAGGCAATAATTGTATAATATTATTACAGAGTTAATTGTTTCCTTCGCTCTCTTTTTCCCTTTACTTGCTTTCTTTCTGTCCCCCTCTCCCCCTCTCTTTTTCTCTCTCTGCTGATTTCTTTTCCATCTTAATCTCTCAGTTTATCTCTTTTTTCTCTCTCCCTGTCTATTTCTCTTTCCATCTAGTTATCTCTCTCTCTCTCTCTCTCTCTCTCTCTCTCTCTCTCTCTCTCTCTCTCTCTCTCTCTCTCTCTCTCTCTCTCTCTCTCTCTCTCTCTCTCTCTCTCTCTCTCTCTCTCTCTCTCTCTCTGCGCATGCACGTGTGTAGAGCATGATTGCCACGTTGCAATTTTTTCTGCAATTCTTTTCCGTAAAACATCTCAGAACAATCTACCGTGTGTGTGTGTGTGTGTGTGTGTGTGTGTGTGTGTGTGTGTGTGTGTGTGTGTGTGGAGGAGTGTGTTAGCGATTGGAAATGTGGTGGGACATGAGAACATTGATAAAGATAATCTTGATAAATTGACTAAACTGATCCAGAAATGAATTGTTGTTATAATGAGTTTGTCCTGGTTTCTCCCCTCAGTTCTGCTGAAAAGTCATGTTGTTGAATTTCCCTCCTTTTTATCAGAGATGAGGTTATAGTAAAGAACTGTCTCTGTACGGGCGACTGGTCTCCCCCGTGAAAAAAAATCCCCCTCGGCTGTAAGTCCCCGCTTGGTGTCTTTCAGGAGAATAATTTTTTGTATGGTTCTGAATGAAGGTCTTGATGAACTTTAACTAAAACTATTTAGTTTCCACGGATTCAGAAGTATTAAATGTGAGACCGGGGCAGGAAGCAGCTGAACCTGCTGGAGTCGTGTCCCCTGCGGCTTCATCTCAGCCTGCTGCTGAAAGCCCCGTAACTGCTGCTGCACCAGGGCCCAGGGAGCGTGAGACCCAAGCTCACACTGTAGATCAGAGGTCCACTAGTGACAGACCCACTCCAAAGAAGCCCTGCTCGGCCGAACCGGACCGGGAGAAGCCGAGTGAAACTGACAAAGTCACAGTGGACTCTGGAGCAGTGCTGGAGCTGCCTGTGCTGGCAGAGGCAGGCACAGGGGTGCAGAGGTGTCACCAGGAGACACCAGACACTACACCAGTGCAGGGGGACGGGGGAGACGTGGAGATGGACGACGAGCCTCTTTTCAAAGTTCCAACAATGAGGAAGAAGCGAGGTAGAGGACAGGGGAAAAAACAAGCCTGTAACGAGTTACAGGCAGATGAAGCTGAATCAGACAGTGATGTCTGATTCCGTTTTTAATCAGGAATCTCAGGAGGAAGCGCTAAATGTTACTGCTGATGACATAAAAGATTTTTTAAGAACCTCCAAGTAGCAAAAAAATATATCAGTGGGAGTTGGTGGAGACCCACGATCTCTGACATATGGAGAAATCTAAATAAGAAACAGAGACAGTACACGTGAGCCCACAGTACAGACAACACGCTCTCCCTGGACAGATTAGATCACTTTATTGTTTTAAGCATCAACTGACTTATTTTACAAAATGTTTTATTTTTCCTGTAGGCATCTCAGACCACTGCCTGGTCCAGTGCACCATCAGGCAAAATAATATAAAACCTAAGAGCAGCTACTGGTGTTTTAACACCGCACTTTTAGAAGATGTTAATAAAAATTTTTTATGGAATTGTTTTAAACTGGAGAAGGAGATTTTAACTCCTACAGCAGTGGTGCGATTTCACTGAAGAACAAATTATTTTGAATCTAGCTCTGGAGATAGTGATGGTGGAACTCTGGCTTTTGGAGGCCACAGGAAATCGAGGGCATATTGAAGCCCTTAAAAATAAAAAGGCCAAAATGAATGACCTGTTGGACACTACAGGGGGCGCTGGTCTGCTCACGCTTTTAAAGCGTCACTGAGATGGATTCTCCTGAAGTTCTTCTTCAGTTTAGAACAAAAGAATGGACAGAGTAGATTCATGCATGCTGTGTGAACAGAATCAGGGGATCTCAGCTTCTACTCGAAGCTGTGTAGCGATGAGAGAAACTCTGACTGTGATGCAACAGAATCTTCTCCTGCTTCATAAAATGGAGGCTTGTGGTTAAATTTGAATGTGTACGAGTTGTGTACGTGTGGTGCTGTAATGAAGATGTGTGTTCAGTGGAGGAGGAAAAATTGCACTTTACACAAGAACTAAACAATCACACACACACACACACACACACACACACTCACTCACACACACACACACACACACACACACACACACACACACACACTCACTCACTCACACACACATCTCTCCCAACCTTTAACTGTCATTGTCTGATTTTATTTGTGTATTTAACATTTTTTTTATTTATCTATTTATATATTTAATTAAATAATGGGTTCCACATGGTATATAACATAATGTGTGTTAAATAAAAGGATTGTAAAAAGTCAAAACTCTCTCTCTCTCTCTCCCCCCCTCCCTCTCTTCCCCCCCTCCCCTCTCTCTTCCCCCCCTCCCCTCTCTCTTCCCCCCCCCCCTCTCTCTCTCTCTCGCAGGGTTGTTCCTCAGGTGGATATTTGTGGACCGTTGTTGTTGTTGAAGGTCGGTTGTGGTGCAGCGTTACTCGCTCTGCTGGGCTTCAGTGTGTATCGAGTGCTGAATAAACCCCGGTGATACACACACACACACACACACACACACACACACGACTGAGTTACTCTTTGAGATAAAGTTGTAAAGGTGATGAGGATTAAAGCGTTTTATCCTCTGAATGCATAAGTTTTTGTTTTTAACAAATAAATTAATACAAAATAAAATAAATAAATTCCTCCTGCTGAAGAAACACTTTTGATTTTCATGAATGAATTTAGTTTTATTAAATCAGCAGAGAAACTTTACAGTTTAAAAATTTAACAACAATAAAAAAAACAATAAATATTAAAGCAGTTTGTAATAAAATGTATTTTTTTTTCTGTAGTTTTACAGAATAATCTCAAACTCTCACCACAATTCCTCTGCCGAGACGCGTCACAAATCTAAACTCAAATCTAAACTCAAATCTAAACCTTAATAAAATATAAAACTTAGTAAAAAAGTAATAAAAGCAGTTTGTTTAACTGAATGAATTGAAAGAAACAGGTGAAATAAAGTGCAAACCACAGATCTGAAACAAAGACACACACACACACACTCACTCGTGGTTCACTCACATGGGTGTGACTTTCCACGTGTCCTGTTTATTTCATCACCCCCTGAAATTTGTTTTCGAGTCTGAACTTTTTCTTCACAGCAGAAAAGCAAAATTCTGACAAAACTCACTTTAAACACTTTTTTTTTTTATATAAAAAACATTTAATATTAAAACATTTAATATGGGAATAATGAAAACTTATAAAGAAAAATATTCTTAATGTAAAACAAAAAACTAATACTAAAAAATGTTAATAAAATAAAAACAAAAAATTATAAGAAGGAATAAAAGGTTTTTGCATGATTAATGCTTTTATTATCTTTTTTTAATACGGTTTATTTTTTAGTAATAATTATTTTGCTGTAAGCTGCAGTATAAAAACACTATTATCTGTTAAATTGTTAATTTTATGAATAATAATAACAGCAATAAAAGAATAATTTACTGTCCTGGTAAAAGATAATGCTAGAGATTCTCGCTGGAACTCGAAGCGTCTCTCTGAGGGATCAGACGTGAAACATCACCGTGACGAAGAGCAGGAGGAGGATGAGAGGATGAAAGGTCAGAGGTCGCACCTCAGTTAATGTATGGATTCTCTTTCCTCGGTCGAACGTAAAGAGACGAGTCTTCATCCTGCACATGAGAATTCCTCTTCTGTCTCACACCGTTCATCTCCTCATAGATCGCAACCGGGGGCTGAGACTTCACCTGTCCTCCACTACTCTGCTTCAGCTGGGAGAGTAATGAAGAGAGAGAACAATGGAGGCAGAGAGAGAGTGACACAGAGAGAGAGAGTGACACAGAGAGAGAGAGTGACACAGAGAGAGAGAGTGACATAGAGAGAGAGAGTGACAGAGAGAGAGAGAGAGAGAGTGACATAGAGAGAGAGAGTGACACAGAGAGAGAGAGTGACAGAGAGAGATAGAGTGACATAGAGAGAGAGAGTGACACAGAGAGAGAGAGTGACACAGAGAGAGAGAGTGACAGAGAGAGAGAGAGTGACAGAGAGAGAGAGTGACACAGAGAGAGACAGAGAGGAAGTAAGGCTATTAGGGAGTGGTTCACACAGTCTCTTAGAAGGTGTAAATAAATCAACGGCCTCCTCAAACCACAACGGATACACACACACACACACACACACACACACACACACACACACACACACACAGAGTTTCCTGGGTGAGATTTACACTTCAGTGATACAGATCTAACAGTGCAAAATAAAAGATTAGAAAGATAGGTGACACACACACACACACACACACACACACACACACACTACTCACACAGTGCACTGCAAAGAGGATGAGGATGATGAAGATAAGCAGTCCTGCTGCCGCAGACAGAGAGAAGATTAACGGTTTGTAACTGCTGCAGCTACACACTTCTATATCTACACACACACACACGCCAAACACGCACACACACACACACACACACAAAATATTGTGATTAGACACTGCATCACAACATCATACAAGACTATGGATGCTTTTACTTACATGTGTGTGTGTGTGTGTGTGTGTGTGTGTGTACCAGTGTGTATCAACGGTTTTGGAAGGAACCAGTAACAGAGTGAAGCTAAAAATGCAGAGTGATCTTTTTTTTACTGTCCTGCAGAATTAAAACCCTGTGATGGAGTCAAAGTTCTCGCACGCACGCACGCACGCACGCACGCACGCACACACACACACACACACACACACACACACACTGGACACACACTGGACACATCACAGCGGGTTCATTTTTACCAAGTTTGTGGTTTACAGCCCTGATGTTCTGCAGAAATTGTGCTCGTTTTCACACACACTTGCAAACGAACTGGGGGCGTCTGGAGTGATGATTAAAGGGGCGGAGCATCAAAATATTCAGAATGGAGAAGGAACTGGTTTGAGGTATGTTTCTATAAACTCCATGGTCAGTGGATTTGAGCGAATGAAGTAACATAGGCAAACTAAGCAAGCAACATTAACTCAGATCCAGTGTGTGTGTGTGTGTGTGTGTGTGTGTGTGTGTGTGTGTGTGTGTGTGTTGTGAGAACATTGAACTTACGGTAATCCTCGACGTACAGGACAATCTTGTTCCTCCCTGAGCGGTTCTCGAAGCCGCTGGATGTCTCGTAGTGGAACATGCAGACGTACCGGTCGGTGTCGGAGCCCCGCAGCTGCTCGATGCTCACGTTCACGTGACGTTTCTCACTGGTTCGGTCTGAGATCCGACCCTGAAGCGTGGCATCTTTAACAACAGGTTTCAACGTGTCGAAGTTGTGATAAAGCACTTGTTCTTTTCTGATCCATTCCCGAGAGAGAGAGAAAGAGAATGGCATGATGGAGTCTTCATAAGGAACGCAGGAGAACTCGATGGAGGAGTTGCGATGTGAGTAGAGATACTGCACATCACCCAGAGCTGGAGAGAAGAACACAGAACATCAGGAGGAGTTCGCTCTGGAGCTACAGGGTTCTTGCAGAACCTTACAGTCTCAAGGTCTTTCCTTAAGCCCCGCCCACATTCTGTTCTAATCTCATTTCATTTTGACATATTAACATTGATATACTCAAAAGTATGTGCACCCCTGACCATCACACCATTCTGAACCCATTTCATTCACCCAACTCTACTGGAGAAAAGAACAGAGAAGAAGGAGATATGGACAGAGAGAGAGGTGATCAGTAAATCCTAATCTGTGTAATAAACACCCTGATCTTCATCAGTGTTTCATCTCATTCTGTTTATATACACTACACTATTATAACACACACACACACACACAGTCTTTTCCTCGTCCTGAATAATCACAGAATCCTGAATTCACAGAACTGCAGAAACTCAGTGCACTGAGGAGGAACTTCAGGAGGAACAGGGGGCCTTCAAACCCACCTGATAATCAATCAATAAATAACCCAAAATTATACTAATAATGATAGTAAATAATATCATAATAATAATAATAATTATTATAACAATTTAGATGCGTTTCTTTACTTATTTTTTTCTTTCTAATAATCTGAGATCATAAATAAACAAAAACAATAAATAAACAAAAACAAATTTTGTCTGAACACTGCAATAAATATAATGAGTCGTAACACTTTTTACGATTCTGAGTGACTTTGTTACACATAATGCGTTAATAATAATGTGTGTGTGTGTGTGTGTGTGTGTGTGTGTGTGTGTGTGTGTGTGTGTGTTCTCCTGTAATAAACACACACACTGAGACTCCGACACGCGGAATCACTCGAGTGTTCGTGGGAAAACACCAAGTGCTGCATAACGGCTTTTTGACACGCATCATGTGTAGATCACACACACACACACACACACACACACACACACACACACACACACACACACACACACACACACACACACACAGAACAGCAATGTGTGTATTATACTATAATATTCTCTTTCTCTATAAATATATAATGATTACCTGAGGATAAACAGAAGGCGAGGATGCAGACAGAAACTCTCCAACACTTCAGCAGATACTTCTCCATCATCATCATCATCATCATCATCACCACCATCACCATCATCTCCTCTCTGACTTTCTCACCCGAGGGACTAGAAAACGACTGTCTGCAGAAAGGGGTTGTAAGATGTGTGTGTGTGTGAGTGTGTTAGGGGCAGGAACAGGAAATCCTGCTGCGGCAAAAAAATGCTTTTTTTTTTTTTTTTTTTATTAAAAAGAAAATTGTTAAAAATCATGTGCTGGTGTTTAAAACAAATAAAAGCAATAAATAAAATACATAAAAATAAAAACAAAAAAAATACAATTAAGTGAATGTATGAGTTCATGGTTCCTGAAGCTTATCTCACACACACACACACACACACACACACACACACACACACACACACACACACACACACACACACACACACACACACACACACACACACACACACACACACACACACACACACACACACACACACACACACTTTCCCCCCTGATATTTTGTCCCAGGGATAAAAATAGAAAGGTTTTTACCTGTCAGATGATTTTTTTTGTTTCCTGTCTCAGAAAAAAAGATGAAAAAAGTGAAAAACATTTTTCTCAAGAAATAAAGAGAAAAGGAGAAGTTCATAACAAAACGTTGCCTTTTTTTTTGTTTGTTTTTTTTACAGAGAAATGACAGTTGAAGACTGATGTCACGCAAAAAACTGCAGAATAGAAAGAAATGTTCCAGTGCAGGAATTTAATCAAATAATGAATTCTCTTTGTGACTCGTGAAAAGCTGCTTGTCTTTTATTGGTAAAAAAAAAAAAGATCAATTCCGCCTCATGAGCATCCACTTGTTCCCCACAGTCACAAAATAAATAAAACGTTTATTAAATCGTTCCTTTGATTTATTTTTCTGCTTCTTTTATTCATTTTATTTCATGAATCCTTACAATTAAACAATTTACTCAATAAATACAGAAAGTTCCTGTAAAAAATCAAACCCACACCAGATGAAGATGTGATCAGATTCCCTCACCCCCACACTCACACATGGAGGTAGAAGTTTAATGGATTGAGGTTGTTTTGGAGCAGTGAAGGTTCTGGAAAGTGAAAGAGAACCAACATGTCTCTATTCCACACTTCATCACCATGTAGTTTCGTCTGGACTGTGGCTCATCGGAAGCGACTTCACCGTACAACGAGACGATGATCTGAAGCTCACATCAGACTCTGAGTTAACGCTGTACGTGTTATTTAGAGAGCAGACAGATGTCTGGAGTGATATCTATCATGGAACCACCTGCCCAGTCACCACACCTCAATCCTACTGAACTGCTTTGAGATGAAGAAGAAAACTCCACCTAGTGAAGAACATCTCTGAGGAGTTTTACAAGAAACACATCTGAACGTCTGGAGAAACGAAGTGTCCTGATGCTGAGTGTGAAGCTGCTCTTCAGGCTAATGGAGGATTTTAATTTATTTATTTCAATTTATTTATTTTTTTAATTATTTTTAATGAAAATAAAGTGGAACATCTGGACATTTATACATTTGTTTAGTCAAATGAAATCTTCAGTTGTTTACATAATCGAGTTTTTTTGAAGAAAAAAAAAGGAACATGCACGTGTTTAATAAACACCACAAACCACTCAGTTTTCACACGTCCACTAAATATTTATTTATAGCCAGCATCCGATTCAGAAAACTAATGTGACTAATCGAAGGGAGAAAAGTTTTGAAAATTATAGTTTTTAAAACCACTTTAAACTGAGAACATATTTAAAATAAGCATCTAAAATATTAATCTCACCGTAATTTCCGGACTATTAAACACACCCATATATAAGCCACACCCACTGAATTTTACAAAGATGTTTATTTTGAACATAAATAAGCCGCAGGTGTCTATAAGCCGCACTGAAACTAATGAACTTTATACAGGCTTTAATGAAAGACCGTGTCTGCGGCCCGATTCAGTGGGAGCGCGTCTGATTTAATATAAAGAGTTTCATTGGTTCACCTTAAACCCGTTAGAAATTTCATTGGTCTAATGTTATGGGGTTCAGTTTTTTGGCATGAAGTTTGTGAAACCGGAAAAAAAAAAACCCAGAAAAATCCATTAATTCGTTGTTTAAACTGCGGAGTTCGAAGCGTGGGAAAAAAGTAGCGGCTTATAGTCCGAAAAATACGAAAAAAATATGAAAAATTAAACAAATATGATAAATACACAAACTAATGAGTGATTATTGCAGCTTTAGAGAGAAAAAAAAACTCTCCATTTCCCAATTACTGAAATGACAAATTTTATAAAATATTTATATTTAAAATCAAAACAAGGAAAAAAAAAAAGTGGTAATGATTCTGCCTTCAACACACACACACACACACACACACACACACACACACACAAATCCAGGAGAGAAATTGAAGTTTATTACTCCACGTTTCAAAAAATAAAAAAGAACCGAACATACAGCTGTAAACTGTTCACTCTCACACACACACACACACACACACACAACATGTGCTGAAAAAAAAATCTGATTGGAATGTTAAACAATATATATATATAAAAAAAAAAGTTTAATTTTAATTAATAGAAAAAGAAAAGCACTAGTGAGTGTGTGTGTGTGTGTGTGTGTGTACGAGAATGTGATGTGTGTAAAGATATAGAAGATATAATGTGAGCTGATTATCAGCACGTCTACACTCTCACAACACACACACACACACACACACACACACAGATGTGCTGCTGCTGTAGAAGCTTCACTCTGACCAACACACACAGTGAACTGATGATCATCTGATTAGGACTCTTACAGGTTTGTACACAACGAGGGAGAGAAAAAAAAACAACCACAATCGTGTGTGTGTGTGTGTGTGTGTTTGTGAGAGAGAGTGTGTGTCCTGCGTGTTGTCACGAGTCTCTCCGTCTGCATGTTTCTTTGAATCGTCTAAATAAACAGCAGAAAACGAGGCACACCGAGCGGACGGGTCAGAAACGGTTCATGCCCTGGAACTGAGGCACCTGCACCTGACCGTATGCTGGCATATACCCCGGCATTCCCTGAGGGGGCGCACCGTACTGACCTACAAACACACACACACACACACACACACACACACTTAATATACATATACACTTAAAATTTTTACATATGTATCTGGAAAATATACATATAAACTTAATATAATATATAATAAATATTCATCTAAACATTTCAATCAGAACAATAGATATTAAAGTATTTATTAAAAATATTAAATCATTAAAAATATGAATTGGTTTTGATTATTTGAGGGTGGAAACCTGGTGGCGCTGGGATTTGAACTCACAACGTTTGGATCACTGAAGCTGCACCTTCACCAATATATTCTAAATATTAATTGGCATCAGGAATGCTATGTAATGTACCTGTACAGGTGTAGAAATGGGTGTGTGAGGTGGGTCTGTGATGTAAGAGCAACTCACCGTGCATGGGGTGTCTAATGAGAGGTTGCTGTGGAGGTATGGAGCCCACCACTACCCCAGAAGGGGGCGCCGCAGCAGCTACAGGCGGCCCAGGACGAGAAGGAATCAACCTCTGATACCTAGGCAGCTGTGCTCGCCTTTCCTCCTGCACCGAGCACAAAACACACACACACACCAATCACACACTGCACACACTAAACACTCTTATTTAGAGCCTTATTCAAAATCAAACAAACAATCTCATGTCTACGCTTTCGGGATAAAGCTAAGATTAGAGGTGTAGCATTAACCCGAGCCGGTGTAAAGAGAGAAATCCGGTTTTCATTACTTACTGTCAAATAAAAAGGGGATAAATCAGGAGAGGCGTCTCCGAGCACTTACCAGCGAGATATCCTCATCAGGATGCATCAACTTACTGGTAGCACTGGAGCTGGAGACGACTGCGGGTTTAGCGGACACTGCAGGGGGGTTGGGTTTAGCCGCAGTGCTACTAGCAGGACCGGAGGAGGAGGAAGTGGAGGATGTGGAAGAGGAAGACGTCGCAGGCTGGGTGTAGGCCGGGAACGTTGCTTTGGGAGTATCAGCAGTAGTGAGAACCGGCTGCTGGGCCTGGAGGAACAGCGGGACACACAACGGGGGTGCCAAAACTTTCAAACAATCCTGATGCAGCATTCGTGAACACAATGATCACATCATGATTGTTTAATATCGTGTTCTATTGACTACAATTCTGTTCCTTCAGTGTTTCATTCTTTTACAATCAAATATTTTAATTTAAATTCTTACATTTAATTGTTTAAATAAATTGATAATTTATTAATTTTTATTTTAATAATAATAATAAACTTAATTGCAAAATAATTTGGCCGTTTAAATGATAAATATTTTTAACATTTTAACCCTAATTTAATTGATTAATTAAATATTAAAGAATTAATAAATACGTAAAAAATACAAATACAGAAACTCTATTAATAAAATATTACATTTTATATATCATTTAACTAATTATATATATATATTTTTTTTTTTTAATTAATAAATGACCTTTTACAGATTTAACTTTTCTGGGTGTAAATAATTATTTTTCATGCATAGACACGTATCCACACACACACACACACACACACACACACACACACACACACACACACACACACACACACACACACACACACACACACACACACACACACACACGTTACCTGGGCAGCACTGGGGAAGAGGGGTTTGGTGGCAGTGGGCGGGGCGACGGGTGCGGCTGGGCGGGGTGGAACACCTGGTGCTGTTAGTGAAGGTACCTGAGCCATCGGGGGAATCCCAGGCCGGGGTATGTGAGGGGGCATTCCTGCAAAACACTCGTTTATTACTCCATGTTTCAAAAAATAAAAAGAAGAAACAAACATACAGCTGTAAACTGTTTACACACACACACACACACACACACACACACACACACTCGAGTAGACATGCTGAAAAAAATATCAGATTGAATGGTTAACAATAATTTTTTTATTAATAAAAAAGAAAGCACCAGAGTGTGTGTGTGTGTGTGTGTGTGGTGTGGGTAAAGATATAGAAGATATATTATATGTGAGCTGATTATCAGCACATGTCTACACTCTCACCAAGCCAAAACACACACACACACACACACACACACACCATTTTCTGCATTATAAATCCTACATGTTATTTATTAGACAAAGCTGGGAATCTTGGACATGTACTGAATTATAAACTGACCAGGGGGCATTCCTGCCATCATGAGGGGCACTCCAGGCCCCGGGGGCATCATTCCTGCCATCTGCATCATTCTGTTAAAAGAAACAAATTTAAAGTGTTATACATTTTCACAATTACAGAAATGAGTGACAAGTGAAACTCAGTTGAAATCAGTAAAATGTGAACTAAATCATTAAATAAATAAAAATTTTTTTAAAAAAGGTCATTAAAAACCAATGCTTCAAAACTGGATTTTCCAGTGACATTAATGAAAGTCTTACACACATCTGAAGGATGGAGTGGAAAGGAAAATGGTTCCACACACAGCGATGTTAAACACACTGCTCGGTCTTAAACTACTGACTAGTTTAAATTCAGCTCAGTTCCAGATCCAGCGGGACTGTTATTCTGCCCCCTGCTGTTTAGTTTGGTATAACACCACAAATATCAAAAAGAGGAATGTACCCAGGTGGCATCCCAGGCATCACTGCAGGCATTCCAGGCATCATTGGAGGAACACCAGGCATCATATGAGGCATACCTACACACACACACACACACCACACCACACACACACACACACAGAGAGAGAGTTAACACAGCAAAGTCTGCAACTTCCTCCCAAAGAGTATCCATAGCAACACTGCACATCTGTATCTGTACACAATATATTTCACAGGCTGCCTCTGTACTTCAATATCACCCTGTAAAGAGAAAGTTTGTCTGATATTCATATAAAAAAATGCCCCTCTGACTAACCCGAGTAACCAGCCGGGGGCATGTAGGCATTCTGCGGCTGAGCAACGGGCGGGGGCTGAAACGGTGCCGGACCGGCTTCATCTTCATCATCGTCCTCATCAGAGTAATCCTGGTTCTGTTTCTTCTTTTGGCCTTCTGCTTAAACACACACACACACACACACACAGATCATTGATAAAGTCCTAACACGGCTCATTTGCATATGGCAACCGCAACAAAACTCCATATAAGGAAAGAAACTGAAAGCGGGGGGTGGGGTGGGGGGGTCTTGTCTTTCACGTTTCTTTTCCCCGAGTGCTGAATTTTAGATTAATAAAATGCTTCTGGGGGAAATCCCGCTTTCATTCCCCACCTTGAGATTTCTGCTCCAGAACTCGTCTCCGCTCCTGCATGTCCTTCTCGGGAATGCCTTCCATGCCGTAGATCTCCAGCTCGATGTCAGTTCGACCAGGTATTGCGTTAGGAACTCCGTCTATCGTCTCCTTGTGCACCTGGAACAAAATTCTCATTGTTTTTCCTCTGCTTGGTTCACGTTATATACCCTGTGAGTGGAGCTCAGATGTGCGTCTCAAACCTGCATGCAGTGTATGGCCAGGCCGGGTCCCGTGTACAGCTTTTTGTGACATATGTGACATTTGAAATGTTTGGCTTTCTGATGCTGAATAAGGATCTTCTCATCGTCGAAGTCTCTGTTGCAGTACCTTTGTGGAACCGAATTAAGGTACATAATCGATCACAAAATCAACTACCGAGTAAAAAAGCTTCCATAAGCATTATACATTTAGAATAAAATAAACAGCAGGAAATCCACTGATGCTTCTGTCCAGGAAAATCCTTCAAACAATACTTACAGGAATTCCAGCTCGTTTGAATGAATCGATTCTTTAGTTGGAGTTAACAATAAGAGCCGATTCTTTTGAATAACAAACGGTTACATCCCAAATCAAATTATTTTTTAAACAGGCCAAAGATTGTACATCTTCTGTTTGTAAACCTTTTTTAATAGTTTAATTAATAATTTCACGAAATATTACTTCACCTTGCGAGTCGACTCGCAGACTAGAGTCTGAATCAAAGAGTCGACTCATTGGGGACCACCAGAAGACCCCATAACTGGTAATTATTATAAACACAGTTAAATCTGACTGGAATAAACTGCTGGACACGTGATAGGAGATTACACAGGAAACATTTTGGGAAATTAAAATAAAAAAATATATCAACGCAAATGCGACCACATGACATCATGCTAATTGTTTTGTCTTCTTCTGGCTAAGAAATATAACTCAAACCAACTGACGTCACCTAAATAACTTTTAACACGGTTGTTATTTCTGACACAGTTTGTTAAACACCGTTATGTAAACTATTTCGCTATGAACACATTCAAATAACTACACGGAGAACGGCTACATGCTAGCTACGCCTGATTTTAAACGACTTAGCCGCATTAGCTTGAGCTGTATCCCAAAATTAACCGGTGCTTCCTCCTTAGGCGCACTACACAGCGTTGGAAATCGCGGTGAACGCGCCCTATGTAGTGCACTACATGACTGACGGGCCGCCGTTTGGAATACAGCCTAGCTAGCTAAGAAGACATGTCACACATTTCTTTGTTTTTATATCGCAGAGAACGTTAGAAGGATACCAACACCACGGCTTCAGCTGCTTCTTCTTCTTTCTTCCCATTTTTCTTTTCAAAAACTAAAAATAAACGAATTCACACTATAAAAAAAACTACTATCCTCCACTCTGCTGTGGAATAAAATGGCGCGATGCTCTGTAGACTACCTCACAATAAGCTTCCGATATTTGTACTGCGCATGCGTCTCGGTTAAAAACAGCAGAGGGCGCTATTGGACAGTTTCATTAAAATTGTTTTATATATATTAATATTTAGTTTAAGGAAATAAATTTATTTGAATAAAGCAAACAGAAACTTATTACGAGAAAAAAGTTTTTTAAAAGTTTTTTTATTATGTTTAAATTTGTCGTAATCTTAGCCAGCTAGTCAGGTTCTCCCACAATAAGAATCGCACAACACCTTTATTTCGTCATAAAACTGTTTAATGATTTTCAGATTTACATACCAAAGCTACAAAATCTGCACGTTAAAATAACCTCCAGTGAGCTCTGCGTTAGAGCTACAAACATTAGCCTTTAGCGCAACACATCCGACTGCAGTAATACAAAAAAATAGCTTCAGGATTTATGTTATAAAATGAAAACGCTGGATTTGTGTAGAGAAAAGAGAGACGGCGATGTGGAAGAGGCTCCGGACTCGCCCTCGCCATACGTTAAACACTTATTAGCTGTTAGCGCTGTCTATCTGTACAACACTGTTAGGGTCTGATCTGATCTGAGATCAGTCTGATCGGCTGCCGTGATGAATGTTTGTGCATAGACCATGAAACCGTCTGATCTGAGCACAGTGGCTGAACTCGATCAGCAGCTAGCGGGTCAAGTGTGAGTGTTAGCTGATCTTAGCTAAGCTAAAGGAAAAGCTAACGATTATGTCAGATCTGATCTCAAATTCTGATCCAATGACAGGTTTTTTTATTTTGGGTGAATTTGAACACCAGGATCATAATGTTAGCTTGCAGCTAAAATATCAGCCCACGCCTAATGGAAACATTCAGTTCATGTGTACACTAGCACCGTCTATAGATCACACACACACACACACACACACACACACACAGAGCGATCAGTCCAGTGTCAGACACACAGCTACATTTATAAATACACCTCAATTTCACACCAGGTTACATTTTACACTGAAATATTTCGTAGTAAATCCAGTGTATTGCTGCTAATTAGCATTAATAGCACAGATTTCTTTCAAACTTGCATCGGTCTGTCCAACAAACGAGTCTGAATTCCTGGCTAAAAAACCCCACTCTTTCTTGTCATGTTGCACAGGCTAACACACCTGCTAACACACACGTTTCTATTTATACGAGAACGAAGGAAAACTGAGCGAAATCCTGAGCAGCTCTGATCTTAGGACAGTTTCGTATTTTTAACATCGGAAATCAGACAGCGTCAAGCTGTGCGCTAATTAGCCAAGATGCTAACACTTTCAATTTATAGCAGAACATGCTAATGTTGCTAACAGTGAATAAAGGTTAATATATTTAGGCTAGTTAGCTTGGTGAACCGACTACGCTAATTATAATATGGATTCTGATGATTTAATAAATGTGTAAATACGATAACATACAAACAAATAACATCATGGGTTTGATTTTATTTCCAAAAAAAAAAAAATTATTGGCAAACTTTGCGTAGCTTGCGAGTACTAATGTAGTATTCAACTCATATTTCCATCTCGGGAGCTTATTGTTTTTTTTATAAATAAAGTTTTTCAAAAATCAAAATTTCATTATACATCACACCCCAAACTTTACCATTAGCTAACGTTACAATTTATAGCTATTAGTAGAATGATTTCCATTCAATGCTGCTTTTGGTTTCTTGCATGTGGGTGTGGCCTGGAAAGCGCATTTTCAATTACGAGAAAAAAAAAACCTGGCAGCCAAACAGCATACGATGCACTTTAGCTTTCAGAACAATTTTATTTGAAGATCCGTAGTGAATTAGCATAAAGTCGTAAAGTCGTAAAATCGTAGTTTTGAATAATTACATGTAACTAAATGTAGCTGCATCACTTTAGTCTCACTGAGATCAGAGGATACAGTTTTGTGTTTTCAGTTCTCCATGGTAACGGTATTTCTTTTCACAAGTTTAGATTGCAATAATAATAATATGAAAATATAAAAATGTAAAAAAAAATGCAATATGCTACGTTACACACTGAAACTTTGCTTGAACGTGACACAAATCTGCAGCACGTCATCGCAGTTTGGTTGTGAAATTTACCCTAATGACCTAATAATGAATAATATAATATTCAATATAATAAACATTGATCCATAAAACAAGTGGGCGTGACTATAACCTCTAAACTGTGTAGACACTCCGCCCCTTTGATCATTATTAAGCAGGGTTCATACTGGACTTTATTCATGACAAGGACCCAAATGATCTAATTTATATTTCATCCCAAATCATTGATTTTTGTCCCTAAAGATCATCACTAATCTTAGCACTATTTCACCGTTAGCCACATTAGCAAGATTTTCCTTCCTGCTGCTTTAATATGTTCAGATTTGATTCCTCCGTTCACCTCTGTGTGTTTCTCCATTTTCCTTCGCTTTCACATTCTGTTCTGCTGCATTTAGTGTTTTTCTTGGTCTTGGACGGGACACAGCAAT
>NC_139575.1:38403710-38446210 GCF_946808225.1 Silurus aristotelis
CTTACAGCTTCTGGTTACAGGACCATAAACACAAATCCAGTTTTTCGAGCACACACACACACACACACACACACACACACACACACACACACACATTGTAATGACCTTAATTATTACATCACATATGTATTACTTAAACTAATGTATGCCAAGATGCAAAATGATTTATTTATAATGTAGTTTTCCTTGTGGACGCATATAGACCACACAAACACACACACACACACACACACACACACACACACACACACACACACACACACACACACACACACACAGCTCGATTCGTTTTCGTGGTTAAATGTTTGGCTGTGTTTGAAGGTCATGTAGGGATGAATTAGTAATTCAGCTCCTAAACCGACATCATGATCTGATTTGCATTTTTTTTTTTTTTTTTGCATGCTGAGGGTTTGAATAAAATGAAGGAAAAGAAAAAGGCAGAAACACACCACCTGCAGAGATCACACACACACACACACACACACACACACACACACACACACACACAACACACACACACACACATATTTCTAAATATATATAATTATATTAATAAAGCAGTGTAATGAGAAACAGCTGTAAACATTTGCAGAATAAAAGCCACGTAGACCGAAATAAATCGTGTTTGTGCGCATGCGTGTTAGTTACTTAGTTTCGCGGTTAAGACGTTGGACTTCTGAACAGAAGGTTGTGAGATCAGATCCCAACAATGCCATCAACCCTCCAGTGTGTGTGTGTGTGTGAGAGAGAGAACAAGAGACAGAATGACTTACGGATTATCGACAGCAGACGCTGTAGCTGTTGCCTGTCTGATCTGTGTTGAGTGTGTGTGAGTGTGAAAGTGTGTGTGAGTGTGTGTGGGAGTGTGAGGTTTTTGTTCTACACTTTTGGTTTCGTTATGACTAAGAGGCGGGGTGTAATTAAATGATAGGTTGCCATATCAGATAAAAACCCCACTTAACATTCTTTCCACACACATGATCTGTGTGTGTGTGTGTGTGTGTGTGTGTGTGTGTGTGTGTGTGTGTGTGTGTGTGAGAGAGATATTCTACCTTCTTATTCACTTTCATCATCATCATCATCATTGGTTAATCTCATACTATATATGAACCTCCTCTACATGATCTTCATCCTCACTTTCTCTTTCTCTCTGTACAGTGTACACCATCTTCTCACTTTCATTTTCTCCATGATCAATTACATCATCCTTCATCCTTTCCATCTTCTCTCATCCCCTGTACAGGTGTTTACTCTGCTCTATTGTTTTTTCAGGTCGTAAACATCAACATTGTGCACTAATTATTCAAACACACTTCAGTCTCCTCCAAATGGACTGGAGCAGAAAGGTGAATTCTTCCTGCAGTTCTTCTCACAAGAGATGAGAAGATGAACATGGAGCAGAAGAAGTGCACAAAAACCCCTGAGAGGCACAAATCTGTGAGTGAACTCTACTGGAGCAGATCATTTGATGGCTTGTAGTGCAGCTTGAGTTGTGGTTTGGTGTTTTGGTTCTTCTTCTTCTGTATCTTCTTCACAAGTCAGTTTTGAGATGAGGGCTGGTGATCCACATTTTGACGATGAAAGTGTGAAATTCAAAGTTCATTCTGTTCGTTTATGAAGCACAAAAAATAGGTGACTGTGTAGGAACTTAATTCTATTTACAGCTCAGATCTGAAGGTTGGTTTTGATTTTATTTTCTTTAAGACCTAAAGCTCTTTCTCCTAAAAATATCCTCTTCTGGGAAGTAGGATTTGGATTTGGGTTTATCTGATCTGTGAAATTGAGTTGTTATATTGTACAGTATTGTTGATCAGTTCTCTCAGGAGATTCAGGAATAGCTTCAGTCTGGTGTGGGCAGGTTCTCCTATATATTGAAGGTTCTCCACTTCATGTCTGCAGCAGTTTGAAGAGAACATCATGTGTAGCACATTTTAAATAATCAATTAAATCATGAAATTAATTCTGTTCTTAAATCACATTTTCTCTCACTTTGGTAGGCCATAGACAGGCGTCTTAACCTCATCTCTGTAGGCTCCTCCTACAAACACACATAATCTCATGCACAGAGGTGGTCATATTTATAGTAACTTCCCCTACTCTCCTCCTGGGGAAGACCCCTGAAGACCCACTACTTTCCCTTCTGACGCACTCATCGATCAACTCAAACATCTCATGTTTGCTCAGCAGCTAAAACCTCAGAAGAATCATGGACACTCAACTGTTCTACTTCTCACACGTCGCTAATGTGACTGGTCATCTTCTGGTGATGTTCTTCTGCTCTTGAAGCTCACGCATGCTGCTCAAAACACCTCGACCGGCTCGTTACAGCGGTGCTGGATGTCCAAACGTCTCGTGTCGAAGCGGTTTTCCCAGCTTCATGCAGAAGTTCACATTTGTTCTACCAAAGACGTGGAAACGCATGTGGGTCAGAACAGCACCAGTCTCCAAACTTCCTGATGTCACCGCATATTTAAAGAGAAACAGAAAAAGTGTGCTGAGTCCCAACACTTTTGGCCTGATGGTATCACACGTCTGCAACCCAGTGATCCAGTGATGATTCTCTTCTAGATCAAGTATGTCTCTGTAGATCAGGGCATCTGCTAAATATCCTACATGTACATGAAGGTCTCACACACACACACATTTCATAGCAATATTTTATTATTTGTAGTAGAAATGCACACAAACATTTGAAATCCGTATAAACCCAGGAATGAGACGGACGAGACGAGGAGCCTGCAGCTTCACATCGCCCTGGAGAAACAAATTAACCACAATGAAGAGACCAGACGCTCGTGCAGGACTGAACACGATCCTGAACACACACACACACACACACAGAGGACAAAGAGACGTGGAAGAGGAATGGAGATACCATTCATTCACTTTTATAACAAGGAGAGAGAAATGGGGGAAGTGATAACACAGAGAGCAAACAGGACCGAGTCCTGGATTTACAAAGCATCTGCGCGCGCGCACACACACACACACACACACACACACACACACACACACACACACACACACACACACACACACACACACACACACACACACACACACACACACACACACACACACACACACACACACACACACACACACACACACACACACACACACACACACACACACACACACAGTTTGGTCACTGTAGACCGGATGCTTGTAAAACGTGGCTCTGGATGTGGTACAGCAGGAGGAGAAGGAGGAGAGAATTAGAGAGTAAGGGAGTGTGTGTGTGTGTTTCAGCCCAGGATGAGGGAGGATTTGCCTCCAGGGGGGTTTCTGCGTCCTGACGCCTTCTCAGAAGAGACACTCTGAGCAGACTTCTCCGTCTGAGACCCCTCAAACTCCTCAACTGTCTCCACTGCTTCCACTGGATCTGTACACAGGAAATGATCAACTAAACAAAATATTCAGCCAGCTGTGTGTGTGTGTGTGTGTGTGTGTGTGTGTGTGAGAAAGTATGAAAAAAAAAGTTTGTGGGAGTGTGTAAGAAAATGATCAGAATTTCACACACACACACACACACACACACACACACACACACACACACACACACACACACACACACACACACACACACACACACACACACACACACACACACACACACACACACACACACACACACACACCCTGAACAGTGCCACCTGCTGCTCATCTACTGCGACATCCCTTACTCAATGATGAAGGAATGATGGAGAAATAAGGAGGTGATAGAAGAAAAAAAAAAAAAAAGGCAGAAATGACATGATAAGAAGCAAAACATGGGAACAAATAGGATGAAAGGAAAGAGAGAGCGAGAGAGAGAGAGAGAGATGAGGTAAACCATGAAAAAAAAATTAAAGAAAGGGAATAAAGGAGAAACATGAAAAATGGAGAAAAAAGAGAAGAAAATGAAAAATTGATTGGGAAAAGATGAGAAACAAAGTAAAGAATGATGGAGAAAGAAGGAGGTGAAGATCAGAGAGAGAGAGATGATGGAAGGAAGGATAAATGTTCTGTTCTTCACTCACCACTGCTCTTTCCATCGTCTCCATTCTGTGAAAACAAAATGAACAGATGTTAGAAAAAATGACCACGCAGGTCAAAGTGCACGTGTGTGTGTGTGTGGGGGGGGGGGGGGGGTGGACTCACCACCACTGATGAAGGCTCGTCTTGTGCCTCACCGGTTTGATTGACAGGTTGGACACACCTCCTGAGTGGTGCTGAAGGTTCGCCACATAACACACCTGTGGGTTTTCCACCTGCAGAACAGAAGAACCAATCAGGTGTGTGTAAGGTACTGAGTGATGTCACCATGACAACCAGGTACCTAAAACTTAGCTGTTGTGTTGTGCTGGAGAGGGAACACACACACACACACACACACACAGCAGGTGCTGATAGAACACACACATTAATCAGGAAGTGTCTGGTGTGTGTTTGATGGTATCAGGACGTTATTACTGAGTTTCTCTTTCTTTTCTATTACTGAGTTATTGACACACACACACACACACACACACACACACACACACACACACACACACACACACACACACACACACACACACACACACACACAGAGAGAGAGAAAAAGGAGAGAGAGAGAGAGAGAGAGAGAGAGAGAGAGAGAGAGAACAGGAAACAGATGAGCGTTAAAGAGGAAGTGAAGAGAGGAACTCAGAAGGAGGAAGAGCTGGAACCAAGACTGCAGCTTTATTTTACTGTTCCCTCATTTCTCAAATCTGAATATTCAGTCTGAGGAAAAACATCCAAAACTAAAACACTTTCTCAGGAGAGGTTCTGTGGAGATGTTCACCACACCAGGGTTCCTCAGAGAACATTTCCAGGAGGAGAACAACCATAAATCACCTAAGATCTCAAAGCTGCACCCAAATAATTATTACAGCTCTTATGTTTGGACAGTTGGTTCCACCAAGGTCCACTCTGGAACACAGTGTAGAGGAGAACCTCTGATACTCATAATGAGTCTCATTTATCCACCACCTCCTGCAAACTCCCAAAACGTTCTCCAAACCTCTGATACAGGGACCAGAAGCACCCTGGTCAGTTCCTCTTGTTCTCCCCCTCTGAGGACAGCCCTTGAAGTTTATTCAGCAAAAACTCCCATTACAACCCAAAAACCTTTGAGGAACACTACATTAATCAAGAACCTAAACCTTCATGTTCCTGCTTGTCCTCCTGAATTTACCTGGTGGGTTGTTCCTTCGATGAGCATGTGGATCCTCCGGCTCTGCAAAAATGCTGGAAGCCATTTTGTTTTTGCGAGCTGCAGGTTTCTCCTCTTCGTTACCAAATGAGATGTTGGAGCCACCACCAGGTGGACGAAGAACCCTGAAATAAACACACAGGATCAAAGAGATCAGTGATTCACAGCTACATGGTCTTCAAGATGGTGACACCCTTCTATGTAGAACCTCAATTCTCCAATTAACCCTTACAGAACATCTGGAGAACCATTCACCCAGGGCCGAGATATCGAAGAAATTCCTTTAGCAATCGCTAGTTAATCTTCATTTAAAAAAAAAAAATACAAATAATAAAAGGTGATGGTCGGTGGGGCAGAGCACCTGGAGGAGCACCTGAAGAGGCACAGGGGGGGGATGAAGTTCTCCTTTTGGAGAACTTCATTGAAGGGTTTGTAAATGGGCCTGCTGAGAACTCCTGGGGGTCACATCAGCTGAAATTGTGACACCACCAAGCCCACATGAGTACCAAACACCATGCCATTCCACCAAAGAACATATTAAGGAACGTGCGAAGGAACCTAAAGTAATTAAAACATGTGGGAGAAGAAACATCAGCATGTGGAAGAGCAGAAGAACTCTGCTGCTTTAATCCATGCTGTTCCTCATTGCTTGTGTGTGGTCAGAGACTCACGAGCTGAAGATCACACCGCTGAGATCAGCAAGATGACCACACGCTGGAGACACCGAGGTCTCTTCTGGTTTACTGTGTAGGCGTGGCCAAAAATACCAACGCAACCAGATCATCTCCATCTGCTGTCTGTTCTACACCATCGCTTTCCTTATCAGGGTTAAATGATGAATTTTAGTCATCTCTTGTAAAGAAATCTGCAGGACTTCAGTATTTCAGGAGCTCAGTGTTCTGAATTATCACCATGACTCAGTGCTGCACCATCACCATCACCACCACCATCATTATCATCATCACCACCATCACCTTCCTGTAAAAGCTCAAAACATTCCATCATGTGTCACACTTACTGTCTCATTTACATACATTTTAACTGATCTACATACATGAGACCCGACCAGTTACTACATCTAATCATCTAATCATCTAATCATCTAATCAGTACAAACACTCACCAGGGGAAAGGATCGCTTTATTAGTATTACTGCACTCCCACACCACTCCCCCACCACTGCCTCCCCCCCCCACTCCCCCACCACCCCACCACTCCCCCACCACTCCCCCACCACTGCCTCCACTCCCCCACCACTCCCTCCACTCCCCCACCACTCCCACACCACTGCCTCCACTCCCTCACCACTCCCCCACCACTCCCACACCACTGCCTCACCACTCCCCCACCACTCCCACACCACTGCCTCACCACTCCCCCACCACTCCCACACCACTGCCTCACCACTCCCCCACCACTCCCCCACCACTGCCTCCACTCCCTCACCACTCCCCCACCACTGCCTCCACTCCCTCACCACTCCCCCACCACTGCCTCCACTCCCTCACCACTCCCCCACCACTGCCTCCACTCCCTCACCACTGCCTCCACTCCCCCACCACTCCCCCACCACTGCCTCCACTCCCTCACCACTCCCACACCACTGCCTCCACTCCCTCACCACTCCCCCACCACTGCCTCCACTCCCCCACCACTCCCTCACCACTGCCTCCACTCCCCCACCACTGCCCCACCACTCCCCCACCACTGCCTCCACTCCCCCACCACTCCCTCACCAATGCCTCCACTCCCCCACCACTGCCTCCACTGCCCCACCACTGCCTCCACCACTGCCTCCACCACTGCCCCACCCCCACACCACTCCCACACCACTGCCTCCACTCCCCCACCACTGCCCCACCACTGCCTCCACTCCCACCACTGATTATAAACACGTCACTATAGTAACGGTATAAAACGTGACTAAATCTTTATAAATAATTGTTTCTCTTCAGGTTTTTGGACTCGGGACTCACAGCTGTGTGTGTGTGTGTGTTCGATTGTAAAAAGACTCTTGGCCTTTTCAAAGTAAAGTGAAACCTCAACGACAAAAAGAGAACATCAAAGTAAAAGGTGCTGAATGATCAGACGTCACACGCCCAGGTCCACACCACCTCTGCCTGAAGATCAGACGCTGCTCTTATTTGGATGGGATTAGATTCCAGTCAGATCAATTCACACAGAACGAGCATCATCTTCTCGTGTCATGGGTGTGTCTCGTTTCAGGGTGTAGTAAAAAAAAAAAAAAAAAAAAAAAAAAAAAAAAAACCACACACACACAGTTCTGCTCTGTGGTATTAATAGAGAAGTGTTGGTTTAGAGGGCACGACCACACAACCAGTTTCCATGACATGACCATAGCGTGTCATCATTCAGTGAAATTCCATCACGTTCCAGAATCCGACACGCCCTGTCTCATTTCATCAGTGGGGTTTAAAACTTTGGATTTTTATAGAGGAGAACATCCCACACCAGACGAGTGAAGAAAAGTGTGTAAAAAGGGATTTACAGGATAAACTGCTGACTAAGCGCTTATGTCAGCTCAGATGAGAAGATGAAGATGATGATCTGGAGTTGTTCCTGCTGATCAGATCAACGTTCTCCTGAGAATTAGAGATAAAAAGGGACAGAATTCTCACATCATCATTACTGCAAGCGGAGAACTGATCCCGTCTGGATAAGGCTTTAGAGAGAAAACCGGGGAACACACGTGTGCGCGTGCGTGTGTGTGTGTGTGTGCGCGCGTGTGCGTGTGCGAGCGCGCGCGCGCGCGCGTGTGTGTGTGTGTGTGTGTGTGTGTAGGGGTTAATGCAGATTCAGGTTTAACGTCTGATCACATACCAGTATATAAACCACTATAAATCTGTAAAACACACGCGCACGTGATTAAATGTCCCTCAACACGCGCTGCAGCACCACCAAACCCAAACCATACATTCAGATCTGCAGAACAACATGATCGTGCAGACAAAGACGGAACCCCACCCTAACACACACACACACACACACACACACACACCACATCCTGAACAAACCTGCTGATTATCAGCGTTCAGACACCGAGGAATCAAACACGATCGAAAATCCAGGAGAAGATCTGCCCTGGTCATGAAGGTTATAAAAGAGGAGGAAGATGATGATGGAGGATGAAAGAGAGTGAAAACAATACTGCAGTCTCTCCAGAAACAATGGAGACGCTGCTAAAGGAACACCTCCAGGAACCCATCCAGGCAGGAGGTGATTTAGGATCTAGTCTGGTGAGGAACTGAAGCTTGGTGGACTGCACTGTGGCATGCTGGAGGAACAATAGAGATCACTGCAGCTCTCTAATGACTTAATGAGCTGCACCTGCAGGATCTCGGACACTCTGGGGTTTTACTCCAGAAAACAGCTTCAGTTTGAAGCTTTATCTCATGAGCTTCAGGACAATCAGATGAATTTATTATGATTTAGATGAATGCTGGTGGTATTTTACCTGGAGCTGCTCTTTGCATCCGGGTCCATGCCCTTAAACGTAGTCGTGGTCGTCATTTTTTTTTCTTTTCTTTTCTTCTTCTAGATTTTGATTTCCTACACGATTACGAACACAAAATCACGTCCTGGTTACAAAAATGAGGAATCGCTCCACCACCTTCTGCTTCTCGGACTGCCCTCAGCCTCACAGGCTCATTCTGATCGATTTCAAAGCCGACATCAGCATCTCACAAAAACCCTCACCGCAGGCGTCTGAGCTCCACACCTCTCCATTCCGACTGCAGAGACGCCTTATCACCCGCTTCCTCTGCGCTGATTGGCGCAGACGCTTCCCAGCCTCGCTCTGATTAGCCGAGGCGGATCACATCCTCGCTCTGATTGGCTGAAAAGAGATCCGGCTGCTGAAAGAGGAAGAAGGAAGCTTCTAGGTGATATAAGGACAGGCAGAAACGCTTTTGTACCCTGTACCCTGAGTAAAACTGTTTATCCATGTGATTATTAACTTCCTACTTCTCACACACACACTAAATCTGCTACAATAATGGTAGAACCAATCAGATCCACTAGATCCCGTCATTCTACATTCACACACTACATAATGCATCATACATCCAAATAACTGTTTCCAAACGCAACAGTAGGTCCCATTATAATCATGACAGAATCCAATTCATTTGTTTCGGAAGTCTTTGGATGCAGGAGCATTAAATTTCCATTTATTTGAAGAAGGAGACCAAACCTGTTCCAGCACGACAATACCCCTGTGCACAAAGCCAGCTCCATGAAGATCTGCTTTCCATGGGTTGGAGTTGACGATCTCCTGCTGTAGAGCTCCAACTCTATTGAACACTTTTGGGATGAATGTAAACACAGGTCTTCTCACCTACATCAGTACCTGACTTTACCATCACACTTGTAACTGAATGAGCACAGATCTCCACAAACACACTCCAAAATCTAGTGAAACATCTTCCCAGGAGAGTGGAGTTGATTATAAGAGCAAATTGGGACCAAAAGTGGAATGTGATGCTCCAAAAGCACATACTGGACTAATGACCACGTGTCTACAAACATCTGGCAAAATAGTGTACAGCCAATTACCCATTAACTCCATTTTAAAAACACTACAGGTAGTCGTCGACTTACGACCACGATTGGTTCGGACAGACCGGTCATAACACTACATCACTAGTAGACGGCACACCGTTCTTCTGTACACCCTTCTTCTGGACGCCCGTTCTTCTGTACACCCTTCTTCTGGACGCCCGTTCTTCTGGACGCCCGTTCTACTGGACGCCCGTTCTTCTGTACACCCTTCTACTGGACGCCCGTTCTTCTGTACACCCTTCTACTGGACGCCCGTTCTTCTGTACACCCTTCTACTGGACGCCCGTTCTTCTGTACACCGTTCTACTGGACGCCCGTTCTTCTGTACACCGTTCTACTGGACGCCCGTTCTTCTGTACACCGTTCTACTGGACGCCCGTTCTTCTGTACACCCTTCTTCTGGACGCCCGTTCTTCTGTACACCCTTCTACTGTACGCCCGTTCTTCTGTACACCCTTCTTCTGTACGCCCGTTCTTCTGTACGCCCGTTCTTCTGTACGCCCGTTCTTCTGTACGCCCGTTCTTCTGTACGCCCGTTCTTCTGTACGCCCGTTCTACTGGACGCCCGTTCTTCTGTACGCCCGTTCTACTGGACGCCCGTTCTTCTGTACGCCCGTTCTACTGGACGCCCGTTCTTCTGTACGCCCGTTCTACTGGACGCCCGTTCTTCTGTACGCCCGTTCTACTGGACGCCCGTTCTTCTGTACGCCCGTTCTACTGGACGCCCGTTCTTCTGTACGCCCGTTCTACTGGACGCCCGTTCTTCTGTACGCCCGTTCTACTGGACGCCCGTTCTTCTGTACGCCCGTTCTACTGGACGCCCGTTCTTCTGTACGCCCGTTCTACTGGACGCCCGTTCTTCTGTACGCCCGTTCTTCTGTACGCCCGTTCTACTGGACGCCCGTTCTTCTGTACGCCCGTTCTACTGGACGCCCGTTCTTCTGTACACCCTTCTACTGGACGCCCGTTCTTCTGTACACCCTTCTACTGGACGCCCGTTCTTCTGTACACCCTTCTACTGGACGCCCGTTCTTCTGTACACCCTTCTACTGGACGCCCGTTCTTCTGTACACCCTTCTACTGGACGCCCGTTCTTCTGTACACCCTTCTACTGGACGCCCGTTCTTCTGTACACCCTTCTACTGGACGCCCGTTCTTCTGTACGCCCGTTCTACTGGACGCCCGTTCTTCTGTACACCCTTCTACTGGACGCCCGTTCTTCTGTACACCCTTCTACTGGACGCCCGTTCTTCTGTACACCCTTCTACTGGACGCCCGTTCTTCTGTACACCCTTCTACTGGACGCCCGTTCTTCTGTACACCCTTCTACTGGACGCCCGTTCTTCTGTACACCCTTCTACTGGACGCCCGTTCTACTGGACGCCCGTTCTTCTGTACACCGTTCTACTGGACGCCCGTTCTTCTGTACGCCCGTTCTACTGGACGCCCGTTCTTCTGTACACCCTTCTACTGGACGCCCGTTCTTCTGTACACCCTTCTACTGGACGCCCGTTCTACTGGACGCCCGTTCTTCTGTACGCCCGTTCTACTGGACGCCCGTTCTTCTGTACGCCCGTTCTACTGGACGCCCGTTCTTCTGTACACCCTTCTACTGGACGCCCGTTCTTCTGTACACCCTTCTACTGGACGCCCGTTCTTCTGTACACCCTTCTACTGGACGCCCGTTCTTCTGTACACCCTTCTACTGGACGCCCGTTCTTCTGTACACCCTTCTACTGGACGCCCGTTCTTCTGTACACCCTTCTACTGGACGCCCGTTCTTCTGTACACCCTTCTACTGGACGCCCGTTCTACTGGACGCCCGTTCTTCTGTACACCCTTCTTCTGTACACCCTTCTACTGGACGCCCGTTCTTCTGTACACCCTTCTACTGGACGCCCGTTCTTCTGTACACCCTTCTACTGGACGCCCGTTCTTCTGTACACCCTTCTACTGGACGCCCGTTCTTCTGTACACCCTTCTACTGGACGCCCGTTCTTCTGTACACCCTTCTACTGGACGCCCGTTCTTCTGTACACCCTTCTACTGGACGCCCGTTCTTCTGTACACCCTTCTACTGGACGCCCGTTCTTCTGTACACCCTTCTACTGGACGCCCGTTCTTCTGTACACCCTTCTACTGGACGCCCGTTCTTCTGTACACCCTTCTTCTGTACACCGTTCTACTGGACGCCCGTTCTTCTGTACACCGTTCTACTGGACGCCCGTTCTTCTGTACACCCTTCTTCTGTACACCCTTCTACTGGACGCCCGTTCTTCTGTACACCCTTCTACTGGACGCCCGTTCTTCTGGACGCCCGTCCTTCTGTACACCGTTCTACTGGACGCCCGTTCTTCTGTACACCGTTCTACTGGACGCCCGTTCTTCTGTACACCGTTCTACTGGACGCCCGTTCTTCTGTACACCGTTCTACTGGACGCCCGTTCTTCTGTACACCGTTCTACTGGACGCCCGTTCTTCTGTACACCGTTCTACTGGACGCCCGTTCTTCTGTACACCGTTCTTCTGGACGCCCGTTCTTCTGGACGCCCGTTCTTCTGTACACCGTTCTACTGGACGCCCGTTCTTCTGTACACCCTTCTACTGGACGCCCGTTCTTCGCAGCAATTTTTAACAGGAGGAAATCATCCAGCCAATCAGGATCCACCGGTACTGTTGTCTAAATCATATCCTCCCTTTTTTTTTTTTTTATTTATTATAGACCACACACACACACACACACACACACACACACACACACACACACACACACACACACACACACTTTATACAACTGTTTTATTCAAACACAAAAAAAAAAAATTTACTGTCAACACTGCACATTGACTGAATAAAACCGTGGTACAAAAAAAAAAAAAAAAAGAAGTACTACATTTATAAAAGATATAAAAAGCTGTAAAGTGATTAAAAACCAAAACTTCAGCTGTGACGGTCATTCATAATGGAAACAAACAACAACAACAACAACAACAACAAATAAAAGAACAACACCCTGATCAGCATGGCCTTAGGGTTTCTTGGTCTCGCAGGTCCACATGGTTCAGAAGAGAGGAGGAAAAAATGTTCCATATGACAGTTTTAAAGAAGGAGAGAGAGAGAGAGAGAGAGAGAGAGAGAGAGAGAGAGAGGGGGGGGGGGGGGGAGAGGGAGAAGAGAAGAGGAAAAAGGAGGGAGAGAAATGAAACACTGTCCGTGAGGATCTGAGCAGCCGTGTTTGCGTCCGTGGTTTTGCCGTGACTTTAAACGTAAGCACGAACGATTGATGGAGGGACGATGGAGAAATGGAGCTCTGTGCTGTCGCTTTAGATCACGCCTCCCGTCTGCTGCTGGAACACATCAATCGTGTCCTCGTCCTCCATTTCCAACTGCAAAAAACAAACATGAAGCACCAACCTGGTGAAACACTGCGGCTCATAACGCTGGTTACGACATAGTGCTTCATCCTACTGACACTACACACACGTTATGGCTCCGCCCTCTTTCCCTTCACCACCACAGCGGCAGAGTTTTAATCTGATTTACGCCACAGCGACGTGTATATAATCTCGCCGCCGTGTCCTTTTTATCCGTTTATTGCTGCGTGTAAAGTCCGTACCTGAGCAGGTGTGTCTGTCTCGTTAATGGGCTGTCCGTCAAACCGGAAGCGGATCTGCCTCATCGTGAGACCCTGTGCGGAAACAGAACATTACATCATCAGGAAAACAGGTCATTCGGTGAAGTAATCAGCAAATTAAGCCCCGCCCACAATCATTCCCCAGACACACTGATTCTCTACTCCGCTCCTGAGGCCATAGTTGTGTTTTTGGGGAAATGGGCAACTGCTACATGTGTGAATTATTGAGAACAGCAAATAAAATATTCACGTGTAATAAATACTTGGAAAAAAACCCTGAATATTTAGAACTTTCTCCGTCTCGTGCCTGCTACAGAACTTCTACACCATGCCTGCGTACCCCCCTGACATGCCCACTGTGTAGCAAGTTACGGGATCACATGTATGGCAATTAGCAATTTTTTTGAACAAAAAGTGCTTGGAGTGTCGGTCAATTAATAAAATCAACACTTCAAAAATATTTATATAAACAAAGACAAAAAAACCCAAGGAAACATGGGATTATCTGCTCCAAGCAAGACCCTGTCTAAAACAACAAACCAACATCCATCCATCTTCTCCACTTCCTGTTTTACTCCTGAGGACCACAGTGATGAGCTGATGATGAGGGTGGTGCTGAAGGTCTTCACCTGTCGCTCGCAGTAGGCCTTCATCAGTTTGCTGAGCGGCGTGTGCCTCTTGATTTTAAACTGCACCACCGAGCCGTCCTGTCCAGCAACCTTCAGGTTAATGTGCTCGTTATTTTCAGTCTTCACACCTTCCTAAAGAGAGAGAGAGAGAGAGAGAATAGGAGAGAAAATGGGGGAGAGAGAGAGAGAGAGATAGAGAGAGAGAATAGGAGAGAAAGAGAGAGAGAGAGAGAGAGAGAGAGAGAATGAAAGAGAGAATAGGAGAGAAAATGGGAGGGAGAGAGAGAGAGAAGGAGAGAGAGAGAGAGAAGGAGAGAATGGGAGAGAGAGAGAGAGAGAGAGAGAATGAAAGAGAGAATAGGAGAGAAAATGGGAGGGAGAGAGAGAGAGAAGGAGAGAGAGAGAGAGAGAGAGAGAGAGAGAGAGAGAGAGAGAGAGAAGGAGAGAGAGAAGGAGAGAATGGGAGAGAGAGAGAGAGAGAGAGAGAGAATGAAAGAGAGAATAGGAGAGAGAGAGAGAGAGAGAGAGAGAGAAGGAGAGAATGGGAGAGAGAGAGAGAGAGAGAGAGAGAGAGAGAGAAGGAGAGAATGGGAGAGAGAGAGAGAGAGAGAGAGAAGGAGAGAATGGGAGAGAGAGAGAGAGAGAGAATGAAAGAGAGAATAGGAGAGAAAATGGGAGGGAGAGAGAGAGAGAGAGAGAGAGAGAGAGAGAGAAGGAGAGAATGGGGGAGAGAGAGAGAGAGAGAGAGAGAGAAGGAGAGAATGGGAGAGAGAGAGAGAGAGAATGAAAGAGAGAATAGGAGAGAAAATGGGAGGGAGAGAGAGAGAGAGAGAGAGAAGGAGAGAGAGAGAGAGAGAGAGAGAGAGAATGGGAGAGAGAGATTATTATTTACTTTAAATAGCTGGTAACTGCTTCAGTTTATTTAAATTGTTTATACACAATATCTACTTCAGAAACATGTACACAATATAATGATTATATATAAAACATTGTAATATTATAATCAGAAAGTAGTTTATTATTGAAGCTCATTCACACATTATTCTAAATATTCTAAACACACAAACTGCACATATTAAAATATCTTGTAGCTAAACACATTCAAATAAAGAGAAAAGCACGTATTCAACACAAAATATTAAAAAATTAAAGTCTCGATTTAAATTCTGTTCAGAAAATTCAGTTACAGGCGAATCAATTACCTCAGATTAGCTTTTAGCATCAACCCCAAACCTGCTTCATTCAGTACACAAAAGTGCGTTGAATTATTAAAACTCGGGATTTATATAGGCTTTTAGAATAAAATAAAATTTAAACACAAAAATGTTTTTTAAAGTTTGCTGAAGTAAATCTGCTTTTATACTGTGCCTGGATACAAAAGCTAGCATAGATGCTAGCCGGCCCGTTAGCCTGTTAGCCACTTAGCAATTGTTAAATGGTTATTATTTCTTTATATTTTTGACTATAATGCGGTTAATATTAAAACCTGCTTCAAATACATATGTGTATAATTATAATAATCAGAAATAAATGTTCGAATGAGATGTCCTGTGTTGTTTTTTTATTTTATTTCTCCTCACCTTGGGTTTCTCGTCCGCCATTGCTGTTGTGTCTCTGCACCTCACTTTCTCACAGCTAACTTCTTTTCCCGCCTATATTCCGATCAAGTGCGCCGTCCCTGCGCTACGATTGGCTAAAGATTACCCCGCCTTCTGCAATCCAATTGGCTGTATGAGTGTATTCCATAAACAAAGCGTATTTTTGACTAATGGAAAACGCAAAAGGGCGGGACTTAACGGAAAACGGGTAAGAAAAAAACCCCCACAATGCTTCTCAAAACCTAGCGCGGAAAACCGCAGGAGATGACGTCACTTCTTGTTAACGTGCAAGCATTAGAATGAATTAATAATATAACTCATTATTTACTTAATTATTATTATATAACTTAATATTTATTTATTTGTATATTTGACCTACGTGAAAGCTATAATCAAGTAAAAATAATCTATTGTTCTGCACGTGTTTTAAATGAATTTGCATTTAAAATATTAATAAAATAGTAATTGTGGTGATTTTAGAAATATTTTAGATATTTATAATAAATAAATATTATTAAACATCTTATAATTCATGCCTAATTAATTATTACAAATCGACTAATGAATGCATTTTATTACATTTTTATTACAATAATAAATTGACAATTAATTCAAAAAGATTTTAAATGTTTGATTTTTTACTATTAACAATAACAACCGTTTACACACAAAGTTCATAAATAAAAATAAAGATTCTACAGAGAGAAACAACACACACACACACACACACACACACACACACACACACACACAAATAAATAGATTGGTGCTGCTGAAATTACAGAAGAAAAAAAAGGAAACGTAACTGAGAGGCTGCTGAAGAACCTACAGTGATATTAAAGGTGCTTCAGGAACATCTGACTGAGCACCGTTTCCTCTCCTTTCTCATATATGCTTTACTGGGTCATGGGGTGAGACGTCTAGACAGCTATTTGTCACACACACACACACACACACACATACACACACACACACACACACACACACACACACACACACACACACACACACACACACACACACACACACACACACACAAAAACTAAACTCAACTAAATCACCTCAAACCATGCGGCAAAAAGTGTCTGATAAAGAGACCACAGTGTTGCGCTTTGGGACATTTCTTCATCTGGAACTGTGGCTTCATATCGAGGTGGAGTTCCTGGAATCATGGATATACACAAATGAGTGCAAAACCTTCAGGTTTCTACGATGAAGATAAGAAAGGGATTTCAAAAGAAACACGAGCAATAACACACATCCAAACCAACACAGGACCAGTGAAGATGAAAGTTTATGATTGGACCAGAACCCAGAATAAACCTGTAGGAAGAAAATGCTGGTAGTTTCTGATGATTTTGTGTGAAAGAGATTGAGAATAGTGTCTGCGCCCTCTGCTGTCTGATGGTGGAATTACAATAACAGGATGTTAAAAAAGTGTATTACTTTTGTTTTTTCTACTTTAGTGCTGTACTTTAACCAATAAATCGCGATAGTTAATATAATAATTATAATATATTTCAATACTTTCTCTAGAATTTCATATCCTGTTCTTAGTTCTTAACTGTACTATTTATATTAGACACACAAAGTGGTTCATCATCATCATCATCATCTAAATGAATAAATAAATATAATTTAATGGTTCTGTCGCGGGTTCAGTATTACATTAGGAACTGATGCTAATCCGTCTCTTAGCAACAATCCTCATCCTGTGTCTGCCATCTTAGATCTTAAAAATAAAAACACACTTTTGAGATCAATTTCACAATAAAATCAGATGTAAACAGGCCTGTGTTTATTTATAAACTATACAAATATACAAAACTGTCATTAAAAACGCATTTATCAAATACAACAGCAGTTTCATGTCTCAGTAGTGTCTCATTTAGTGTGTGATGTGTTCAGAGTGATGGTGATGTTCAGAGTGATGGTGATGTTCAGAGTGCTGGTGATCAGAGTGCTGGTGGTGATCAGAGTGATGGTGATTAGTGTGATGGTGATGATCAGTGTGATGGTGGTGATTAGTGTGATGGTGATGATCAGTGTGATGGTGGTGATCAGAGTGCTGGTGATCAGTGTGATGGTGATGATCAGAGTGATGCTGGTGATCAGTGTGATGGTGGTGATCAGTGTGATGGTGATTAGAGTGATGGTGATGTTCAGAGTGCTGGTGATCAGAGTGATGGTGTTGATCAGTGTGATGGTGATGTTCAGAGTGCTGGTGATCGGAGTGATGGTGTTGATCAGTGTGATGGTGATCATTGTGATGGTGATGTTCAGAGTGATGGTGGTGATCAGTGTGATGGTGGTGATCAGAGTGATGGTGATGATCAGAGTGATGGTGATCAGTGTGATGGTGATGTTCAGAGTGATGGTGGTGATCAGAGTGATGGTGATGATCAGAGTGATGGTGATCAGTGTGATGGTGATGTTCAGAGTGATGGTGGTGATCAGAGTGATGGTGATCAGTGTGATGGTGATGTTCAGAGTGATGGTGGTGATCAGTGTGATGGTGGTGATCAGAGTGATGGTGATGATCAGAGTGATGGTGATCAGTGTGATGGTGGTGATCAGTGTGATGGTGATGTTCAGAGTGATGGTGATGTTCAGAGTGCTGGTGATCAGTGTGATGGTGGTGATCAGTGTGATGGTGGTGATCAGAGTGATGGTGATGATCAGAGTGATGGTGATCAGTGTGATGGTGGTGATCAGTGTGATGGTGATGTTCAGAGTGATGGTGATGTTCAGAGTGATGGTGATCAGTGTGATGGTGGTGATCAGTGTGATGGTGGTGATCAGTGTGATGGTGATGTTCAGAGTGATGGTGATGTTCAGAGTGCTGGTGATCAGAGTGATGGTGATGATCAGAGTGATGGTGATGATCAGAGTGATGGTGATGATCAGAGTGATGATCAGAGTGATGGTGGTGGTGATGTTCAGTGTGTCACAGTATAAACCAATAAAAGCATTTTATTTTCACTCCAGCAGTGAGAAGTGCTGCACTGTCCATCTCCAGCATCTCAAGGATTCACACCAGAACAAGAACATTAAGGTGTGTGATGACCACTGGCATCATCTCAATCCTCTAAATCTGAACCTCAGTCAGAACTGTGTTCAATTCTAAACACACACACACACACACACACACACACACACACACAGACACACACACACACACCAAACCAACATCACATCCCCAACCAGTTCAGACAGCAGGAGCCTGGAGCTCCTCCTTCTTTTTCTTCTTCTGGTCACCCTCTGTTATGATATTTGACTTCTAAAGCTAGATGATCTTCAGAGGCATGCTCCTCATGTTCCTCACTCCACCACCTCGCTGTAGTAGTAGCGCTGAGCATTTTTGCTCAGGTTCCAGCCGGCGGCACGGTACTCCAGCAGCTCCAGCAGCAGCAGGCGGCTCATGGAGCTCAGATCATTCTGCAGAAAAAAACCATCTCTCAGCAGGAAGAAAAGCTCATCCATACGCTCCGTGTTCTGCTTCTCCAGCTGCTCACCGACACGGTGTAACTGCAGAGCCAAGCAGTCCACCTACACACACACGCACACACACGCACACGCACACACACACATCAAATTAATCTGTAAACAAAAGTTCTCCTTGAAAACAATTGTGTGTGTGTGTGTGTGTGTGTGTGTGTGTGTGTGTGTGTGTGTGTGTGTGTGTGTTTGTGTGTGTGTGTGTTTGTGTGTGAGAGATCCTCTACTTCACCTCTACTTCATTAACGAGTGCATCAGGCTGAGCCAATCTGAACAAACAATCATACACCGGTTGCACCAGAGCCGCCATCGGGCTGTTATTCACCTGCACACACACACACACACACACACACACACACACACACACACACACACACACACACACACACACACACACACCATCATCAGTATTGTAGCTGATTAAACACCACTGCAGGAGCGACTCACACTCACTGTGTCTCTCACACACACCTTGAGTCTGTGGAAGATGTTACAGAGGAGCGAGACGACACACACCCACTCATCCAGGGATCTCCTGCGTGTCTCCTCACGTCTCATAAACTCCTGCTGCAGCCGAGTCAGCATGCTCCTCCTGAACACACTCGTACTGCTCTGCTTCACCTCCACCTGCCGTACAGCATCATCACCCTCATCATCACCATCATCCTCCTCTTCTCTGGATGGAGAGAAGTTCCGCCCCCGTGTGTGATGTCATCGTCTTACCTGCACTAAGGTACAGCAGATGTGTCCTGCGTCTCTGCACAGGGACACGTCCCTCAGAGCCTCCTCCATGATCAAATCACACAACTTCACCAAGTCCACTGTGCTGGGATCTGTCACCACACACACACACACACACACACACACACACACCATATCAGGTGTTCAGCAGGTGTGAAATATTAGTTACTCAGGAGTAAATCGGTTGTTCCTCTGATGTTCCTCTGATGTTCCTCTGATGTTCCTCTGATGTTCCTCGGGTACCTGTCAGTGCTGTTTTCACCATCTGCTGTGTTTCTGTGTTTAAAGCCTGAAGCTTCCATTCTTCTGCCTGCTCCATCCTCACAACCAGATCCCGTTTCCCTTTAACACACACACACACACACACACACACACACACACACACACACGTCAGCTGCACCAGTTCTCCCCCAGGTGAGGTGGTACAGGTAAAACTGCTCGCGGTTCCTCAGACTGCAGGTTGATCTCAGGGTGATGAAAGATCTGTAACAGGTTCCACTGAAACCTTATAAATGACGTAATAACTCACCGTAATGCGCGCGAGCGGCGTGTTGTGACTGAATCGCTTGTACACGGCTCGTGCCCCCCTGAGGACCCCCAGGTAGGGGGCAGGTGACCTCAGCGATCGCCTGATTGTAAACACACGCACTGAGGAAATAACCGTCAACTATTTAATTTAAAATCGATGTCAAATGATATTTATTTTTTATATCAATTTGCGATTTACTATAAAAAAATAAACCAAACGCAAAACATTACACGACACAGACACCGTTATATAAAGCTTCGATCTGCGCATGCGCAGTGATCTATTTCTGCATTACGATTAACAGTATACAAAATAAATTCAATAATTAAAAAATGCCGAATCAATAAATTAGCATTTGTTTAAAATTATAATTAATATTTTAAATGAGAAATAAAAGCTTTATCTCTTTAAAGAGTGTGTGCAGTGTTAAAAGCGCTCTACAAAAAAATTAATCGAATTTTAATAATAAAAAAAAATGTGAAGTGCCACTGTGATCACAGCAGTTATATAATATAATACGCCCAAAAGTCATTCTTTTCGTAAAATACACATCAAAGAATAAACTGTATTCCATATTTTTCCAAACTATGAAGTCAATAAAGTCATTATTATTTTAATTAAATGTTTCATCGTAAGTGCAGGTATAAAGACTGCCGCTAGGAGGCGACACAAAGCACAAGGTTCATAAACACGGAAATAATCATGAATTAGTGTAAAGAGAAATTAATGCTTTGTAAAATATTACTAATTAATTATAGGATGATTGTAATTAAGGATTAAAAATATAGAATAAATCGTGCATAATGTTATAATGTCAACATTTTAAACAGAAATTCAGCCAAAAGTCCAAACACACACACGGCGAACAGTTTGTTTGTTTTATTGTGAACTTACAATGTTTTTCCTTCTTTTTTTGTATATTGTTTTAATACTGCTGCTTTACTACATGACAGTGCAAAAAAACCTTCTGTGTTTCAGTTATAAATATTTTCACTTTAATACAAAAACTAAACTACTAAACCCTCGAGTCAGACGCTACCTTCAAGATCATCAGTCAGGATTTGTACAGTAAACATTATGACATCATCATTGGCCTTGTGATATCATCACATTTTTTTCCCTTTTAGAGAGAGACGAAGAAATCACAACACGTCGGAGAAGCGATTAGTCATGGCACAATGACTGCTTTTATACTGGAGGAGGAAGTGTGTGGTTTGAGACACGTCCATGCTGATATTTGGTGATGAGTTGTAATTGATTAATAATAATGAGTGGGCGTGGCCTGACTCACCTGTTCGATGGCAGTGACATCATCAGGGCGGAATGACGCATGCTGATGAGACGGTCATTGACATGTTATTAGTGATTACCCAGGAGAGTAACACACACACACACACACACACACACACACACACACACACACACACACAGTTCAGAGACATGAGCCGGATCGCTGCCCACTCGACGTGCTTTTTTCCCGCCAGTCAGAATACTTTTTATGGTTTATATGTATTTATAGTGTAATGAATCACAAAGCAGCAGTTTCCCTCCCAGCCAATCAGCTTCAAGCACCGTTCCACAAATCACCAAGCAGAACTCTGCCGAGGCTTTGATCCCAGGCCACCTCCGTTTCCATGGCGATTAAGCAGGAAGTCCTAACGCTCCGTTCCCGTTCCGACCGTTTGTATGTTTATTTTTTTTGTGTTTTTTGAATGATTATCGTTGTTGTTTTTACACGTGGTTACATATGCTGCGTGACGGGAGTGACGTAATTCCGGGGGAACATTCCGGTCTGCCCGTGACACGCCCCTTTCCACCAGTTAGGGTCGGAGTTGTCCAGGACCTGCACCAGATCTCCGCGTCGGAACCCGAGCTCACCATCCTCCTGAGGGTCGAAGTCGAACAGAGCCTGCACGTAGGACGCATGCTGGAAGACACACAGACACAAACACAAACACACACACACACACACACGAAATAAATAAAAAAAAAAAAACCACCCTGACTGAAGGTGATATGCTGTGTTTTATTTAAGTGTCTCCTCCTCATGCCCTGCTCCCTACACTCGGGCCCTAAATAGGTACCACAGTACCATCAGAACATTGCAGAACATCCCAGACTCTGCGCTGTGTCATAAACATCTCCCTGTTCTGAAGGACCGTGCTCACTGCCTACTGCACATAACACAAACCCCATCCAGCACCATCAGATGCTGGAGATGTTCCACTAGATTTTAGATTGTGCTTGTGGACATTTGATGATCAGCTACAAGGCTGTTAGTAAAGTCAGGTACTGATGTAGGTGAGAAGGTGAGGAGACCTGGGGTGCAGTCAGTCTTCACATTGTTTCCAAAGGTGTTCAGAAAGTTTGAGATCAGAGCTCTATAGCAGATCACTCAAGATCTTCCTCTCTAAACCATGGAAAGCAGATCATCATGGAGCTGGCTTTGTGCACGGGGACATTTTATTCTACTGCATCCAACGACGTCCTGTACAATTGTGTGTGTGTGGCAGAAAAGGTCAGGTGTCCCAATACTTTTGACCACACCGTGCATGCGGTCTGATAGGTCATGTGATGATGAGGTGGGCGTGGCCTGGCTCACCTGCGGCACCTGTTCGATGTCGCGCAGGAAGATGGGCTGGTTTCGGGAGACGGAGGTGGAGCGGTGATAATCCACCAGGGAGTTGAGGGAGTTGAACTTCACCACCCACAGGAAGTACTTCCCCGCCCCGTCCCTCAGAACCTTAAAATGCTGCACGTCGTTCCCAAACCTGAGGAGGGAGAGACAGAAAGGAGGGCATTCAAACAAGAAACAAAAGAATATGTTTGATAATAATATCATTCAGAGTGAAATGGAGAATCGAGCTGAGAGAGGAATAGAGTGTGTACTTGACGGAGAGAGAGAAATCCCCCGGTGCACTCTCACTCTCTCGGATCAGAAACGCTCCGTCGTGTCTCTGTTTATTCAACATCTCCTCCGCCTTCACCCTCGGCATCTTCCCATAAAACCACCTGCACGTGTGTGTGTGTGTGTGTGTGTGTGTGTGTGTGTGTGTGTGTGAGAGAGAGAGAGAGAGAGAGAGAGAGAGAGAATGTGTGTGTAAAGTCAAAGACACCACACAGAAGATATAATAACACACAGTGATGTGACTGTGAAACTCACGGGTGTGGCTTCATCTCAATGTAGTTTTTGGGGATGAACCCTTCTTTCCCGTACAGCTCAGCTTTATACCAGTTCTGATCACACTCTTCATTTAACACCTGTCTCCCACACACACACACACACACACACACACACACACACAACAGAGATGAAAAAAAAAAAAAAAAAAACACACACCAAAATAGTGTAAGGTGCAAGTGTGTGTACAGTGAGTGTGTCCAATCAATGTTTACTGTAGGAGTGTGTACAGTGAGAGTGTACAGTAAGAGTGTGTGCAGTGAGTGTACAGTGTACAGTGAGTGTGTGTGTGTGTGTGTGTGTGTGTGTGTGTGTGTGTGCAGTGAGTGTACAGTGTGAGTGTACACTGAGAGTGTGTACAGTAGTGTACAGTGTAAGTACAGTGTGGGTGTACAATGATTGTGTACTGTTGGAGTGTGTACAATGTGAGTGTACAGTGAGTGTGTACTGTGTGAGTGTGTACAGTGAGAGTACAGTGTGAGTGTACAGTTTGAGGGTGTACAGTAAGAGTACAGAGAGAGTGTGTACAGTGAGAGTACAGTGTGAGTGTACAGTGGTGTACAGTGTGAGTACAGTGTGAGTGTACAGTGTGAGTGTACAGTGAGAGTGTACAGTGAGAGTGTGTGCAGTGTGAGTGTACAGTGTGAGTGTGTACATTGATTGTGTACTGTGGGAGTGTGTACAATGTGAGTGTACAGTGAGTGTGTACTGTGTGTGTACAATGAGTGTACAGTGAGTGTGTACTGTGTGAGTGTGTACAGTGAGTGTACAGTGAGAGTGTGTGTACAGTTAGAGTGTGTGTACAGTAAGAGTGTGTGTGCAGAGAGAGTGTGTGTGCAGCGAGAGCAAACCCTGCATAAATCCTGTTTCTGTATAAAACACACAAAGCACACACTCACACAAACAAGCTACAAGCTTTTCTTTTTCTCATAATAGAGAAAAATAAACATTTTCTCCTGATCTGCTCTCTTTCTTTCTCTCTCTCTCTCTCTCTCTCTCTCTCTCTCTCTCTCTCTCTCTCTCTCTCTTTCTCTCATACCTTTAGTATCTCTCCACGTTTGAAGCTCAGCTCGTCGTCTGCAGTGGCGTTAAAGTCATACTTGGCGATGGCCTCCATGACAGAGGCTCAGCGTGGTGTCCCTGACGTGTTGATGGCGTGACGGAGGAGCGAATGTTCTACTTCAGTAGCTGCTGTTAGAAATAATAATAATAAATGAAACAGACGAGTGTCTGTACACACGTTAACCCAGTCAGATCTTCAGGAACAGGGCGAGAGCTTCTACCAGACTCCTGATCAGTGGATTGGTTTATTTTCCAGGTGAAGGAGTTTAGTGTTTACAAGGCGCTGGTCTGGTTTTCTTTTATTTGTTAGAATTATGACTTTAGATTAATTATGTCATAAAGAGGGTGGAGCTCAGATCAAACCATAACTGATTATAATATATATATATAATTTTTACCATTTATTTTACTATTCTCAGTCTAATCAGTAATTATATATAAAATGTCAATCAGAAATATTAATTAATAAGGATGTATATACATGTGTAGAGGTGTATAGAAATGTATACAGATTGTGTACAGATGTATTGAAATTTATATAGATGAATAGAGATGTGTAGAAATGTATAAAGATGTATACAAATGTATAGAAATGTGTAGAGATGTGTAGAAATGTACAGAGATGTGTAGAAATGGTCTATAAATGTACAGATGTGTAGAAATGTACAGAGATGTGTAGAAATGTACAGATGTGTAGAAATGTACAGAGATGTGTAGAAATGTATAGAGATGTGTAGAAATGTATAGAGATGTGTAGAAATGAATAGAGATGTGTAGAAATGTATAGGGATGTGTAGAAATGTACAGAGATGTGTAAAAATGAATAGAGATGTGTAGAAATGTACAGATGTGTAGAAATGTATAGAGATGTGTAGAAATGTACAGATGTGTAGAAATGTATAGAGATGTGTAGAAATGTATAGAGATGTGTAGAAATGTACAGATGTGTAGAAATGTATAGAGACGTGTAGAAATGTATAGAAATGTGTAGAAATGTAGAGATGTGTAGAAATGTACAGATGTGTAGAAATGTATAGAGACATGTAGAAATGTATAGAAATGTGTAGAAATGTATAGAGATGTGTAGAAATGTATAGAGATGTGTAGAAATGTAGTAGAAATGTATAGAGATGTGTAGAAATGTATAATGTGTAGAAATGTACAGATGTGTAGAGATGTATAGAGATGTGTACAAATGTAGTAGAAATGTATAGAGATGTGTAGAAATGTATAGAGGTGTGTACAGATGTGTAGAAATGAACAGAGATGTTTAGAAATGTATAGAGGTGTGTAGAAATGTATAGAGATGTGTAGAAATGTAGAAATGTATAGAGAGTTGTAGAAATGTAGAAATGTATAGAGATGTGTACAGATGTGTAGAAATGAACAAAGATGTGTAAAAATATATAGAGATGTGTAGAAATGGATAGAGATGTGTAGAAATGGATAGAAATGTATAGAGATGTGTAGAAATGTATAGAGATGTGTAGAAATGAACAAAGATGTGTAGAAATGTGTAGAGATGTGTTGAAATGTATAAAAAAGTATACAAATGTATAGAAATGTGTAGAGATGTGTAGAAATGTACAGAGATGTGTAGAAATGGTCTATAAATGTACAGATGTGTAGAAATGTACAGAGATGTGTAGAAATGTACAGATGTGTAGAAATGTACAGAGATGTGTAGAAATGTATAGAGATGTGTAGAAATGAATAGAGATGTGTAGAAATGTATAGGGATGTGTAGAAATGTACAGAGATGTGTAAAAATGAATAGAGATGTGTAGAAATGTACAGATGTGTAGAAATGTATAGAGATGTGTAGAAATGTACAGATGTGTAGAAATGTATAGAGATGTGTAGAAATGTATAGAGATGTGTAGAAATGTACAGATGTGTAAAAATGTATAGAGACGTGTAAAAATTTATAGAAATGTGTAGAAATGTATAGAGATGTGTAGAAATGTACAGATGTGTAGAAATGTATAGAGACGTGTAGAAATGTACAGATGTGTAGAAATGTATAGAGACGTGTAGAAATGTATAGAGATGTGTAGAAATGTATAGAGATGTGTAGAAATGTAGTAGAAATGTATAGAGATGTGTAGAAATGTATAATGTGTAGAAATGTACAGATGTGTAGAGATGTATAGAGATGTGTAGAAATGTATAGAGATGTGTACAAATGTAGTAGAAATGTATAAAGATGTGTAGAAATGTATAGAGGTGTGTACAGATGTGTAGAAATGAACAGAGATGTGTAAAAATGTATAGAGGTGTGTAGAAATGTATAGAGATGTGTACAAATGTAGTAGAAATGTATAAAGATGTGTAGAAATGTATAGAGGTGTGTACAGATGTGTAGAAATGAACAGAGATGTGTAAAAATGTATAGAGGTGTGAAGAAATGTATAGAGGTGTGTAGAAATGTAGAAATGTATAGAGAGTTGTAGTAATGTAGAAATGTATAGAGATGTGTACAGATGTGTAGAAATGAACAAAGATGTGTAAAAATATATAGAGATGTGTAGAAATGGATAGAGATGTGTAGAAATGGATAGAAATGTATAGAGATGTGTAGAAATGTATAGAGATGTGTAGAAATGAACAAAGATGTGTAGAAATGTATAGAGATGTGTAGAAATGTATAGAGATGTGTAGAAATGTAGTAGAAATGTATAGAGATGTGTAGAAATGTATAGAGATGTGTAGAAATGTATAGAGAGGTGTAGAAATGTATAGAGATGTGTACAGATGTGTAGAAATGAACAAAGATGTGTAAAAATATATAGAGATGTGTAGAAATGTATAGAGATGTGTAGAAATGTATAGAGATGTGTAGAAATGTAGTAGAAATGTATAGAGATGTGTAGAAATGTATAGAGATGTGTAGAAATGTATAGAGATGTGTTGAAATGTAGAAATGTATAGAGAGGTGTAGAAATGTATAGAGATGTGTACAGATGTGTAGAAATGAACAAAGATGTGTAGAAATGTATAGAGATGTGTAGAAATGTAGAAATGTATAGAGATGTGTAGAAATGTATAGAGATGTGTACAGATGTGTAGAAATGAACAAAGATGTGTAGAAATGTATAGAGATGTGTAGAAATGTATAGAGGTGTGTAGAAATGTAGAAATGTAAAGAGATGTGTACATATGTGTAGAAATGTAGAGATGTGTAGAAATGTACAGATGTGCAGAAATGTACAGAGATGTGTAGAAATGTACAGATGTGTAGAAATGTACAGAGATGTGTAGAAATGTACAGATGTGTAGAAATGTACAGATGTGTAGAAATGTACAGATGTGTAGAAATGTACAGATTCTTCAGCACTGAGTAAAAAGGAAAAACACTCACCCCGAAATCAGGATCCTGTAAAAAGAGGACGCTTTATCGTCACTTCATGTCGTGTTTTAAACCCCAGATGAAAACAAACAGTGAATAATAAACACTTCCGGATTCAATATTTATATAAATAATATTTATGTTGATTTTTTGTGCTCGTGAACAGCACGAGCTCCTTCTCCGTCTGCGGACCTGTCACTACCCGAGAGCCTCAGTGCGCATGCGTGAACACTGTGCGCCTGCGCCGTGCATGTCGCCAGGCTCTAAGTGCGCATGCGGGATTCCAGTGAACTGCTGCGTGCGATTCAACCACATGCAGAATTTATAATAAAGTCATTAAATCATTGTTCCGCTTCTTCTCCTGCTTTATTTCATCTCTCTGCCTCCTCAAGTGCACTGCTTTCACTTACTTTCATTTATAAACAGTGTAAAATCTCCTTCCTCCTAAACATTCAGGAGAGTTTTTGAAAAAGAATTAAACACAGAATTTTAACAGATGATTTATTGATAAGAAAATAATTTCTGAAATTAGATTGTGATCTGAAAGTAACTTCCATTTCAGCCACTTAAGATGTTAGTAATCAGGAAATGTTATAAATCAGAGAGAAGCTGCAGTGTAATAATAAATCTCCTGCTGAGTTTATGACTGAATTTAAATATAATACTATCTTTAAGAGAAAAATCAATTCTGTGACTTAAAATAACACACAAAGGTCTAATAAAAAACGAATTACACAACTGACAACTAAATAAAACAAAATACAGTTTGTGAATAGAGAATTAAGGATGAATGTTTTTGTGTATAAATCTACATAAAACTTTCTTTTCGGCTTCTTCCGCTAGGGGTCGCCACAGCGGATCTTCCGCACGTTTGATTTGGCACATGTATCTACATGATTTTGTAAATATGAAGGGAATATAAAGTTAAAAAAACACAAAATTGAAAAAAATCTAAAGATGATTAGACTCTTCTACACATCTAAAGATTTATTTTTTTTGCAAAAGTACAACTAAAATCGAACAGGAACTAAATCACACACACAATACTAACAAAGTTAGATTTATGTGCAGTGTAGGTGTGTGTGTGTGTGTGTGTGTGTGTGTGTGTGTGTGTGTGTGGTCTATGTGCAGTGTAGGTGTGGTCTATGTGCAGTGTAGGTGTGGTTTATGTGCAGTGTGTGTGTGTGTGTGTGTGTGTGTGTGTGTGTGTGTGTGTGTGTGTGTAGTGTGGGTGTGGTCTATGTGCAGTGTGTGTGGTTTATGTACAGTGTAGGTGTGGTTTATGTGCAGTGTGTGTGTGTGGTTAATGTGCAGTGTAGGTGTGGTATATGTGCAGTGTAGGTGTGGTCTATGTGCAGTGTAGGTGTGGTTTATGTGCAGTGTGTGTGTGTGTGTGTGTGTGTGTGTGTGTGTGTAGTGTGGGTGTGGTCTATGTGCAGTGTGTGTGGTTTATGTACAGTGTAGGTGTGGTTTATGTGCAGTGTGTGTGTGGTTAATGTGCAGTGTAGGTGTGGTATATGTGCAGTGTAGGTGTGGTCTATGTGCAGTGTAGGTGTGGTTTATGTGCAGTGTGTGTGTGTGTGTGTGTGTGTGTGTGTGTGTGTGTGTAGTGTGGGTGTGGTCTATGTGCAGTGTGTGTGGTTTATGTACAGTGTAGGTGTGGTTTATGTGCAGTGTGTGTGTGTGGTTAATGTGCAGTGTAGGTGTGGTATATGTGCAGTGTAGGTGTGGTATATGTGCAGTGTAGGTGTGGTTATGTACAGTGTAGGTGTGGTCTATGTGCAGTGTAGGTGTGGTTTATGTGCAGTGCAGGTGTGGTATATGTGCAGTGTGTGTGTGGTATATGTGCAGTGTGTGCGTGGTTTATGTGCATTGTGTGTGTGGTTTAAGTACAGTGTAGGCGTGGTCCATGTAGTGTGGGTGTGATCTATGTGCAATGTGGGGGTGGTCTATGTTCAGTGTGGGTGTGGTCTATGCACAGAGTGGGTGTGGTCTATGTTCAGTGTGGGGTGTGGTCCATGTGCAGAGTGGGTGTGGTCTATGTTCCGTATGGGTGTGGTCTATGTTCAGAGTGGGTGTGGTCTGTGTTCAGTGTGGGTGTGGTCTATGTACAGAGTGGGTGTGGTCTATGTTCAGTGTGGGTGTGTGTTCCATACAGAGTATTTTTTTGTGCATATTGCATAATATAAATAGTATATCACTGCTTGATAGAACGCAACTGGAAGCCTGTAAAATAGTAGAAAAAGAGCCTAGTTTTTTGTGATCCATGTTTTGGATGCACATGGTTTGCTGTCTCACTCTTAGAGTATTTTCTTGCGTTAGTTTACTCAAAGCTGGTGATTATTGAGATGTTTACAGATCGATGTTTGATTCCGAAAGATAACGGCAATTTATTGAATAATATATTTTACTTTGCATGAACACAAAGAAGAATGTGTGATGGAGCTTTATTTCTATAAGCTATCTGTCAGTACTTTGCTCAGAACAGCATTGCCAGCATAGAATCAAATCAAATCTAATCAAATCAAATTAAATCTAATCAAATTTTATTTGTCACATACATACAGGGTACGACATGCAGTGAGATGCGACATGCAGAATCATGTGTTGTATATGTGTTTATGTGTACTGAGCGTGTGTGGCTTATGCAGTGTGGGTGTGGTCTGTGCAGGTGTGGTTTATGCACAGTGTGGGTGTGGGTTGTGTGGGTGTGGTTTATGCAATGTGGGTGTGGTCTGTGTGGGTGTGGTTTATGCACACTGTGGGTGTGGTCTGTGTGGGTGTGGTTTGTGCATAGCGTGGGTGTGGTTTATGCACAGTGTGGGTGTGGTCTGTGTGGGTGTGGTTTATGCACAGTTTGGAAATCTCCATATGAGCACTGCTCCGTCTGTGCTGGTGCTGATGATGAATCTGTTGTTGGGACACAAACGAACGCTGCTGATGCTGCTGCTGTGGCCGACGCCTACGTGTGTGACATCACCATTCACATAACGCCACACCTTCACCAGCCTGTCGTCGCCACCTGGTGGGAAATCCAAGATATAAGAATGTTTACATATCAAAACATTCAATACATTATAATAAAATATATTATTTCTGTGTTATAAATGTTAATAACACATGTGGGGAAATGTTTTTTTCTTACCGGTGATGAAGTTTTCTCCATCAGCGCTGATGTCCATGCCGTTAATGGACCCCGTCTGCGACGCCTCCAGCTCTCTAATGGTCGCTCCATCATATACCTCCCAGTAGCCAATCTAACATAAAGGTCAAAGGACAGAAGCCTTTTAGTGGACCCTTCCTGTTTCGTTCCTGTTTTGTTATATCCTTTTACCCACTCTTTCTTTCTCACACAGAAACACACACACACACACACACACACACACACACACACACACACACACACACACATACACACACACATACACACACACACACACACACACACACACACACACAAACAGGGTGGTACCTTCCGGTCTGTTCCGCTAGCAATGATCTGATATTCCTCAGGATGATAGCAGACGGTTTTAAACAGTGTGTTGGCCAAAACCATCTGATTCCTCACGAAGCGCCTGGAGAGAAAAACAGACAGACAACCAGACAGACAGACAGTCAGAAAAACAGACAGTCAGACAGAAAAGTCACAGACAGTCACTAAAACAGAAAGACAGATGGGCAGATAGACAAACAGACAGACAGATGAACTGACAGAAAATCAGACAGATAAACAAACAGTCAGACAGAGAAGTGAGACAGACAGACAGAGAAGTAAAACACTGGACTGCACTTACACCAGGTCCCATATAATGCAGGCTCCGTCTGAACCCGCAGTCACACACTCCTTATCATTACTTTTAATTTTCACGTCGTTGACTGAAGCTCTGTGCTCCTTCATGCTGGCAATGAGTCTGTGTGTGTCCTCTAGGATCTCCCACACTCGCACCTACACCACCAACGCACAACGACACAACAACACAACAACGTGGATAAAGGACCCACAAATCCAGAGTGACTGTGTGGTTGCTAATAAGGGTGTTAATAACCCACCCTTCCTTCTCCTCCTCCACTAACGAGGCGGGTGCCGTCTCTGGTGCTCGTTAGCGCCGTCACGCCCATATCGTGAGCGTTGGGGATCATCATCATCAGACGGCCGCTCTGGGGCGCGAACAGGCGGATTTTCCCATCGTTCCATGCTTCACCGTTCACCATGACAACAAAACAGAACATTCACATTTACTGGCAATGCTGAAAAGTTCGCTCGCTCGCAGCAGTGTGGACTACAGTTACGATAAACAGCAGCACTTTATCATCTCACAAACGTTTAGGTGAGATGTTCCTCACCACTGTAGATGCTCCGACCGTCACGCATGATGCCGACAGCATTACACGTCATGTTTGGGACTCGGATCCGTAAAAGCTCTTTACTGGATAATGTGTGCCAGACGCGGATATCATCCTGAGAACAAGTGGCGAAGAGCTCCGAGGATCCTCTGAAAGAGAGAGTCAGAGAGCGACAGAGAGAGAGAAAGAGAGAGAGATGGATGAGGAGGAATGGTGAAACAGTAACTTTAGTGGTGAAGGTGAGAACTACATGTGAATGTCAGACTCTTACATTGCGAAGGCTGCGTCCCAAACCGCACTGCTGTGGCTGGTGGCGATGAGCTCTGGAGTGAAGTCCGTGTAGCCAAATCTGTAGATCTGAGACGTGTCGGTGCCCACAAACACCTGCTGACCTTCACCACGCAGAGCCATGGACGTGACTCCGCCCTCCAACGTCACACTCCTGCTCACAGAATGAGAGAGAGTGTAAGTTCAGCATTTCAGTCACATGACTTCTGTATTTCTTTGGTGTTGTTTTGATATTTCTCTTTCTGTATATATTTAATATTTTCTAATACTATCCTTATTGTATTATGTCTACTTTATATTCACATGTCTACATGATTTAGATGTTTTTAAGACGTTGTTCTTAATGCTTTAGCAATACACAAAATCTATTTCTGAAGAATTCTGTCTCGCAGTCTGTCTTACTCTCTACAGTCTCATTCTCTAACTGTCTCACTGTCTTAGTGAAATATAGTAATCCTCTTTTAATTTCTCTTTAATTTCTTATAACTGTCTCACTCTCTAAAAGGCTCACTTGATAGTTTTGAAGCCTGTATTGGAGCAAATCCTGAATGTTCCGTCTCCTGATCCCACCAACAAATCTCCTGTCTTCAGCATCTTCAGAACATTTACACCCTACAACACACACACACACACACACACACACACACACACACACACACACACAGTTTGTGGTACACAGATATTAACTATCGATCAGCTGCTGCGAGTGGATTCTATGTTGACTTTCGCGCTCACTTTGTTGAATTTGTGCTTGGTTGGGCCACAGCTGTTCAGCAGACATCTCTCCACGTTCACCTTGAGGACGTCTCCAGTGGTGGTGCCGCAGTACAGGAACGTGTCATCCTCAGTGACCTGTAAACAGCAAAATGCACATCCTGATTGGTCAGAAGCTGATGATGAGTTCTCTAGAACAGCAGCTCTGACAGTAGTGCAGGTTTATAATAAGGCACTCAATTGATCGTTTCCATAGCAACAGCTCATTCACAATTTAGTTACAAATACATAAAAAAAACAAAACATAAATGTGTACCTATGATTCGTTACAATATCTTTTTAGGACACGTAATAATAATAATAAGAAGATTAATAATAATAATAATAATACATATAATAAAACTCACCTCTATGCACTTAATGACTCTCTTTAACTTCCCTATTTGACAGTCGGTGGGGCAGATCTTCTTGTTGGAGAGACTGAGCTTCCACACACGAAGCGAACCACTGCAGAGGAAAAACAGGGGGGAACAAAATTTGGAATTTGTTAATACAGCCACATGTGCAACATCTGTATGAGTTCTGATTGATCTGAAATCACAGACGTTGGTTATTGCCCTGAAGCTATGAAGCTAATGTGGGCTTCAAAAGACAATGGTGGATATAAGAAAACATTTTTATAAACAACATACAAGCCAAAGATTCAACAATGTGTGTGTGTGTGTGTGTGTGTGTGTGTGTGTGTGTGTGTGTGTGAAGATGTGTCTTACTCTCCGGCTGAGATGAAGACGTCGTCTCGGAGGTTGCAGTAGTTGATAGTGAGACAGTGACCCATGCTGTTAGCCGACGCCATACTCCTGCAGATCGCTTCCTTCTGCTTCACGTTCCACACCACGATACTGAACACACACACACACACACACACACACACACACACACACACACACACACACACACCAGATATTCTATACGATAATACATATAATACACACACTTCAGTCAGTGGTTACAGCAGCGTTCTGAGTAGTGATGTGTATCATTTCAGTGTTAAATCCTAAACCAGTCAGTGTTTTGTGATTAGACAGAACCAGGATGAAAGTGTACCTGCCATCGTCCTGTCCTCCCAGAGACACCAGGTAGTTCTCAGTCGGAGAGAACGCAAGTGCTTCCACTTTGGCTTTGTGGAGAACGAACCGAGCGTAAATGTCTCTTTTAGCAAAATCCCAGATGATCACATCAGCCTGAGGAAAGATTTATTACAATTACACAACATCTTAATTGGAGAACCCGAGAACCTGACACAGGTTAGCATTGAGCTGGAGCAGGATTTTATTCACAGCTGCTACAGAGAGATGAGAATTTGTATGAAAAAAGTGATCATTTTAAACTCAGAGCTTCTCTATTCCTAAAAAACCCACAGCTGTGTATACACCATGTCTGTCCCAGGGATTAGACATTCACCTTGAAGCCCATGTAGGTGACCTGTCCTGATGCCAAGTAGGTCCCACTCTTGGACAAGGCCACGCAGGAGATATTGTTGGTGTGTCCTTGGAGGAACCCCTGCTTCCCGTCCCGCAGGTTCTTGATGATGAGCGTGCAGCCGAGTGGGTAGATCAGGTGCTCTTGATCTGGGTGAACCTGCAGACCCGAGATCACATGACCTGCAAAAACAATAGCATTTTGATTTCAGGTTCAATCCTCAGACATGTCTGTAGGTCTGAAACTTCTGCTGGGTTCTTGGGTTTCCTTCTTCCTTACATACACGACCTGGTGGATCGATGAGTGTGTGGAAATATGTTATTTATAAAAGTGCATCATTTTTTTCTAGTATGTTTATTATTATTATTATTATTATTATTATTATTATTGTTTTTATTATTATTATTATTTTTATATAGGCAGAACCTGAAACGGTTTAGGGTTTCGATTTATTTTACTGTTATTTCCAACTCTGTGTGTGTGTGTGTGTGTGTGTGTGTGTGTGTGTGTGTGTGTGTGTGTGTGTGTGTGTGTGTGTGTCTACATTACCGTTAAATCCAATAACGGATTCGAGTTGAAGTTTCTGAATTTCCTGCGCCATCAGTGACTCTTCACAACACGGTTTAAAGTCTCAAAACGAAAATTTATTCAATTAAATTTGCGAAATTCGCAAGAAATGTAAAGTTTATAAACCGGAGGGTTTCACAGCAACTGAGCCCCAGAACCACCGAAATGTTTACAGCCGTAACTAAGCAACGGCGGTGACGTCATTACTCGCGACAAACATCGCGCTTTTATTTTTTGTGTCAAACTATTAACTTTAATGCAAACTGTAAAATAACAACGTTATTAACAAATACGATTTAAACATTATTAATATTAATAACAATAATAATTATATGTGTGTTATTGTGGTATAAAGTGTTTAAATCAATCAGACACTGAGCGATAATTATAAAATAAATGTATGTACAGAAAAAAGAGGAATACACAAAAAGATCACATACACAGAGAGTTTACAATTATTTATTTGTATTTGTTGTGCAGAAAATAAATATAAATAAAAACTCCTGAGTGAATTTCCACTGCACACGAATAACCTCTATAAATAAGTTACAAACGACCTTTACAGATCGTAAAACATGTTCAGAATAAATTAGCATTTAGTGTGTGTGTGTGTGTGTGTGTGTGTGTGTGTGTGTGTGTGTGTGTGTGTGTGTGTGTGTGTGTGTGTACTCTTTAAAATGAATCGTATTGAATTCCCCAAACTTCCAGATTCTGGATCCTGAATTTGCCCCTGCATAGGACTGGACTGTCAAAAGTGTCACAACGTTCAGACTGTCCTGATCTGAGACTCGCGCTGAGACACAAAGCGTTTCCCCTGTCTCCACCTGACACACACACACACACACACACACACACACACACACACACACACACACACACACACACACACATGAAAACAATGCCATCATCATCACAGATACATGGTAGACATACAAACACAATGACAGACAGTCATACAGACAGACAGACAGACAGACAGATAAGCAGACAGACAGGTAGACATACAAACAAACAGACAGACAAACAAACAGTTAGACAGACAAACAGACAGACAGATAGGTAGACAGACAGACAGACAGACAGACAGACAGACAGACAGACAGACAGACAGACAACTCACCAATAATCAGCATATTGTCATCTCCACTCATGAAGCGAGGGGTCACAGCAGGGCAGACGGTGCAAGATGATGTCATCTCATTATGGCAAGAAGTAGAAGCTGAGAAACCGGATGTGGAAGATGTAGACGATTCCTTCGTTCCTGTCGCCCCTGAAATGTGCAGAACAGTTTTCTGGTATCTCTCCATCGCTGGCCTCAGCTGGAACAGACATGTTTGTTTGTATATCATTATCATTATTACATCACTTCCTGTACAACACAGGATTCATCTCAGTTGGTTAAATATTTTCATACCGTGAAGACAAAACACTCTCCAGTGCCAAAAAACTGTAGCTCTGCCCCCTCGTGCCTTCTCAGAGTCCAGTCTGAAGACAGAAATGCTCCACAAACCTGAGACAGACGGACAGACAGATGAATAGACAGACAAATATTACCGCTGTCAGTGCTCTGGTAATGTTCTCTCACATCAAATACACCAACAAATCAGCTCACAAAGGGACTTAGTTTCCTGTCTGATTATCTGAACTGATCTGCTACTCACCTCCTCGTCCACAGTTTTCAGGAGCAGAACCGTCGGCTCGTGGACTTCAACATGCTTATAAAAGCTGAAAATATAATCCATTTAAAATAATAAAACTACAGGAGATTTTCATAAAACACTATAAATACACTGTTCATTACATAGAGAACATCACCATCATCATTCTCACAGTGTAATGAGATGGAGAGGTGATGGAAAGGAGATAAGAAGAAGGTGGAGAAAAGACTGAGGAGATGGAGAGGTGATGTGAGGAGGAGGTGGTAGATGGAGCAGAGAAACAGAGGAGGTGGAGAGAAGATGGAGAGGATTTGGTGAGTATATGAGGAGAAGGTGAAGAGAAGATGGAGGGGAAATGGAGAGGATAGGAGAAAGTGGAAAAAAGATGGAGAGGTAATGCAGAGGAGATGGTGAGGAGGAGGTGTTAGATAGAGAGGAGATGGGGAGAAGGTGGAGAGGAAATAAAGGGGAGGTCAGGAGGGTAGGAGATGTTGAGAAGGAGGTGGAAGATGGGAAGGAGGTGATAATGATTGAAGGCATACGATGTGAGATCTCTGCCATGTTCCTCAGTGCTGTAGAGTCGTTCTGGTCTGAAGAGAGAAAAGCGCTCAGGAATCCAGGCCCAGACCACTCGCATCTCCATCTCACACACCACACTCGAGCAAAAATGCCTTAAACGCACACTCTGATAAGTACTGGAGAGAAACACACACACACACACACACACACACACACACACCATTATAAAAATATAATAGTAATGACTTTCAAACACCACTTTTACACACATTAAAAACTTGGGCAATGATCTGAGAAGATAAATCCATCCATGGAAAGCTCCTCACCTCTTATGCTCGATCCCTCTGTGAATAAGTGCATGTTTGTTAGCGTTGTAGAGGAAGTTCAGCTCCTTGCGTGTAGGCAGCTGGATGCTGAAAGCTCTCTCAAGCAAAGCTTCAACGCTGCTGTGACGGTTTACGTTCTCCACAAAGCTTTTCATATCCTGCTTGAAATCATCTACATGGGCCACTCGAGAACTCACAGAGACCTTGTAGAGGCTGAGGAGTGCTAATGCTACACGGTACAGAACCTTGTAGCCCTCGACCAAGTAGACATCCAGCACTCGGACGGCGTAGCTGAAAGGCAGGTCTGCAAAGATCCACATGATCCAGTCGGAGTAGAACTCGAAGAGGCTCTGATGTGAGCTGGCGATCAGCTTACGGATTCCTCGGCAATACTTGTTGGCCAAGTCTCCGAAGGTCATGCAGGACGCGTGGGTGGTAACAAAGTTCTGATCGATGTAGCGCTTTTGTGGATCGGTGTAGCTGATGAGCGAGCAAATGCTGTGGAAGCACTGAGCCTCGTCTTCACTGTAGTGAAGCAGCAAAGACACCAGAGCCGGTAAAATGGGGCAGAAGGTCATGTCTCTGAAGTTCTCGCTCACACACAGGAGGATCTTCTTCACCGAGTTGCGTCCAGATTTGTTCAGGCAGTAGCGAGGGATCTCACCATCATTCATGAACTTGGGGAAAGGATGTGTGCTCCTCCCATGCTCCTCAAACATCTTTGCTGCCAGGTAGCGGTACGTCTCCGCGTCCTCTGCACTGGATCTGCACTCGATGCGCTGGATGATGTGCTGGTAGCATTTGGCCTGCAGCGTGTGCTGCATCACCCAGAATCCAGAGCGAGCCATTTTCTTCAGCTCCGAGTGATCACTGCGGAGAACTTTCTGAAAGAGAGAGGCAGCTTCTGGGTGAATTTTCTCCCAGTCCACGTAGTGACCATATTTCATGCCAGAAGAGGAGCAGATCTCCCAGCTGTCTGGCTCTGTGATGGTCAACATCGGGATGTTCTTAGGATTTATTCTTGTACCTGCACAACAAAAAAATATCTTCATAAATGAAAATTGTAAAATCTGCAAAAAACTCTGAGAACATTAAAGCTGGTTCCACCTTCTCTTACTGATGTTGTTCTTTTTTATTTGAAAGAACATTAAATATTTATATACATTTTATATACATGAATGAATGAATGAAAAAGGATGAATGAATATTTGTACAGTCACAACTATATAAATCCTCTACCACAACATATGATAAATCTAATAGAAAACAAGAGAAAATAACATTGTACTATAACTTTTCCATATGTATCCACAAAAACAAACAAACAAACAAACAAACAAACAAACAAACATAAATAAATAAATAAACAATCAAACAAACAAATAAATAAATAAATAGTAAAAAAACTGATCAATTAAAAAACAATTTAAGGGGTTAGTTAGTGTAAAAACACTGCAATGAGTTACTTCTACTAATAAAACCACCACAATCGTGTTCACTGATTGGCCGATTGAGAGATTCAGATTCTTAACAAACGATTTTATATTTAAATAACCAAACAAACAAAAACCAATGAAGAATAAAACCTCCGCTCCCTTCAGTAACACAAATATCTTTTATGAGTTGATAGTAATTTATTTCACAATCCACGTCTAAGAGAACTAAAATTGAACAAAAATGGCTGTGACATCATCAGACTCGTAATCTCGTAAACTTTCAGCAATTCTAAGGCACTTATTCATTAAGATTCTGAAGCTTCAACTGCTCAGCTCGAAGCTCAGCACCGAACAGCCTCTTCTGGTTTTTAATAGGAACAGTTTGGATCCACACGGCCACATTTCATTCATTGTGGTAGATTAACAATTTCTATAATGAAAAAACCTAAAAGAACCGTATCTCCATGACCTTTTTAAAAAAAATCTGTTCATTGGGAATATACAGGTGTGAAATATTCAAGAACATCAAATGTATGAACACATTCTTTTTTTATCCAATATAAAAATGAACATGAAATACACTATATAAAAAGACAAGAAAAAACCCCACCCTCCTGCACATGTTTGTAATATCATTAAAAATACAAAGATCTGTGATTACTGTAATTAAACATAATAAATAAAATCCAGAAGTAAAAACAGGAAAAAAGTTACCTCCATGATCTTTACTTAGATGTTTGTTTTTGCCTGCTGTAGATCTTTTCAGTGTCGGTCTGGTGGGAACGTTTCCCCTGTGGTCTTCTTTCCCAGCGTCAGCGTCCACATTCAATTCTCGCTGGTCTTTGCAGTTTTCCTGTTCTTCAAGCATATAGAAGGACCTGGACCGAGGTCTGAGGATGTTTGCTTGTGACTCATTCGAATCCGACGTCTCAAAAAAAGAACGAGAACGAAGCCTTGGACAATCATCTGACCGGCTCGCTCTCTGCAGCTCCACTGAGCCGAGGCTGGAGAAATCAAGGCTGGGAGAAACCTGAAGCATTTCTAAAGCAGTTGAAGAAAAGTTTGACAGATTTGAAAAAGTTCAGATATGATCACAAGTCAGAAATTGTAGGAGTGTCAAAAAAAAAAAAAAAAAGCAGGGAACGTTTAGAAGTTGGTAAGAAACCAGACACTGAAATGTAGAAAAAGTTTAGAAGTGATCAGAAAGTTGGAAGAACTCAGAAGAAAACATTCTAAATGACAAGAAATCAAGATCATAAAAAAAAAAATCAAAAATCAAAAGAAGGAACTTAGAAGAACGTAGAAGAGTGTAGATGATTTATAAAGCCCCTGCAGGTCTGATTTCGTTCCAGTGTTTCACTCCGGCTAGACGTTTACACGGCCACAGAAGGTCAGATGATTTGCGTAAATAACTCGTGTAACAGCTTTCAGTGCGTGGTGGAAAATTCCAAACGCTCCTATTAAGTGTGTGAGATGGTTACCTGTGTTTGTGTTAGAAACACACAACGTTTCACAGGAAAAATACAGGCTTTAGAGATGACAAAACAAACACCATCCACAGTCCCTATTTATTAACAAGCAAACATCTAAATGATGAAAGAAATCAGTGCCTCATTCATCCAGAAAGATGTTTTACTCCTGTGTGTGTGTGTGTGTGTGTGTGTGTGTGTGTGTGTGTGTGTGTGTGTGTATAAAGTGTAAAGTTGCCTACTGTAATTCTACCAGTGTGGAAAAGTGTTAGTGTTATAAAGATATGCATCATTATTTATTAGATATTTAAATATAGAGAATATTATATTGATGTACAGAAAATTAAACTCTGAGCACACGGAAGAAAAAACACACAAATGAAATCAGCAGGAAAAAAGAAAGCAACGATCTGTTTAGCAGTTTCTTGTTGAAAAGGTCCTTGGTTTGTTTTTTATCCAAACACTTGTGTGTGTCATCATGAAACACACACACACACACACACACACACACACACTCTTCTGAGTCAGGGGATTGTTAATGATCAGGTCACTCTGCTCCATGAGTTTATAAAACAGTGAACTTCTTCTCTAGTTATAATAATAATCATTGTTATTATTATAATCAAAATGTATAAAATAAGAAAGAAGAAGAAAATCTTAATTGGTAAATTAAAAAAAACAAAACAAAACAAAAAAAACCCAAATCTGTATTTAATTTATTCACTTAATAAAATATGCTAGCAATGTTAGCAAAACATTATTAGCCTGCTCTTATAGATGATGTTATGAGATGAATGTGATTTATTAGATGAACTATGTGTTTAATGATAGGTATAAAAGTTTGCTGTATGACAGTAGAAAGTATAACAGAGCGATTTATATTTTATTTTATTTTTCTATTTTACAAACGCTTTCTGAACGCCAGTGGCTCTGACCGCGCTCCGTAGTGACGTCACTGAAGCGTTCGGAAGAATCAGGAAGTTGTTCGGGTTGATCTGTTTAGATTCTGATCTACAGGAGAGATTTTATAAAATATTAATATTCCTGCAGAAATACTACATTAAAACAGTAATAAGTCAGCGGTAAAATGTCACAGGACCTGTGGTGAGTGTGATTTCATTATTCTGTACTTATTACACACTGGTGTGAGATACAAAGCTGAAATCTGAGCTTATTATTATTATTATTATTATTATTATTATTATTATTGTTGTTGTTGTTGTTGTTGTTGTTGTTGTTGTTAAAAAGAACTATAATATTAGTATCGTGTAATTCTCACAACTTCAGACTCACAGAGAATTAAACCATTAAAACACGATAAAAAGATCAAAAGAAGAAATCAAGAATTAAAACTTTTAATAATAATAATAATAATAATAATAATATTTATACCATGTCCTTGTTTACTGTATTTGAGCTGCACGTGACTGTCAAGTCTCGTGATTTTGTTTTTTGAAACACACACACACACACACACACACACACACACAGCCTGCATACAGATATCCTATACATACACATACATCAATACACACACGTAGGGTATACATATACACACGTGTGTGTGTGTGTGTGTGTGTGTGTGTGTGTGTGTGTGTGTGTGTGTGTGTGTGTGTTGAGTGAATTCCTCTCTTGAGTATGATGTGGGGTTTAAATTTCCCTGAACACTGCAGTGTG
>NC_139575.1:38461210-38463710 GCF_946808225.1 Silurus aristotelis
CGCCCTAGGGATCTTCACCAATATAGATGTAGCTGTGTGTGTGTGTGTGTGTGTGTGTGTGTGTGTGTGTGTGTGTGTGTGTGTGTGTGTGTGTGTGTGTGCGCCATCCTTTACGACTCACCATAATCTTTCTTGCAGTACTTTTTCATGTTGATCTTCAGCTTCCCTTTGGATGCTTTGCAGTAGGACTCACAGTCTGTATTAAAGAGAGAGAGAGAGAGAGAGAGAGAGAGAGAGAGAGAGAGAGAGAGAGAGAGAGAGAGAGAGTTAGAATGCATTCTACTCAAAAAAATAAAAGACAAAAAGAATAGACAGAGTGTGACACTCCTCTAAACAGCTCATCTATCTGCCAGCCCATGCTTCACGCTCGAACCCATCTGCCCTCGTCACGTTGCGTGACTCTAATAGATGCTTGGTTTTTTTGGTGTTTTTTTTAGAAAAGCAGCAGACAAAAGGTCCTGCTCTCGGCATGTCTGGAGTCTCCCTCGCTCTGATGGGAGACCTTCAGCACCATTCACACCACCCAGTGCTCTCTTTTTCAGTGCCATGCTAATTCCTCGACCCCCCGTCCCCCTGTTCTGCGCTGTCAAAGTGCCACCGCGGGACCTTGTCAACTCGACCCCATCCGGCCCTTCCTCCCTCGACCCCGTGGTCCAGCTGAACTTTTGGCGTTTATTGGTTCAGCACCCGGGGTGGTGGCAGCAGGCGTGAGGGAGGGGTCGCCCCGGCACAATGGGAGGTCAGCGGGGGGGAAATTAGTGACCTGTTGAGTGTTAAAAAAAGCCTTTTGGTGTCCAAAAAGAAATACAAATAGACTGCAGGCCAGAAACACCAAGCCAGATCCTGCATGATGGATATCTCCTGAGTTTGGATGAGTGAAGATAAAGATAAAAGAAGAATGAGAAAACGTTATCAGCCCATTGTTGGTGTCGGTGCTGTTGTGTTTGTGGAAATGGGGATGTTGGTGCTGTTGCTGTTGGTGGTAATGGGGATGTTGGTGCTGTTGGTGTTGGTGGTAATGGGGATGTTGGTGCTGTTGGTGGTAATGGGGATGTTGGTGCTGTTGGTGTTGGTGGTAATGGGGATGTTGGTGCTGTTGGTGGTAATGGGGATGTTGGTGCTGTTGGTGTTGGTGGTAATGGGGATGTTGGTGCTGTTGGTGGTAATGGGGATGTTGGTGCTGTTGGTGTTGGTGGTAATGGGGATGTTGGTGCTGTTGGTGGTAATGGGGATGTTGGTGCTCTTAGTGGTAATGGGGATGTTGGTGCTGTTGGTAATGAGGGTGTTGGTGTTGTTGCTGTTGCTGTTGGTGGTAATGGGGTGGTATGTATGCTGAAGAAAGGTGGGGGTGTAAAGGGCTGGAGTTCTTTCAGCTCGCCTGAATATGAACAAACTGCATTGTTTGAGGGCGACTCTCACTCCGCGCCTGCTTTTCACTTTCTTTTCTCCTGGACTGAAAGGGAGTTGCCTGGACAACGGTGGGATGAGAATAAAATGTCTGATAAAAAAAGAGATGTAGTTCCAGTGTAGTGGTCATGTGTGTGTGTAAGGGGGATCCCAAAAAACCTAAGTGCCTGACGAAGACGTGACTGTGGGACGTTAGAAATGTGATGAAACGACAAACTCTGTGAAACTGAAGAGCGCACGTATCGTGGCAGCCTCATTTCCATGTCAATGGGGGTTATAGCATGAGAGAGCGAGAGTGATAGAGAGAGAGAGAGAGAGAGAGAGAGAGAGAGAGAGAGAGAGAGAGGGTCTTTTGTTTTCCCGTAACCCTGTTTAATGGCGTTGTGATACTTTCCTTTGATAGCCCTCGATTTCTCACTAGCGAGGCCTGCTGGGATGCAAAGAGCACCCGGAGAGATTCCTATTGAAACGCTGCGAGTCCCCCGCCGACTGGACAAATGTAGCGATTGTGCTGCCTCTCGAGTTAGGGGAAGTGGGGTTAGCTCCAGCTCACACAAGGAGGTGTTGCCTTGATGGATGTTTTTCTCGCCTCCTTTTGAACGAAAAGGAAAGACTGAAGAGCTTTTGGGATTGAGTCAAATCCCGCTGGCAGCAATGCAGAACGAGGAAAAGGGGAAAAGAAAGAAGGGGGGGGGGGTGTTAAATCATGGACGTAGGGCTTGTTTGACATCGGAGGAATGAGAGTGCGAAAGCGAGGCCGTGTGATTCAGCGCACACTTTGGACCTTCTCGAAGAGCAGGGCCAAGATTCCTGAAGCCTTCAGATAATCAATCAAACGCCGTTATTCGAGATTCCTCTCCGATGTATGGAAATATGCGTCGAGAATTAAGTTCACGCGCAAGTTCTGCGTTCTGCACGTCATCACGTGGAGCTTTAGGCTCCTCTCTGAATGATACGTTTTGCACTGGAGGAGAAAATGCATTTGTCCAACTTTCATCCAACTCTCCACTTTTTTGTTCTGGGGACAGCCATGGAGTGTGAAGCTTTAGAGAAGCTGTAAAGAATCACACACACACACACACACACAAGTGGT
>NC_139575.1:38468196-38525696 GCF_946808225.1 Silurus aristotelis
CAGCAGTGACTGTTGCCTGAGTGCTGAAGGTTTGTGTCTTTGTGTTGCTGCTGTGATCATAAACACACACCATCCCAGGACTCTAAACACACTCTGTACTACACCTGTACACACCTTAACACACACAGAAACTCCCCACACAAACACCACCATGCTTCATCCCACTGTTTCTACCTGCAAAAAAACATCTTACACTTGTTTTCAGTTAATTAGTAGAAAAGTTGTTAATGATTTTTAGTCTTCCAGCTTTACGGAGGACAAACACCAGCTGAAACCATCCCACCATCAGGTTAATGATGAGACACACAGCGGTAGCATTTCTGTAGAAGGGGTTTGGCAGTGTGCTTAGTGCCCCAAACACCACGGCGATCGGTGTGTTCTGGACCAAAAACGTGAGCAGGTTCACGAGGACCAAGTGATAGGCTCGTTTTTTGGCTCGGCCGTCTGTCGCCCTGTCGGCGTTCCCCTCCCCCGGTCCCGGGTGTCTCAGAGCGCTCCGAATGGACACGCAGGGGAAGATGCTGCCGCTCATGAAGACGAAGTAGAAAACGCTGAAGACTTGGTTAGGAATGGAAGGGAAGGTCATCATGCAGACCACGCCACACGCCAGCGAGATCGTCCACGCTATGACACACAAGATCACTCGGTACCGGAGAGGTCTGAACCTCAGGTAGGTGATGGGATGCACAACGGCCAGGTAGCGCTCCAAACACACACAGCACTGCAGCATGGCTCGCACCGACATCCCCGTCCCCAGGATCAAACCCAGCACAGGGTAAAGCCACATCTCACAGATGAAGTTCAGTGCCAGGTGGAACGGCGCCATGAGCAGGAAGAAGATCTCAGCAGCGGCCTGGTTTACAGTGAAGACGTCACATGGATCCAACCTCCTGCCTCCTGTAAACAGAACCAGCATGATGTAGGAGTTCAGAGGAAGACCCAGGAGATAATTCAGGGCATGCTTGGAGATGATGAAGGAGATGTAGGACCAGCTTTCCACTGAACTGTAGTAGGAGTTTGTGGTGGTGTTGGTCGAGGAGATCATTGTTCCGTCTTAAGATAAAGCCAGCGCAGTGACAGCGAAGCAAATTAATCACAAACCCTGTCCCTGAAGGTCACGGCTGAGAAGCTTCATACCAGCTACAAACTACAAATCTGCAAACATACACATCCATAAATCACGAACATGAACAAAAATCCAACTGTTTGAAAGAAGGAAACGCTCACGTTCGATTCGCTGGCATCCTGCAGGGTGTGTGTGTGTGTGTGTGTGTGTGTGTGTGTGTGTGTGTGTTTTCTTGTCATGTCAATCAAATGTTTATGTAAAGTCGACACAATGATGACTTCAACAAACACACACACTGAAAACACACACGGCGTCGCAATGTTTATTCCTGAAATACACTTTTATATAAATATTTATTTACAACAAGTAAAATGTATAAAAGTGCAAAAATTACAACCAGAAAAAAACCAATAAAATAATTATTAATGGGCGTGTTTCTATAATGTCTATAAAATCAGTGTGTGTGTGTTACCATTTTTATACATTACACAATTAACTAATGATGTTTTAATTAACACAAAGTGTGACACACACACACACACACAGCATGTAGCTTTCACCCCGTATCCATGACAACGTAGCTATTATTAGCTTTTTATTTAGACACATGACACGTATCTGTTTATAGTTAATAAGTGAAGCAAAGCAGCTACACACACTTACCTCCTCTTCAGCTCTCAGAAGTGTGAACTCGTCTGTCCTGAAGATTTTGAGGTCATGTCAAAGCTTGACTTCTGACACTGGAGACTCCTTCCTTAAAATGTTAAATGAAACAAAAAACTCATTTTTCTGCCTGCAGTTCCTCTGTTTTCATGCTGAGTTGAGTCACTTTTACTTAATTCCATGTCAGAGGCTGCAATTCTTCTATGAAGGTCACTTTTGGCCAGACTTCTCCAGACAGTAGATGGGTATACATGGGTTCCACTGGGTTCCTCCAGTTCTTTGCTGATGGCACTACTGAACATTCTCTGGACCACGGCATCTACGCTCCTCAACATCGCCTGTTTCTTTGTGCTTCTTCAAAACAGCTTGACGAGCACATCTTGAGTGTCTGGTTGCTGTGCTCGGAGTTGCCATGGTGTAGGACCTTCCACAACCTCACCTTAGTAGCAGAGTTTGGCTCCTCCCCCAAGCTTCTACACACCAGTTGATGTTCATCAGCACCTGGTTGGATGAATTAGTTCATTACACACGTGAACCAGATTCTACAAAATGTAAGAAATACACAAACACTGATTTGATTTCTCTGTTTGCTTCTTTTTCCATTTTGTAAATGGATCGATATTTCTGAAAGTCTTCAGCGTTTCTTCTTGGCTGCTTCCGAACTTCTGCACAGCACCGAACATACACACAAATATACACATGAGGTGGCATCAAAAAACCTTTGAGGAGTCAGTGGGGCGAAAGACGTCATCCTTTGACCACGTGCCTTACCACGTCTGCTACTCTGACCCACGTGCCCACCCTGTCGCCGAGCTCCTCCTCACACGTGAGATTCTCTCCGGAAACAACACGATCCACCTTCCACACAAACCCTCTCGTGCAGACTTCACCCTCTTCCTGAAGATGAAGATCCAGCACGCCGTCACATTGTGGAGATCCAGAAGCTGCTTCGACACGTTCCAGAAGAACACGGAGCTCTGTATTACTGTGCCAGGGGACTAGGATGAAGATGATCGTGTGGAAATGAAGATATATAAAGTACTTTCTTGGAAACAGAGCGAGTCTCCAAACATTCTGATATCACCTCGTAATTTGCTGTCAATTATGAAATCTTGAAAGACGTGATAACGCACGTGTTCAGAACAGAACCAGCGGTGCAGCTCCCGACGTGAACTGGACCAAGTGTTTTAGCACGTTGACTTCTGAAGGCCGCTGCTCCCTTGTGCTGGCATCTGGTACAGAACTATTTTTTTATACACACACACACACACGCGCACACACACACACACACGCACTGCTCAGGGACGTGGTGTTGATGGTGTTTATTAACATGATTATTGTAACATCATACTGCGTGTGAAAAACGTTACAGCTGAACAGCTACAGTCACGTGGTTTCAGTGACACGAGGAGGAACGTGAATCATTTCATCCACACGATCATGAGGAAGATAAACCGGAGATCGAGTTCTGGATTGTTCAATAATAATAACGAGACGCCGCGAGCGCTACAGCTACAACACTCGTCTCCTTCACGTCATCGCCATGACAACGGACCTGTACAAGGAACGAGGGCGGCGTGTGAAGCGTCTCAACACGTGGCGTCTCACGTATATTTTTGACCTGTTTAAATTAAAATACTGCGTTCTGATTGGTCAGTTTTTTTTTATTGCAGTTATGTAGGATTAGACGTGAAAAAGTGCACCTTCGGTTTTCACGTATGCCCACGACACGAAACCTTTTAAAGGTTTACTACAAATCCAACGAACGATTCCTCACATCGGGTCTATTTGAGGTCTAACATGCAGAATGGATATAAAAGGTTTACGTTGTCTGATGAAAGTGCAGATTTTCTAAAGACAAAATAAAAACTAATGTCCGACTGGTGACGTGTTTTTATGACAAACGAGAGAAGTGTAAATTGTTTATATTCACACGAATGAGTAGTGTGTTCGCTAAGTTCGGTTTAAACAGCTAGCATTAGGAGCGATATACAGGAAACGTCAGACAGGCCACGCCCACAAGAGACATGCTATAATTGCTACGTGTGACTCGCCGCTAGCATGAGCGTAGAATAACACTAACATCAGGAACTGTGATCAGATACAGACTGAAGACGTGACGTTCATGAGAAAATCCCGGCGTCTGGAAACGTAACAGACTTTTTAACATTTTTAAAGGAACGAATGTTTTTTGCTCAGACTTTGTGACTGGCGTCTCTCTTCTGCGCCATGATGCGGTTGTAGATGTAGAACTTGACGCTCTGCCAGTCTCTCTTTTTTAGCGTCAAAGGTTCGGCGCTCAAGCAGTTCTCGCACGCCGCTTTGCCCGGGACTCGACAGGAAGTGATGTAATCCTTCATGTGCTTTTCCACCGCCTGGATTTCAGGCCCGCTCCATGTTTTCCTCTTCTTCTGAGACGTTCTCTTCCCGGGACAGGTTCCTGGTAACACGTCTGCGTTCGAGACTGAGGACGATTAAGAGCATTAATTATACATACGTCAAGAATAAATCATTGTGGAATAATAATGAGGAAGACGTGCGTTCATACCGGAACTTTCCCAACTCTTCTTCACTTTATCACTGCTCAGATCCATTTTCTCTACAGAGAAATAAAAACACCAACGATTACATTCAGCTTTGTACTCCGACTCTGACTTCAAGTGTGAGTCGGAGAGGGACTGAGTCAGTGAATCAGTAAGGGACTGAGTAAACGAGTGAGTAAATTAGTGAGTGAGGCAGTGAGTCAGTGAGGGACTGAGTCAGTGAATCAGTGAGTAAATGAGTCAGTGAATGAGGGAGTGAGTCAGTGAGTAAATGAGTCAGTGAATGAGTGAGTGGATGAGTGAGTGAAGCAGTGAGGGACTGAGTCAGTGAATCAGTGAAAGGGGCAGTGAGTCCGTGAGAGACTGAGTCAGTGAATCAGTGAGTAAATGAGTCAGTGAATGAGTAAGTGAGGCAGTGAGGCAGTAAGGGACTGAGTCAGTGAATCAGTGAGTAAATAAGTCAGTGAATGAGTGAGTGAGGCAGTGAGGGACTGAGTCAGTGAATGAGTAAAGGACTGAGTCAGTAAGGGACTGAGTAAATGAGTCAGTGAATGAGTGAGTGAGGCAGTGAGTCAGTGAGGGACTGAGTCAGTGAATCAGTGAGTAAATGAGTCAGTGAATGAGTGAGTGAGTCAGTCAGAGAATTAACGAGTCAGTGAGTGAACATACCATCAGCTTGAACGTTGATGTCTGAGAAGTTCTTTCCCATGAACTCCATCATTCGTCCCTGCTCCATAGCCGTTAGCACCTTGTGCACTTTGGCCAGCTGTAGTGTTCTTTCCTGCAGGGGGTAAAACTCATCCTGGATGATCAGCTCGTGTCCGAGAAAGCTCGCTAACTGGTTTATCTCCGGGTCTCCGAGATTCAGCACCGTGGACAGTGTCGCCATGCGCTTCCTCAACTTCCAGCAGGTGAGTGCCTGAGGATCCTTCGCTCCGCAGATCAACGAAAATCCTCGCACGCAGTCCGAACACCTGAAATGGGACGAGGCAGAGGGTCGGGCGAAGACGTACGTGTTGTCCTTCACCACGCCGCAGGTTTCACGCTTTTCTACCAGCAGCTGCAGAGCGCGGAGCATCTTAAGAGTCAGCAGGATGGGGATGGGACGCGCTCCGTCTCGCCGGATGACGATTTTATAAAAATGGCGGCAGAGTTGTTTCTCCACCTCGGTCAGAGCCCAGTCGATGTCTGTGGCAGGATCGGCGTTGTCTCGGGATAAAAAAGTATCGAGCGTCATGCTCACCACCTCGTTTTCCCGGCTCCGGTTGAACAGAATGATTTGCGTCAAAGCGACTTTGGCTAGATCCGACCAGTGTTTGGTGGACGACTCGGCGGATAATTGCTCGGTGAACTCGTCCTGCGCTTTGTCCAGGAACACGTGGAGCTTCTGAACATCTTCTGTGAACGCCAGCAGCGTCGGAGGTTTATATTTCACTTCCTCGTCCTCGGAGTTCCTCAGCACCGTCGCGCACAGCAAATCGTTCCAGCGTTCCTCGTGGATCTTCTGGAAGTTCTGCAGCTTCTTGGCCAGCTTCGTGTTCTTCGGCATCACCACTTTGGTCCGGATGAGGCGGCTGAGCTGCGCCAGGCAAACCGCCAGCTTTTTAGCCAGGGAGGGGATTTTGTAGGTGTTCTTCTCGCTGTTGTATTCACACGCGTGTCGTACGGCTTCCACCGCCTGCATGCAGTTATACGGGTCGATAAAATCCTCCAGCTTCCTGAGACACGTCACATTCCGGCCGCTCAGCAGCAGCTTTCCCAACTCTCGTAACTTCTGCCGAATGAAGCACTGCCCGTTCGGGGAGTCTCCGCTCTTCCGGAGCCAGTGTTCCGCCATCTGGATGATGCAGCCGTCGTTTTTGACGGCTTCCGTGATTTCGTCCGTGACCATGACGCTTAAGATCTTCCACAGCTCGGGGCTGATGTTCGGAGGAACGGGCTGCGTGGCCGCACACAGAGACAGCGCTCGGTTCTTCCCGGGTTTGGGAACGTAGTCTTTGGGACTCAGTTTGCAGACCTTCATGTGTCTCCACAGGACTTTTTTCGTGAACAAGCCCTGACAGTGAGGGCAGTGCATGAAGTCACTGGCCTTCATATCTCCTCGTGGGCGTTTATAGGGGATCAGGTCTCCCTTCCCCGATTTCAGCACCGCGATGTTGTGGATGTAGTTCCCTCGGAGTCGGAGCTCGTCCAAATAAATCCTCCTCTGTTTGGACCCTTTTGGAAAACCGCACGCTTTCGAGACTTCCTCTTCCTTCGAGTGGACGTCCTCCAGATGTCTTGCGATTTTGCTGAAAGGTTTCGAGCAGAACAGGCAGTAGTGTTTTTTGTTGTAAACTCTCCTCCCGTCCTCCGTTTTCTCAGTCTTGTTTACAGCCACACCGTCGACCTTCGACCTCCGCTGAGCGGCAGCGCGGGGACGAGGACGATCACTGACGTCCGAGCTGCTCGCGTCGCTCTCGTCTCCGGGTTTGGACGGCAGATCCTCCCCACTGTCTGACGCAGAGTCGTTCGACTCGTCAGTAAACAACTCGTCCAACTAAAAACAGGAAGTTTATAAACAGATAAATACATATTTCTATCACTATGTTAATAATATATTTATTCATATAAATAATAAAATCATTTGAATGTTTCTTGGCTTCTCAGTTTGACTGATTTAACCAAAGAAATATTAACCAATCAGAGAACAGGAGGTGGGCCTAGTCTTAGTCAGCAAATCAGTGAGTGAGTCAGTGAATCCGTGAGAGACCGAGTCTGACTCAGTGAATCAGTGAGAGTCTGACTCAGTGATGTAAACAACTCAGTGATATAAACGACTCAGTGAATCCGTGAGAGACCGAGTCTGACTCAGTGATGTAAATGACTCAGTGAATCAGTGAGAGTCTGAGTCTGACTCAGTGATGTAAATGACTCAGTGAATCAGTGAGAGACTGAGTCTGACTCAATTATGTAAATGACTCAGTGAATCAGTGAGAGACTGAGTCTGACTCAGTGATGTAAATGACTCAGTGAATCAGTGAGAGACTGAGTCTGACTCAATGATGTAAATGACTCAGTGAATCAGTGAGAGACCGAGTCTGACTCAGTGATGTAAATGACTCAGTGAGTCCGTGAGATACCGAGTCTGACTCAGTGAATCAGTGAGAGACTGAGACTGAGTCTGACTCAGTGATGTAAATGACTCAGTGAATCAGTGAGAGACCGAGTCTGACTCAGTGATGTAAATGACTCAGTGAGTCCGTGAGGGACTAAACAGAACTTTATAAACAAATAAATACTGTATGTATTTTTATCACTGTGTTAATATTTATCATTTAATATCACTAAATAATCGTTTCAATGCTCTGAATAATTATTTTTTATTTCTGGCTTCTCAGTTGTCTGATTGATTTAAATGAATAAATGAGTATTAAACTGAGAGCTCGTCCGTGCATTATTTATCCAGAACTGTAGAATATTTACGATAGAAAATTCCAACAAAAACCAAACCATCTTTATACATTCATAACTCAACGATATTTCTGCAACCTTTTATCTTTTCAATTCATCATCCAAGCCCCGTGTTTTATAAGTGAGTTGGAGGTGAACAGCGCCACCATGTGTATGAGAGACTCAGGACAGATTTTTTTATCCTGTTCATTACACATCAATCTAATGACCATGAAATAAAACATACGATGCTTTTAGACTTCCTCAGTCTGGAGGCACAGATGTCTTCATCACTGTCCTCAGAGGAGTAAATGTTTAATCTGGAGTAGGACCCGGGAGAATCCTTCAGATCCTACAAATAAACAAGAACGTCACAAGAACCTCAGCATTTTAGCATTTTATTTAGTTTTTTCACCTTTACATAATTTTCATTTTAATAAAAAAATTATAAAAACAAAAACAATGAACACAATTTATGATATTAAATTAAAATAGAAATTTAAATATTCATATAAATTATTATTATCAATAATCATTTCTATAATAATTATTATTTATTATTATATAATAATTTATATAAATATCTATAATACACCGTTATAAAAATGTAATAATTTAACAATGCCATAATGAGTAAACAAACTATTAATAACAGTAAAAATATATTTAAAAATTGATGCGTTAGCAATCTAACAATACAAAACAATTCGATTTATTATTCAAATTAAATAAAAGCATCAATAAATAAATAAAAAAGCAATAATAAAAATAAAATATTTCTAAAATTTACTCTGTTCATTAATTATTAATTTATTCATGTATATAATAATAATAATAATAATAGTACATTATATATAATACACACACACACACACACACACACACACACACACACACAGTATATCACAAAAGTAAGTGCACCCCTCACATTTCACGATTGTAGTATCTTTTCAAGGGACAAAACCCTAGAAATAAACCCTGGATATATTTTTCGCACGATCAGTGTGCAGCTTGTAGATCACTTCAGATTGATCGATTTTTGCTATTTTTTTATTAATCAGCTCGTCTGAGAGACGGTTTGTTTACTGAGATACTGAGACCCCACGCAAGGTCCGGAGATCCGCAGCCGAGTGGTACCTTAGTGAATTAATCGAGACATTTCGTCACCTCAATACAATAATGTGTTTTAAAAATAGGATAAAATGTGTCAGTGGAAACGGTGTAAAATTTTATTCCTAACGTTGGATTTCCGCCAATTTTAAGATAATCCGCAACTTGCTGTTAGTTATGTTCCAAACGAGAACCCGCGACTCCCGAGCCACATATTATCGGGGGTTTACTGTACCTGCTCATTAGTGTTTCCTGAGCTGGAGAACTCCTGGTGATCATCTGCAGGTTTTGAGGAACAGCTGAGGAAGTGCTCTGTGTGAGAGCTGCTCTCTGATTCCTGAGGAGGAAACACTTCCTGTTTATCTTCTACATGCTCACTGTGTACACTCATCTGGGCAGGTGTGTGTGTGTGTGTGTGTGTGTATGTGTGTGTGTTACCTGCTGAGTGATAGGAGGTTTCCACTGAGTGTTTCCCTCTGCACCGCCGTGAAACTCCATCATCTACAACACACACATAACACACTCATTATTCTCATTCTTAACTCATAAACTCATTATTAACACACACATTTAATATAAAACACACACACACACACACACACACACACACACATCCGTCTAACACACACTAACACACACTCATCTCTCTCTCTCACACACACACACATCTCTCTAATACACACACACACACACACATCTCTCTAACACACACACACACACACCTCTAATACACACACACACACCTCTAATACACACACACACACATCTCTCTAACACACACACACACACACACACACACACACACATCCGTCTAACACACACTAACACACACTCATCTCTCTCTCACACACACACACACACACACACACACACACACACACACACACACCTCTAATACACACAAACACACACATCTCTCTAATACACACACACACACACACACATCTCTCTAACACACACACACACCTCTAATACACACACACACACACACACACACACACACACACACACATCCGTCTAACACACACTAACACACACTCATCTCTCTCTCTCACACACACACACATCTCTCTAATACACACACACACACACACATCTCTCTAACACACACACACACACACACACCTCTAATACACACACACACACCTCTAATACACACACACACACATCTCTCTAACACACACACACACACACACACACACACACACACACACACACACACACACATCCGTCTAACACACACTAACACACACTCATCTCTCTCTCACACACACACACACACACACACACACACACACACACACACACCTCTAATACACACAAACACACACATCTCTCTAATACACACACACACACACACACATCTCTCTAACACACACACACACCTCTAATACACACACACACACACATCTCTCTAACACACACACACACACACACACACACACACACATCCGTCTAACACACACTAACACACACTCATCTCTCTCTCTCACACACACACACACACACACACACACACACACCTCTAATACACACAAACACACACATCTCTCTAATACACACACACACATCTCTCTAACACACACACACACACACACACACACCTCTAATACACACACACACACATCTCTCTAACACACACACACACACACACACACACACACACACACACACACACACACCCGTCTAACACACACTAACACACACTCATCTCTCTCTCTCACACACACACACACACACACACACATCCGTCTAACACACACTAACACACACTCATCTCTCTCTCTCACACACACACACACACACACACACACCTCTAATACACACAAACACACACATCTCTCTAATACACACACACACACACACACATCTCTCTAACACACACACACACACACACACACACACACACACACCTCTAATACACACACACACACATCTCTCTAACACACACACACACACACACACACACACCTCTCTAACACACACACACACATCCGTCTAACACACACACACACATCCGTCTAACACACACACACACATCCGTCTAACACACACACACACACACACACACACACACACACACGCACACTCATCTCTCTAATACACACACACACACACACACACACACTCATCTCTCTAATACACACAAATACACACAGCCTGTTGATACACTTTCTTTCATTGACACACTTGTGAAAAGTGTGTGCGTGTGTGTGTGTGTGTGTGTGTGTGTGTGTGTGTGTGTGTAAAGTGCTGAAGGTGACTCGGGAGCTCAGTGTTGATGTTTTGTTAATCGGTTTATTAAAAAAAATAAAATAGTGGGAATTTGAAGTCACACTTATCACTTTATAACGGGGTTCTAACTGACTAATAACAGGAGCTCTGCTGTTCCTGGTTCCTGGGTTAAGTTCCTGCTCAGGTTCCTGGTCAGGTTCCTGGTCAGGAGAGCAGAAGTTCCCCTCTGAGCTCCACATCACTGTCACTTCAGGACTGCTGAATGAGCGACACAGCGCCCCTAGCGGTGTCCACAGAAACACGGCTCAGATTCAGCAGCGCTCAGTCCATATAAAATCGTGATTTCGTTTTTCCTTCGAGAAAAATATTTTATTGCGAAAATGTAAAATGTAAATGTAGTTGTTTTTATGAATAATAAACTCTTATTGTAAAGAGCGCACACTGTGCAAACCAGTGAAACAAAAGACACCAAATCTCTTCGACATGGCGCTGAAATTTCACTACACAGTAACTACAACTGCGGGAATTAACAAATAAAACCGAACAATAAAAACATGACGCACTGTTATTTACCTTTTCTGTCCTTTTTCCTTCAAGGTTCCCATAAGACATGCAGAGAGAGAGAAACACACACACCACCTTATTTCCGGTATATTCCGAAAACCTTCACTTCCGGTATTTAAAGACTTTTTTTTATTTTCAAAATAAAGGTTCACCCCGTCAGTGATGGGAAGATCGGATCTTTTTAGTGACTCGGTTTTTTGAATCTTTGAATGAACGAATCTTTTATTGAGTCATTTATTTGATTTCAGAAACAATAAATAAAATGTTACATTTTCAATAATCAGATCCCCAAACACGTCTACATACACCAACTTTAACTACAGCTCTAATGATTTATCTATGTGTATATAACTGCATAGCGTCTAATGAAGTCACGTGATAAAAGCATAAACGACTCGGATTAGAAAAGTCGACAGGTGAACTACTCAGTTTGGTTTCCTGAACATAACATCGAGATTCTGTGACGCTTTGCTCATGTGCATCGAGTAGAAAATGAACAAATCACAGTTTGAGACGCCTCACGTGTGGCTACATGATCCTACTAGAAACATGATCTGTACAAATGCGTTTATTTCTGCTCTGAAACATGTCGAAACTCTTTACACCAGTTTAGTGTATTTATAATAGTGCACTGGTTACACGACTCGATCCGTACCGGAAATCTTTCTTTACTGGTTCTCTTTGTATAAATACACAGTTTTGGTGAAGTAGACGCATAAACGACTCATCACTACCATACACGTGGAAGATTAACACCCTACTGGTGTTCAGGAGCCGAGAGCTGCAGTGTTTAATCAGTTCAACACCCTGAGATCCTGGTGTGAGATTTAACAGGTTCTTTTCTGCTGTGGGTTTGATTTGGATCGACGTTTGTGAATGTGTAAAGCTGCGGCTGCTTCTGAAACCCCAATCCGCTTATCTCACCGCTATACACAAATCTCTCTTACACACACACACACACACACACACACACACACACACACACACACACACACACACCTCATGTTAATAAAACCACACAAATCATCTGATCATTTACTTTAATAGTTACAATATAAATCAAAAGGATGCATGGACAGAGAAGATCAGACAGATGCATGGACAGAGAAGATCAGACAGATGCATGGACAGAGAAGATCAGACAGATGCATGGACAGAGAAGATCAGACAGACAATTAAATGGACTGATAAATAATGATTTCCATTAGATTCTCAAAGACTTCCATTAGGGATTTTCTTTGTTTGTATTAAATGCCACCAGATCCTGAGCCACTTTTTCATGGTTAGATGTTCACCCTCAGAATAGGATTCAATAAGTGGGACGATGGAGAAGGAAACATTCCATTAAAACATCATTAGGAGCCACACAGTCCACTAAGATTCCACTACAGACCACGAGAAGCACATTACACTCTATTAGGAACCATTGGGAAGAACAGATCACATAAATGTATAGTTAGAAACCATCAGAAACCCATGAAACCACTCGATGGACCATTATGAAGGATATATTTCACTAAACTACCATTACAGACCACCAAGAACACCATTAGGATCCATTAGAAACCTGCTGCGTGGTGGTTCTGCGTCTACACATCGTTCACGGCAGTTTTGCGTATTTGTGGAGAACATAAATGGGATGGACGAAGCCTCCAGCGATGTTGATGAACATTCCGATGGCCACACCCAGGTGAAAGCTCTCTGGAGGTAAAGTGTTGAGGAGGCCGAACGAGACGACTATGGGAATAACCTGAACCAAAAACGTGATGAGATTCATGGAGATGATTTTGAAGGCCCTTTTTTTAGCTGCGTTCATCTCGCCATTGTCCTTGTCGCTCGGGCCGGGACGCACCAGAGCTTTTAGGACTGAGAGGCAGCAGATGGAGTCGAGAAAGAATACGACGAAGTAGACGGCCCCGAAAACATTGTAAGGAACCGCGGGGAACATGCAGCTGGAGGCGCTTCCGATTCCCAGCGCGATTAACCACGCGCTGGACGCCAACCCGACTCGATACCGCATGGGTTTGAACTTCAAGAAGATCATGGGATGGATGACGGCTACGTACTGCTCCAAACACAGCCAGCACTGGAACAGGTAACGTCCGGCCAGGCAGGTGCCGAGCCACAAACCCAGCAGAGCTCCGACACACAGCTCCAAACTAATGATACACACGCAGTACAGAGGAGCCACCAGGCAGTACAGGATCTCCACCAAGGTGAGGCACACGGCAAAAATCACGTTCACGTCTACGCTTCTTCCTCCTCCACCTGGTTTTGACAGGAGCAGGTGCATGGCGTAGCACTGCAGAGGAAAACCCAAGCAGAGGTTCATAACCTGCGAGGCGATCACGATGGCCACAGTGGTCACGCCCATCTCAACCTGGCTCACGTTCGTCTGAGACACGTTCATCTTCTCCAGCTGGAAAAAACCCAGACGTGTTCATGTTAAACATCAGACCTGAACATTCACCGGACGTGAAATCGAAGCCGGCGGTTATATGGAAATAAAAACATGAAATCAAAAACTATCAAGAAACATCATGCAAATACGCCAAGCGCAAAGGATCATGGGAGATTATTTTACATCATATTTACATTTACTTATTCAGCATTTTATCCAAAACACAAACAAACTCAGAATTATATATATATAATTAAGTATAATAACAATAACAATAATAATAATAATAATAATAATAATAATAATAATAATAATAATAACAATAATAATAATAATAATAATAATAATAATAACAATAATAATAACAATAATAATAATAATAACAATAATAATAATAATAATAATAATAACAATAATAACAATAATAATAATAATAATAATAATAACAATAATAATAATAATAATAATAATAATAATAATAATAATAATAATAATAATAATAACAATAATAATAATAACAATAATAATAACAATAATAATAATAATAATAACAATAATAATAATAATAATAATAATAATAACAATAATAATAATAATAATAATAATAATAATAATAACAATAATAATAATAATAATAATAATAATAATAATAACAATAATAATAATAACAATAATAATAACAATAATAATAATAATAATAATAATAACAATAATAATAATAATAAAATGGTCCTCATGTCTTTGAATGCAGAAGCATGAAATCTTCCCTTCGCTTGAACTTGGAGACCCCAAACCTGTTCTGCACAAAGCGGTGCACAAATCCAGCTCCATGAAGATCTGCTTTCCATGGTGTTGGAGTAGAAGACCTCCTGCTATAAACCATATTGAACACCTTTGGGATGAATGTGAACACTGACTGCACCCCAGGAACCTCCTCACCTTCTCACCTACATCACTACCTGACTTTACTGACACACATCCTTGTGGCTGAACGAATCTCCATAAAAACTAGTGGAACATCTTCCCAGAAGAGTGGAGCTCATTATGACAGTAAATGGAGACTAAATGTGGAAATCTTATGGTCAGGTGTCCACCCACGTTTTGGTAATAAAGTGTGTTTTACAGTTTTTAGATTCGAGGTCAGTGTTTAAAGGTTAGTGTTGAGGGTGAAGTGTTTCGTGAGACTCAGATCTGGAATTAGTGTGAAGATGATTTAGATTTCAGTATAAAAGTTAATTATTTGATTAAATGTTTAGTGTTTGTGATTTTATTCGGCTCATTTTTGTGATTTAATATTTAGCAGTTAAATCAGAAGATCAGGTTTAGAGATGATATTTAGGTTGTTGGATGTTTAGGATTCAGAGAGAATTTTTTTTTTATAATATTAAAGTTTCAGAATATTAACAAAAAAAAACCCCAACCAACCAACCAACCAAACAAACAAACGGACACAAAGTTCATTGTTGCATTATAACATAAGATTAATAAACACTTAATAACCTTTTAATGAACATCCAATAATAAACAATATCCCCCCCTCCCCCCCCACACACACACATTCATATAAATCTCTTCAATTCACTGCATAATAAAAATAATAAAAACCCAAACCTGATGCTGTTCCAGTTGAATCTTCTCCACTGTCTCCTGCGTGTGTTTATGATCTGTTATAAGCGTGACATTGATTCCCGTCCTGTCCTGCGTCGTGTCTTTATCTGCTCGTCTCACGTCCGAGGTCACGTTTCATGCAAATCTAGAACATCTGTAAGCAGGCTGTTGCTACACGAACGCAAAACTCTTCAGGATCTAAAGGCATCTGATCGGCGAGTTGATTTTTTTATTAAAGGTTCGAACGCTTGAAACATCTGAAACGTGAACGTTCGTGCTGTGGGACACGTTTGGAGTGATTTAAAGCCCTTTTACACAGAAAGTGAAAAGGAGAACAGGAGAAACAGGTGTGAGGATCTGAGCAACTTAGTCAAGGGCCAAATGGTGATGTCTAGACGTCTGGGTCAGAGCATCTTAAGGGCAATACTGGTATACTGCAGTGAACACCTACCACCTTTCTACAAAGCAGGAGAACCAGAGACGAGAGGCAGGTTCATGGGCATTGGAGGTGTGTGTGGAGAGAATGCTGGAATGTCTGGTCTGATTCCACAGAAGATCTTTTGTAGGACAAACTACGGAAAAAGTCAATGCTGGCTCTAAAAGAAAGAGATCCGAACATCACAGCTTGCTGCAGATCGAGGTGTGTAGATGCAGAGCTCGCAGAGAACCTACACTGCCACTTACACCTCCAAAAGCTCCTACAGACACATGAGCACCAAAACTGGAACATAGAGCACTGGAAGAAGGTGGCCTGGTGCACAGCTGGGTGTGGTGGTGTGGCTTACACGAGGAAGAGATGGAACTGTTTATGGGAAGAAGCCGATCCAGTGGAGGCAGTGCGATGCCCTGGGTGATTTTCCGCTGGGAAACCTCGGGTCCTGGTGTCCATGTGGATGTTACCTTGGTGTTACAGAACACCATCCTACCTTCTCCAAAAGCCCCGAGATCTACATACACACAGATTTCCACCAGGAATGTTCATGCTGAAGACAGATTGAAGATCTTTATATAATTAAAACAAGTTCTAACCTGGTTTGAGCTGTAGGAAACTCCAGGGGTTTAAGCCAAGGTATCGCCAAGCTGCCACTCTTGGGCCCTTGAGCAAGGCCCTTAACCCTCTATGCTCCAGGGGACCCTTACGAGAAAAATAAATCAAGGACCGTGACGTGGGCTCACCACCTGCAGGAGGGACCGTAAGGGACCGGTGCTGAGAGGATTGGGCAGCAGTCGAAGGCAGGGGCCTTGACAGCCCGATCCCTGGACATAGAGACCCGAATTACGGATAAGCAGGAGAAGATGAATGAATGAATGAATGAGTTTCAACAATTAAACAAAACAAGATGTCACAGATGATGAGACAAGGGAGAAGGATCCTGCAGAGATTTGCATTCGGGGGAAAAAGCCGTGTAACGACGAGACACGCTGATACACGTTCAGGGTTTGCATGAAACGTGATCTGATCAGATAAAGACAGAAACACAGCGGCGTGTATCTACGTGTGGAGGTGTGTGAGAGGAAAATTCAAAACAGAATATTTGAGAATTCAGGTTTCACTCACCCCAAAACTACAGACTCTAGAAAACCTAAACTAGAAAATCTAAATCTTCCAAAGTCTAAAACTTTTCAACATTTTCCCAAAATCAGAGCTGTGGAAATTTTTACCTCTTCAGACTTAAGTATTAAAAGTCTTGTAGATTTTTTCCAAAAAAGATGAACAAAATCACTTTTTCCAAACTGGTGAATCAGAACAAAATCATTTAGTTGAAACTTTTCCTGAATGGTCTGGAATTTTCCCCAAAATCCAAAACAAGTCTATTTATTTTTGTAGTTTGTGGAAGATGAATAATCTCTACTTTTTTTTTCAAATAAAAACATTTCTGCAAATGTAATTTTTTTCAGGTATTGCAGGTTTTACAGAATCATTGTTCTGGGAATACTTTTGTAAAATAGAAACTCCAAATTTTGATCCACAGCAGTGGAATTTCATGGAGAAAAAAACAACAACAGACAACTCAATTTTTAAGACACAAAAAAATCGTCACTTTTTATTAATCAGGGCAGAGAAAATCCTCATACCACATGGAAAGTTGGTTTCTCCGGTGCATTATGATCAAAATCACATTCAGGAAAGCTGACGCCTTTTCTAGAGCCAGGAAAAAAAAAAACATTTCTGATTCCCAGTACAGCCTTGATCTTTGAACATTACATCAAGAAACAAACAAAAAGACAGCAATGCAAAATCCCCGTTTTAATCCCGGAGAGTCCACACCCTCCTGAAGGTCTTCGACTCCTCCAGGAAAGTCCACAGTGCTTAGTTTTAAATCAGTGAAGAAAAAAATATTATACTTCTTCAAATACAGAGAACAAAGAAAATGTCTACATTTAAATTCATTACAGTGAAACGATTTCCTCCAATAACTCCAGATCTGGACTTTATTCTCATTCTACTCCAGTTTGTGCATAGATTCACAATCCTTCTCCACGACGATTCGTGTTCGCCTCCGGAGCTTTAATTAACCCTGGATTTACTACCATTCTCTAAAAACTCTAGAGTTTCTAGGGTTCAACTGTGAGACTCCATAAACATCTAAAACTTTGAAAAGTTTCTTGTTTAAAAAAAAATAAAAAATCCCACAGCACTCCAGATTTTCCAGAATCCGAGCTGTAGAATGTTTTCTGGTACTCATTTCTAGGTTTAGGGTTTGTACATTTCTACAGATTTCAATTATTTTTTTATAAAGAATCTCCTATAAACATTCTAACAATCTAGAATGGAGCCTTCAACATTCCATGTTTTTCCCTCATAAAATCTAAGAGTCCACAATTACAAAATGATACATAGAGAAATCCTGAAACTCTCCTAAATTTGCCCAAAAAGCTCCACAGAATCTCTGTAGTTCCGTGTATCTGCTTTTTTAGAATAAAAGGTCTAGAAATTCCAGGTCATTCCAATACTTTGGGAATCGTTCAAGCTCAAGAATCTCTCGATTTCTTTTTTTTTACATTTAAAAAAAAAAAAAAAGAAAGAAAAAAGTCCTTTTCCTTTAGAGTCTCTGAAAAATTCTTTAAAATTTTCCAGAATATATAAAGATACCAGATTTTGCAAAAATCGTACTTCTGGAAATTCTTCTGTAAACTAGAAACTCCAGAGTTTTGATTCGGAGCAGTGGAAATTCCAGAACGAGTTCAGGAGGCGAACAGAAAACAGAAGCGTCTCTTTCCACAGGACCTTATTTAGGAAAAAAACGTATTCAATCTGAAAAACCCGCAGGTCCTTTAACTACTTTCACACGTTAAAATCTACATCTCAACATAAACGTAACGCGATGCATAATTATGAAATATTAAATGTAAAGCACTCCAACTCCAAGAATAGAAAAATGAGAAATCGATACACATGCCTAATATTTGGTAAATGTTTTTTTTTTTTCTGCTACGGATTAAAAACACACAAGATTTTTTTCCCCCCGAAATCCACATCCTTCAGTGCGCAGAGTCGGAATTCTATTAATATCTCACTATAAATGTTAGAAATGAAACATTAGGAAATCTGGAACTCTCGTCTTCCTGAGAAACGTCGCCAGGTCCGTTTACAAACGAGCAAAAATCAAATCACAGACACCAGAATCCACACAGCTGCGTGAAGGCGAACAACAAAACTACAACAAAAAGAACTTCAACATGATTGTTTTTGTCTTTGATCATAAAAAAAAAGGTTTTCTTTTGATGGAAGATGAAACTGTCTTTAGTAAATGTACTTTTTAAAACACAAACAGTTTTCTGTAAACAACATGAGACGAAAAAAGGAAAGAAAAAAAGAAAAATGTTAAATTGTACAAACAAACAAGCAACAAAAACAGTAGGCACTGAAAACGTGTGAATAAAAAACGCTCGTCAGCAAATTACAAACAATCGAAGTTTTGTAAAGTGGTTTTTTTTTTTTTTCCCTCCTAAATTTTTATCCTTTTTTTTCTTTTTTTCTTTTTTATAAATCAATAAAACGGTGATGGTTACGGTGCAAAACTCCTGCTAACAACCAACGGCATGAGAAACATGAGTTATTAAAACATTTTTACAGAAAAAAGAGAAAAGTCCTTGAGTAAACATGAACACATGAATCATCCACCCTCGAGATTTCTTTCTTTCTTTCTTTCTTTCTTTCTTTCTTTCTTTCTTTCTTTCTTTCTTTCTTTCTTTCTTTCTTTCCTTCTTTCTTTCGTAGGTGAGGTGAGAAGAGAAAACAGTGCAAGGCTGGATTACATTAACAATAATTAATAATTTTGAGGAAATTAACAGTAAAATACACACATACAAATGCTGAAAAAAGTCTAGTAAAAATAAAGATCTAAATCTTTACGTGATTAATGCTTGTTGTTTTTAAGTTGATTTACATTATCGAAGCAAACGGTTCACATCAGATTATTGGCAATTTCTGGTTCAAGTATTGTAGTTTGATATGTTTTTTTTTTATATACACACACACACACACACACACACACACACACACACACACACACACATATATTTAATATTTTTGTAATAAAAGAAATTGTCTGAAATTGTCAAAGAAATAAAAAATACTCATGGAATTTCGGAGAGAATTTAAACACAATAAAAAAAGGAAAGTGTCTCGTAGTGACCAGTGATTCGTCCCGAATCGTTCATCCCTTCAAAACGTACAGATGAATTCATTACTGAAGAACGGAAATTCTTCTTCTTTTTAAATGTATTTCCACAATAAACAACAGGAAGCTTATCGTCTGAAAGAATACTGTGTGTGTGTGTGTGTGTGTGTGTGTGTGTGTGTGTGTGTGTGTGTGTGTTTTAAACATATGAAATGAATCGGTTTTAGCATCGCCACAGGAAAGGAATAAAGGATTAGTGATTTACTGAAAGCAGGTAGTTTAGAGGCATGAGTCAGTAGTGAGTCAGTAGCGAGAGTCAGTAGTGAGTCATTAGCGAGAGTCAGTAGTGAGTCAGTAGTGAGTCAGTAGTGAGTCAGTAGCGCGAGTCAGTAGTGAGTCAGTAGCGCGAGTCAGTAGTGAGTCAGTAGCGAGAGTCAGTTGTGAGTCAGTAGCACGAGTCAGTAGTGAGTCGTTAGCGCGAGTCGAAATGCCCATCATCGTCGTTTTTCTCGTGTAAAAGCAATGTGCAAAAGATTTTCAGGATTTTTTTTATTAGGTATTTATTAAATATCCGTTTTCCCGTTTGTTTTTTAACGCCGGAGAATCGGAGTGTGAGTATTGCTCTTTTCAGCTCGGGTCGGAAATTCGGACGGTTTTATTTTGTAGGATTTTGGAGGTGGCACAGAGACCCGGAGCTCTCGATTACTCCATGCCGGTGTCTCCAGAAAGTTTTCTGGCCTTTTCTTTAGAAACGAGAAGAAGATTTAAGATCAGAACAAGGCAGTTTCACACCCAGGAAGCGTCGACTTCACGAGTCAGAAATAAATCAATAAATTAATAAACTGATGCTTTAATGACAGGAACTGTTTCGATGTGGTTCCTCCTGCAGGTGACGGAACGAGGGACTGGAACAGGAGGAACAGAAACACTTCTGTACAGAAGAAGGCACTCCCTCATGCAGGTGACGTTGAAGACGATGTTTAAAGGAAAGTCATTGAGACGATTAGCTTAAAGTTTTTAACTTTTACGTCACTCACATAAAAACATTAATATTTATAGAGTTTTTTATTTTGTTCTTTTTTTTGGCATTTTAAATAAAAAAGTACCAGGATTTTACCCACAGCCGGTGTGTTGTTATTATTATTATTATTAGAGAAATTTCAACACACTGATAAATTTCCTGCTCTGTAAAAAAACACTATTTGATAATAACACAATGGTTTTGTGTTTGTTTGTTTGCTTGTTTTAGCGAATTTACTGGACTGAAAGAACGCCGATCAGCTGAGGACGTGTCTGATGTCTGGAGTCGTGCCGTTTTTAATTCATCATCATGGAATTAAGAGAACTTACGTCAAATTTTAACAGGAAATGAAACGTATAAGAGACGCGGTTGTTGGGATGTTGGCGTTTTCGGAGTTTATACACGTGTGCTGACGTTTTATTTTACATCCTTCTTTCATGTGTTTGTTGTTTGATTGAAACCTTTACTGACTTTAGTTCATTTAAAGATTCTGACGTTTGAAGTAGAATGTGCTTTTACATTTGGAGTTATTAAAGGTTCTGTGTAACACTGTTGAAGGTTCTTAGACTGTAGAGCGTCTGAAGAACCTGCAAGAACTTTGAATTAATTTTTTAGTTTGAATGTGAGTGATAAAGTGCTGATTGTGTCGAATTGTAGTCATTAGTTCACATTTTGACCTCACGGTGAGCGTAAGAATAAAGCGATTTATTTATCGCCGCTACAATTTCACACAAACATTCGATGGTGAAGCTGAAAGAAGCCGAGAACCGGATCATACGGGTCGGGTTTGGAGCTGAACGCTGCAGAATTACTACATCTAAAGTAAAAATTTCTCTCGTTTTGCATAGAAACAAATAAACGTGCTGGAACGAGAAAAAGGGGGATTTTTTCAGAAATGTTGAGGATTTCTCCTGATTAGGAAGTTCAAGTAACATCATCATCATCTCTAATTATTTACTTGCTAAATCACATGAAACAGGGAAGAACAAGAGGATTCAGACTTCCAGTGAGAAATTTGAATGAATAAAATGAAAATTCTTTCATTTTCGACATTCATTATTAATTACATAATTATCAATAAAACGTCTTTATTTGGGGAAAGAAAGTTCAAGATCACAACATCTGAAAAATCTGTTATTAAGATTATTGATTTAATAATTAAGAAGGAAAAGAATGTAGCATAAATTAATAAATGTAAAGATAAAGTTATAAATTTATATTTAGAAATGAGTAAAAATGGCGTGTAAGAAACGGGTTTCAGTGCAGCGAGGTGATTTTTTTTTTTCTGTGTTTTTATTATTATTATTATTATTTTGATTGATCTGTAAAAGGAAAGTTCGCTCCGGATCACAGTAACGAGGCACTTGGCGCATAAACGTGTTTTTTGTCACAGCTACAGATTTTTACCCCGTATTTAATTTAGAATTGTGTAAATTGTATTAAAACAAATGAACCCGTACATGGTCACGACAGACAGCGTGTGTGTGTGTGTGTGTGTGTGTGTGTGTGTGTGTGTGTGTGTGTGTGTGTGTGTGTGTCCTGGGTGAAGATGTAAACTACACCGAACGCGTCTCAGCTGATTGGCTTCGAATGAAATAAAGTGGAAACAGTTTTGGTTCAAACCGAAGCGTCTCAAAACAGCATTTAAACATCAGAGTTTTATTTTCCTTCACGTCTGTTTTTTTCTTTTTACGATCTTTGTTACAATTCTTGTTTTTCCGACACCAGATCGTAAACACGTACATCGCCGTAAACTCCCGTCCCTGAGCGAGCGCCGGAACGACGTGACTCCAAACACAACTCTTCTGATGATCTGATAAAACAGTCGTGTGTGTGTGTGTGTGTGTGTGTGTGTGTGTGTGTGTGCGCGTGTGTGTGACCTCACGATTGGCACTTAAACAAAAATAACACACCAAACTAAAAAAACTAAAAAACAACAACAACAAAGGACCCGTCCACAATCTCCTCGATGTGTCTGCGTTTTTTTTTTTTTTATATTTATATATTATTTTGCATAGTAACAAAATAATGTGCTGCCTCGAGAGTAAACTATCAGCTAAAACGCAACCGAAAGTTTTTTGTAACCAAAGTTTTTCAGTTCCAGAACGTCGAGGAATTCCGGGAACGGCTGCTATTATCAACTCTCGCTCATCGTTTACTCGCAAAAAAGAGGGGGAAAAAAAACACGATAAAGACGGCAAACAGGGAGGAAGAGGACGGTTAGCAGCTGCGAGAACACACACACACACACACACACACACACACACAATTCCGAACACTGCTTGAAGGAAATCTGAACTTCCTTTCACACAATGATTTTTCACATTGAATCAGTATAAAAAAAAAGAAACAGAAAAAGCGAACACAAGCGTAATCCGAATTGTTGGTTTGTTTGCGTTCCGCAGGACAGGAAGTGTGTGCGCACGTGGGAACGCTGATGACTTCCAGAAATGTGCAGTACGAGCAAAAAGAAACACATGAGCTCCAACCTTTTTCCTGCCGGAGCTGCGGAGATGCGCGAGGTGTTGATTTGGCTTTGATTAGTGACAAGGAACAAAAAAAGAAAAAAAAGAAAAAAAGAGGTTCCACGTGTTCTGTGGACGTGTTAGAAATCGTTCACTACGTAGTGCACTAATCCTGCAGGCGCTCAGAAAGTCCCCCACAATGCACTGGGACACGCAAGTCTCTGGAATGCTGGACGTTACAATTACCCATAATGCATCGGGACATGTGTGTGTGAGAAGGGAACAGGAAGTAGAGCACCGCTCGGGGGCGGGTCTCGAGTTTCTGAGGGGAAACGGACGACGGCGAGGAGTCATGCGATATTCCGTGCGGTTGTGACATCACAAGTTAACGCCCACTGATGTGACGTCACAGCGTTCCGACATCACGGCATTCCGACATCCACAGTAATGTAATTTACTGAAACATTACGGAATTCTTTAGGGAATACTGAGTCACGTGACATCCGACAGGACCAACCGCGTCGCAGCATCCCATCACCATGACGACATTTGACCCTGCGGCATCCCGTCCCGCGTCCTGATCCGTAACTGGTCCTGTTTTCCGGCGGCGTTCCCCCGAACACGGCGAAGGCCATAAACCAGAGTGAAATCAGGAAAACATTCATTTCGATGTGTTTTTTTAAACCAGAAAGAAGTAAAACTGCACTGCGAGCTTCAGTCTGATTGTAGATTCGGTCGCTTCAATGCAAAAAAACGGAATTTTAAAAATAGTCTTTTCCTTTTTCCGAATCACTCCGTCTCTCTCTCACCTCATAAGTGCTTAATCACATCAGTTCATAGATCAGATTCAAACCCAAAAACATTGATTTCTCTCTTTTTTACTGCATTTTGAGAAGATTTTGGTGTTGAAAGCAGAGTCTCTCTTTTTTTTCCCACCGCCGTATCGAATTCCTCCGTCTGAAGAGACAGAGAGAAAAGTGTGCATGGATTTGGGACGCAGCCGCCCATGAGTCTTTATATAGAACAGATTCAAATGTAAAAAAGGAGCTTCAGCGAGGACGGATGATGATGATGATGATGATGATGATGATGATGATGATGATGAAGGATATATTGCACAATGCATCACACGGACACGGAGTTTTCTTGGTTTTTGTAAATCCGCTTGATGTTCAGCACTGAAATCCGTAATGCCGAGAAACTTCACGCATGTTTGGTCGAAATCCTTTAGATACACTTTTTTTTTTTGTACATTTTCTTGGTTGTTGTAAAATTGGGAGGGAAACACGTCTCCGATTGGCCTTTTTCTTCTCCCTCGTTGAAATCGTTGGCTCAGTAACTCAGATATAAAACGTTCTAAACATCTTTTATAAAAACAAACTGTAAAAAAAAGCTGATACTTTAAGGCTGATACGTTTCTGAAGAAAAAAGAAATCTGGGAGAAGATAAAGAGGTTAAAGCAGGAGTTGTGAAGAGACAGCGAGGCTGGTGGGGGTTTTCTTCCTCTTTCTTTCTTTCTCTTTTCTTTTTTTTTTTTTTTTTTTTTTTACATTTTTCTTTTTCTACTTCTAATAAAAAATAAAAATAAAAACAGTTCCAGATAAAGTGATTATCTTCACACTGATGATTATTTCTTTCTTCTCCACTCTTCTACATGTTCTCTCCGTTCAGCAGGTCTCCGGGGAGCAGTGTGTTTGCGGGGACCGGACTTCCCATCACTCGACTCTCCTCCGTGTTTATTGGTCCCCACAAACTGGAGTACGGCTGCTGGACTCCGCCCCACAGCAGCTCCGCCCCCGATCCGTTAGATCCGCCCCCTGGGTTACTGCCCCCCTTAGTGTTGGATGTGCCCCACTGCCCCAGGGCAGGGTGGGTGGAGCTGCCAGAGGGAGGAAATGATTGAGCCTGAGAGAAAAAACGAGTCACTTCCTCCTCTCCGGCAAACTCTGCCAAGATGGTGGTATTACCCAGAACGCACCTGGGCAAAGAGAGGGGGCGGGGCAGCACATGTTAGACAGGCAGGCAGACAGGCAGACAGGTACATAGACAGATACAAAACTGTGTGTGTGTGTGTGTGTGTGTGTGTGTGTGTGTGTGTGTGTGTGTGTGTGTCCATGTTAGTGTGAGAGTGATGAGAGTGTGTGTGTGTGTGTCCATGTTAGTGTGAGAGTGATGAGAGTGTGTGTGTGTGTGTGTCCATGTTAGTGTGAGAGTGATGAGAGTGTGTGTATGTGCATGTGTGTGTGTCCACGTTATTGTGAGAGTGATGAGATTGTGTGTGTGTGTGTGTGTGTGTGTGTGTGTGTCCACGTTATTGTGAGAGTGATGAGAGTGTGTGTGTGTGTGTGTGTGTCCACGTTATTGTGAGAGTGATGAGATTGTGTGTGTGTGTGTGTGTGTGTGTGTGTGTCCACGTTATTGTGAGAGTGATGAGAGTGTGTGTGTGTGTGTGTGTGTCCACGTTATTGTGAGAGTGATGAGATTGTGTGTGTGTGTGTGTGTGTGTGTGTCCACGTTATTGTGAGAGTGATGAGAGTGTGTGTGTGTGTGTGTGTGTCCACGTTATTGTGAGAGTGATGAGAGTGTGTGTGTGTGTGTGTGTGTCCACGTTATTGTGAGAGTGATGAGATTGTGTGTGTGTGTGTGTGTGTGTGTGTGTGTGTGTGTCCACGTTATTGTGAGAGTGATGAGAGTGTGTGTATGTGCATGTGTGTGTGTCCACGTTATTGTGAGAGTGATGAGATTGTGTGTGTGTGTGTGTGTGTGTGTGTGTGTGTGTGTGTCCACGTTATTGTGAGAGTGATGAGAGTGTGTGTGTGTGTGTGTGTGTGTCCACGTTATTGTGAGAGTGATGAGATTGTGTGTGTGTGTGTGTGTGTGTGTGTGTGTGTCCACGTTATTGTGAGAGTGATGAGAGTGTGTGTGTGTGTGTGTGTGTCCACGTTATTGTGAGAGTGATGAGATTGTGTGTGTGTGTGTGTGTGTGTGTGTGTGTCCACGTTATTGTGAGAGTGATGAGAGTGTGTGTGTGTGTGTGTGTGTCCACGTTATTGTGAGAGTGATGAGTGTGTGTGTGTGTGTGTGTGTGTCCACGTTATTGTGAGAGTGATGAGATTGTGTGTGTGTGTGTGTGTGTGTGTGTGTGTCCACGTTATTGTGAGAGTGATGAGAGTGTGTGTGTGTGTGTGTGTGTCCACGTTATTGTGAGAGTGATGAGATTGTGTGTGTGTGTGTGTGTGTGTGTGTGTGTCCACGTTATTGTGAGAGTGATGAGAGTGTGTGTGTGTGTGTGTGTGTCCACGTTATTGTGAGAGTGATGAGTGTGTGTGTGTGTGTGTGTGTGTCCACGTTATTGTGAGAGTGATGAGATTGTGTGTGTGTGTGTGTGTGTGTGTGTGTGTGTGTCCACGTTATTGTGAGAGTGATGAGAGTGTGTGTGTGTGTGTGTGTGTCCACGTTATTGTGAGAGTGATGAGAGTGTGTGTGTGTGTCTGTGTGTGTGTGTGTCCACGTTATTGTGAGAGTGATGAGAGTGTGTGTGTGTGTGTGTGTGTGTGTGTGTGTGTTTGTGTCTCACATGTGCAGTGATTTCTGAGCTTTAGCTGCTTCCTCTTTAGAGCTGTAGCGCACCAGCGCGTTCCCCTGCGGCAGACTGAGGTGGAAGGTAATAAGAGGACCGTGCTGCATACACAGAGTCCTCAGAGTGGAACCATCGATCTGTAACACACACACACACACACACACACACACACACACACACACACACAATCACTACACTAACTCTCTTATATCAGGCCTGACTGGGCTGTGTTCCAAATCAGGGACAAAGTGCACTTACCTGAGGAGTGAGATTCCGCAGCACGAGCCAGCTACTGGTCCTGCTGGAGCTCTCGGAATTCCACCCAGCACTCTCTGAGAGAGAGAGAGAGAGAGAGAGAGAGAGAGAGAGAGAGAGAGAGAGAGAGAGAGAAAGTTAATGCGATAATGTTTTTTTATACATTTAAAATGTCAGGAAAGGAAAGAAAAAACATAAGAACATACAGAGAAGTGAGAGAGAGAGAGAGAGAGAGAGAGAGAGAGAGAGAGAGAGAGAGAGAGAGAGAGAGAGAGAGAGAGAGAGGATGGAGAGAATCAGGAAAGATTTGGGAAAGACAGAAGAGTGGATTAAGAGAAGGATGACACACAACAAAGAAAAGAAAAGGGAGCAAATGGAAACATTAAATAGAAAGTGAAAGCGGAGGAACAGAGGAAATAAAAAGTAAAAGAATCCTAAGAAAAAAAAGGGGGGGGGATGGGGGGGGAGAGAAAGGGAAGAAAGAAATAGTAGGTAAGAGAGATAATTGAAGAGAGGATGGTAATGAAAGAGAAAGAGAGGACAGGATAAAAGTAAGAAGGAGTCACAGGAAGAGAAAAGAAGGAAAGAAAGGAGGGATAATAAAGAAAGATAAATACAGCGAGAGAAGAGAGGGGGAACCTGAGTTGTAGTCTCTGCTCCAGCTGTTGCTCAGAGCTCCTGGTGTCCAGTTAGTGTTGTGTTTGTTATGAGTGAGACCCGGTGGGGGGCGGGGCACTGATCCAGAGCTCCGCCCACCCACAGGAATCTTCCACCTCTCATTGGAGAGTGAAGCCTGAGTGTGTGAGACGGAACCTGTAGACCAGTTGGACTTCATGTCTAACAGTTTACCTGCAGGAGACGGAGAGGAGACGTCACACCAAATTACACAGCACATCTGTCTGTCTCTCTGTCTGTCTGTCTTTGTAGCTGTCTCTGTCTGTCTGTCTGTCTTTCTATCTGTCCATCTGTCTATCTCTCTGTCTATCTACCTGTCAGTCTATCTCTTTCTCTGTCTGTCTAGTTGTCTGCCTGTCTAGCTGATTCTCTACCCATCTGTCTGTCTGTCTGTCTGTCTGTCTGTCTGTCTGTCTGTCTATCTCCTAATCAGGGCACAGCCGATTAGATTTTTGACAGCTGATTTCACACACACCTCCGTTCCTGTCCCGCAGCAGGTAGCGATTAACGTCCTGTATATTGGTGTTGATTGTGGGGCAGCCGGAAACACTTCCTGGGGTTACGTTGGGGTCAGACTCGGGGTCGATATTCTGCAGCCCTTTCCAGGGAACTCCAGGACAAAACTCTGAAACAAAAAAAACAAAATAAAGATGAACAGTGATATTCCCTGCCTTCTAAAATAAATCCGATCTCGATGTTATTCTTCACTGTAGCTCTGTTACCCGGAGGCCAGTTGACGTTCGTCCCGTTGGCCAGCTTATCGCTAGTGGTTTTGCCTGGGGGCCAGCTCTCTGGTGCCCCCAAGGGGCTGCTGGGAGACTGGCAGCTGGACATCAGACTATACGGAGTGAAAGAATCCTCAATCACCGGTTTAATGTTGGCAGTGTGACTGGAGGAGGGAGCACCTGAGAGAGAAATCACATCTACACTCAAATCATATACTAAAAAATCTATCCATCCATCTACCTATCTATCTCTCCACTCATCTATCTATTTATCCATCCATCCACTCATCTATCTATCTACCTATCTATCTCTCCACTCATCTATCTATTTATCCATCTATCCACCCATCTATCATTATAAATAAGTGGACTGAGTGGTGAAGGTGTTGAATGGGGATTTAATGAGGATTTGATGGGGATATTACTGATAGTCACTCAGACGTACTGGAGTTGGTGGTGGTGCTGATGGAGTCCATGGAGCTGGTGTGGGTCCACTGGGACAAGCGAGACTGAGGCTGAGGCTGAGCGTCCTTCAGAGCATCCATGCAACCTACACCCACACTCCCATTCAATCCCGCTGCACACACGCACGCACGCACGCACACACGCGCACACACGCACACACACGCACACACACGCACACACACGCACACACACGCACACACACGCACACACACGCACACACACGCACACACATATCCAGTTAAATAAAAGCTTTGCTGTATGTAACAGAAATATTTCCTGTGCTTTAGGAACCCAGAGACTGGAGGAGAGTCTCTTACACAGAGAATACGAGCTGAAGGAGCTGGGAGACGTGTGTGGCTCTTTGGTGTGCAGGTCAGACATGGAGAGGCCTGTAGGAGCCTGAGAGTTTCCTGGGAACGTGTCCAGGTTCGATTTGCTGAGGCTGGGGTATGAGTGGGAGGACGACGCCTGGTTCTGCTGCTGCTTCATCAGCAAGGCCTGAGCTAACTGCCTCTGGTGCTGCTGAATCTGCTGCTGCATGTTTGAGATTGTACGTGCAACCTGCCGAGGAGGAGACAGCAGGAGATCAGGGGTTTATACACGTGTACAGAAGAAGGACGTGTAACATTTGCAGTGTGGATTTTGGGATTTGGTATGTGGGGGTAAAAACACTGGGTGGAATTCTGGAATAAATGATGGTGTATAAAGAACATTGGGGCAGAAGGTTGGGGATTAATGTTGGGGAAAAGGTTTGGTTCTGAATACTAACGATAAGTAGGTTTGAATTAACATGTTGGAGAAATAATATCCTGGATCCATAGGGGTGAACCTGGGCAGGAATTCTTGGATAAAGCTGTTTGGATCAGGATGTCAGGAATGATTATAATTGTGATAAAATGCAGGTGTAAATGTTTTGGGACAGAGTGAAGTCTTAGGTAGAACGAGGAGGAAAATACTGGGATTAAATATGTTGACACTTAAATGTGGTTTGGACAAAGGTGTAGATGGAAAAAATGTTGTGTGTGTGTGTGTGTGTGTGTGTGTGTGTGTGTGTGTGTGTGTGTTTTTCCTCACTTGCTGCTCCTGTTGTCTAATGGGACCAGAAACATTTCGCTGAGCTTGCATCATCTGCTGCTGAATCTGCAAACGCTGATATGCCTGAGAGAGAGAGGGGGGATATTAAAGAGAAAATGTGTCATGCCCACTACATTTCTAAACACCTGAATAAAGAGACAAAGAAGAGTAAAAAAAAAACCCTGTTCCTTCATCACTTCTTCTATAACTTCCTTTTATTTCAAATCATTCTCATTCACTTTTCCCATCCTGATTATATATAATACAAGCTTAATGTTCACCATCAGGGTTTTCCAAACTACAGCCTAAAAACTCTAGAATACGTCTTTCCCTGCATGTGGACCCGGCCCCCTAAACAGTGCCAGAGATACACTTTGTAAATGTAATTTTTAATCTGTTTTATTCATATTATATCTGTATTTAATTTTAAAGGTCGGCTTTCAAAATAAATGTACTTCAGTTATTAAAAGAGGTCGAGGAACCGATAGTCGACCGCTGGAACTATCGGCTTAGTTTTTCCTGCTTCTGGTCCGCTGTCATTACGAGAGCGGCCTCTAGAGGCGAATCACTGCTGCGACGTGCAGAACAAAATAATAAACTAATTTATCATTAGGAGGCAAAATAAATACATTTATCATAATAAACTCTCCACAATAACACTGCTAGTCACTCCGGCCCGGGGCTTTTTCTGGTACAGACCCCATTAAAGAAAGGAATAATGATGTGTCTCTTACAGAAAAAAACCTGTTCTACAGTAATAAAATACTGGACTACTAATGTTGGAATAACGTTTTGGAAATATGGGAATTCTGAAATATCAGGATATAAATATTGACAAATGTCGGAAAACAGGAATTATAACGCCGCTACTATCCGTTACTAATTCGGTCACTATGTTACTCTGAATTCCCATAATAATAAGATCCCTCATTCTATCGTTTTATTCAATCTTCCCATCGCTCCCTCTCTCTTTCTCCCATTCCTTCTCTCACCATCTGCAGTTGTTGGAGTTGGTAGAGCAGGGTCATCTGCTGAGGATTTATCGGTGAGGTTAAAAGTGCAGGATTCAGGCCAATGTTTTTTGCTGCAAACTGCAAGAGCTGTGCTTGAACCTGAACAACAAGAACAGATGAGAGAACATTACAAATCACAGCCACTGGAGAGCTTCAGTGGATAAAGTCATGAATGGGATACAGTATGACTGGGAATAAAATGCTGGGTGCAAAGCGATTGGATACCGATGGGATTTTAATTAAATGCTCAGCTGATATGTTGGGAAACAGTATGGGGGTCAGTACTGTTTAATTGAAACGCTGGATCGGAATGTCGGGGGTCAGTACTGTTTAATTGAAACGCTGGATCGGAATGTCGGGGGTCAGTACTGTTTAATTGAAACGCTGGATCGGAATGTCGGGGGTCAGTACTGTTTAATTGAAACGCTGGATCGGAATGTCGGGGGTCAGTACTGTTTAATTGAAACGCTGGATCGGAATGTCGGGGGTCAGTACTGTTTAAATGAAACGCTGGATCGGAATGTCGGGGGTCAGTACTGTTTAATTGAAACGCTGGATCGGAATGTCGGGGGTCAGTACTGTTTAATTGAAACGCTGGTCCGGAATGTCGGGGGTCAGTACTGTTGGGATACGATGTTGGGTTGGAAGTTTTGGGGCAAAAAAACATTTAGCACACCTGAGGGGAGAGAAACTGAGGCACTTGAGCACGTAGTGGGGGATGATGGGTGGAGTTTAGTGCTTGAGGGGGTGGAGCCCTGGATTGTGCTGCTCCGTTGCTGCCAAATATTCCATTCATCTGTGAAAGACAGGATTATTTTCAATTGTGTAAATTACAAATTAAATAAATGCTTTACAAAAAAATACAAATGTAATATAATCGATAACAGACACAAGCAATACTACACGTGTGTGGAAATGGTATTAACACTCACTTGTCTGCTGTTCAAGTTTTGCATTAATCCTGGTGAGACTCCGCCCATTCCGTGGCTAGAAAGGCTGCTATTGGTCAGTTTGAGGCCAGGAGAATGAATAAAGGGTGATGTGGGCGTGTCATCCGATAATCCGCCGTCCTTATAAACACAGCAGGAGAACAGGAAAACTTGGGTCAATTCAGGAAATGCTTTTACCCCTGTGTGTGTGTGTGTGTGTGTGCGTGTGCGTGTGTTTTAAAGCACAGTACCTTTTCCAGGAAGGAATTTCGGTCCAGTGACGAGTCTTTCGAAAGGTTTGGAGGGCGACACAACAGCGTCCTCATCCCTCGCTTTTCTCCGTCGCTCTTTTTCTCCAACAGAGCGCCTAAAGACAGACGGAAAAATGAGCCAAAATGTGTGTGTGTGTTTGTGTGTGTGTGTGTTTGTGTGTAAATATGTGTGAGTTTGGCACTTACTCATAGCCTGGTCCAGATTCATGTTGTTACTTCTCAGTGCCTCCTCTGCAGGATCCCTCTGAAACACACACACACACACACACACACACACACACACACACACACACACACACACACACACACACACACACACACACACACACACACAGAGACACACAGAGACACACAGAGAGAGAGAGAATTAAAAAGCCCAATTAACAGTCTGGTTAAAATGAATGGAAAGTTGATTAAAAGGGAATTTAAGGCGGTATTTAAATGATGAGAAGATTCAGGTGGATTTTAAATAGAGAAGTTAAATAAATAAAAAGTGAGGATTATATTTAATGTAGGGTTGAAAGTGAAATTGGTTGGATGCACAGAGCAGCGTTTAAAGTGGATTTAAGGCTGTGTTTTGGATACTTGTGAGATATATTTAAGGCGGGATTTCGGATGTTTGTGAGATATTTAATTTAATATTTAAAACTTAATGTGGATATAAAGTTGCATTTAGGAGAGAATTAGGGTGATATTTTAGCTGGATTTAAAGAAAATATACAACATGGGCATTACAAGGTATTTAAGGAGGTATTTAAAGTGGTATTACATTTTAATAGGCCTCTACATTTCATTTTTGAAACAGCAGGGTATAAAGTTTTTTGGAAACATTTTCTGCGCAGTTTATATTTGCGAGTGTTTAATCTTTAAGCGATTTCACATGAGGACATGCGGATCTGATTATGATGTTATATTCAGTCGCTTACAGGGAAGCCCATGTCCGTGAGCTGTTTGATCAGTCGGTTCATGATCCAAACTTCATCTTGTTTGGTCGCGATTTTGCCCTGAAGGAAAATAAAACCCACACAAATTTTTGATATTTAAGTAAATAAGTAAAATAAAATGACTACAAAACAAATCATTAAAAATCACAATAAACACTAGCGATTTCAACAGATTATGAATCACTTGACAAGCCTATAGCATGATTTTAATTATAATTGACTGTATATGTTAAGAAATAAATATAGAAATCAATTAAATAAATATTAAAACTGATATTTCTATACTTAAAATAATAGGTGTTACATTTAAGTTTTTTTTTTTTACCCCAGAAAAGCATTTTAACACAAATGTAACGCCTCATTGCCCCAATCTGTCACCACATGAGGTTCATGAAGGTCTGTAAACAGGTCGTACCTTCTGCAGTCCTTTCTTGGGCTGATTCCAAGAACTACAGGAAGAACTGTTGTCCTGGGAGGTGGGGCTAGTCCACATGTCCCCGTCCTCAGCGTCCCATTTGCTGGCGCTAACACCAAGCTCCTCCCCACTGGACCCCCAGCTGTCTTGCATAGATTTGGGGGCTGTAAGAAAAAAATTTAATAAAATAAAAATCAGAATTTCCTTAAAATAAATTTTGGACAATTTCTAGGATGTGTAGTCTGACCACCAGGTGTCAGTGTGGTTGAGAAACATCATTACCATGCTTGACGTAGCATACAAAAAAAAAAAAATAAATGTCCAGATCTCACCTGGTTTAGAGGTTCCTGAGCCTCTGCCGTAGGATCCACCGGATTCGTGGCTGTTTTCTCCCCAGACTCCGGCTGGTTTGTGTGACTTCGTCCAGGCGCCAGTGCCGTTATCCACCGCGGCGTTTGAGGAATCCGGTTCCCCCCAGGACTCGGGTTTGGTCTGAATGTTTGGGAGCTCCCCCCAACCTGCAAACAAACAGCCTGCTTACTAACTAGCATGGAAAGCTAGTCATATTTTTCTAGGCCATTTAGATTTCTTATCTTCCTGAGTTTTAGCAAAATAAATAACATTTCGGATATTTTATGGAGATTGTACTATTATTACATTTTTCCTGTAAACAACTAAGAATTAAATCAACACCGAATGGTATCGGGTGCTCTTTAAAATTCAGTGTTTTCACCAAGAAACACATTTTTCATTTAAAAACTCCAGACTTTTCAAGACTTAAATATCCAGACTTTCCTGAAGATATTTAACACCATATTTAACATTTGAAATAAGGATTTTAAATTCCAGCATGCGTTTCGTAACAAACTCTGACGTTTGCTATTATATTAACAAATAATAGCCGGAGGGTTGTAGCTACTGCAGCTCATACAAATAAACACCAAACCACATTCAATGCTCAGCATTTCATTAAAACTGCACTTCTAAAACAGTGCAATGATAATCCTTTATAAATTAAATTTTCAATCCTACAACAACCGAAGGATTGTTCATGTACAATTCACCAGGAAACTACAAAACAGAATTTAAATCCATTAACAAAAACACCTTTTGGCCATGCTCACACTGATACATTTTTTAAAAAACGCATATTTTCCTCAACGATTTTTGCCTTCCGTCCACACGGAGGCGCTGTTTCCAGTCAATGAAAACGTAGCTTTCTGAAAGCACCTTCCAAAGTGGATAAATGTGAAAATGCCGTTTTGGCGCCGAGGCGTGGAGTGTGTGCGGAACAGAGGCTTTAGAAAACGATGAAATATCTTTAGTCATTGGCACGAAGTTTCAAAGAGCCGGAATGTAAATAAATGACAGGCGGAAAGGACACGGGTCCAAACGTCATACGTTTTGGGGAGACCTGTTTACAGACGTTTCAGTGTGAACGAGCAAGCTTTGGGAAACGACAGATACCGAAAGTGTGGACCCGGAGTTTTTTCGTTTTTTTTTACACAAAAACGCAGTTATAAGCCTTTGTTATAAAATCTTTTATATTTTTTTAATCTATTACAAATTCTTAATTTTAAAATATCAGATAGATCAATAGTAAAGAAACACAAACATCTGTCGATATTCAGTATTTTTAACACCCCCCCCATAAATCTAGACCTCGAAAATCACAACTCAAATTCCATCCTTTTTTATACTTTTCCAAAATGCATATGAAAAGTGAAGAAACCTGATGTAAGTTACGTTTTACAGTGAGCTATTTCATCTTTCATTTCTCTGAGCCTGATACCAGAAACGAAAACTTCCTCTTTGACCTGGCACCCGAGGATTTGTTTGCATCATTCTGTAGAAAAATAAACGCTGTAACACAATCTGATCAACGCAAAATGAAGCACAGAGCTCACACTCAGGAAATGGGGGCGGCGGCGGGGGGGGGGACAGACAGCAAACGTCTTTGTCTGCCATCGTTCCTGAAAGCTGCCAAGAACAGAAATAGAAAGCTTTCATGGGGCCGGGAGCAGGGCCCAAGGGCCGATTCTGCCGAGCCAAACACAAGGTGGACGTGTCTTTTTAACTGCAGGACGCAGGCCAGCTGGCAGCAAAGCAGCACAGAGTGCATGCCATCACACGGTTCTGTTCAAGCATTGAAACAGAACGCCTGCATCAAGCTCACTCCTGACAGCCGGGATAGTGCCAGCTCCAGAGAATATCTCCACAAACTTCAAGCTCTCATTACATTCACACACACCAGAGATTTAGTAGATTTCTTTAGATTTAAAACAGGATGCTGCTGCTGAGTTCTGGATTTTCTGATCAGTCAGGTGGTGTTGATTCGTTTTCTCCAACAGCAGCTCTGATGGACATTTTTATACTAACAGCTCATTCACATTGGGTTGTACAGGGGTTACTGTATGGAGAACTTTATTTTACATTCATGGTAGGAGCCCATGTTTACAGTTTATAGTCATGCTGTACTTGGCTAATCAGTACACAATGATTTGATTCCTAAACAAAAGGTAAAAAAAATCACTTCACTTACCTGGGTTTACCTTGGGCATCCTGTTTTGAGGAGGTCCTAGCTGGTTAGAAGAACCCCTGTTGTTGCCCTCAGAGTGGTTCGAAGTCTGACCATGGCTGTGGTGGTTAGGCCCTGTGTGGTTGACGCTGTTTCCCCCATTGTTGCTGGTAGGTAGGTTGCCCTGTGAGGAGGGGTTATTTTTGTCCCACATGTTTACACAGGTTCTGTAAGAATTAGGGTCTCCCCAAGTCGCGGTTCCATCATCAATCTCCATTTTTCTTCGGACTGAGGAAGGCGAGGGTTCTTCCCAGCCTGAAGACTCATCCCCTGGATCCTGCCTTCCTGTGGGCCTCCAGCTAGAACCACTCTGCTTTACAGAGTTTGGGCCACCCCAAGAACCCATGGATTCTTGAGGATTTTTTCCACTCCAACCTTGGACAGGACCATTTGAGCGTTGGGAGTCACGCCAATTTTCTCCTCCTGGTGGAGCTGTTTTCCCCCAGCCCTTCTGGGATTCTTTCCAGCTCCCTCCAGCTCCATCCCAAGAGGAACTACGAGAATCTTCCATCCTCCCTTCTGAAGGCTCTCCCCACTCTCTGTTTGCACAGTTTCCCCAGCCAGATGAAGAATTGGGCCCATTTCCACCAGGTTGTGACTTTAATTGGGAAGGGCCATCATCCCAAGTTGACTTTTCCTCAGATCTCCAAAACTGGCCACTTGAACCATTGGTGTTGGGGGCATCTTGCACTGGTTCACCCCAATTCCCAACAGAACTATTAGACACTTTCTTATTAGCAGGTGGTTCTTCCCAACCAGGACTTGCCTGATTTGTTGGCGAGGACGATCCTCCCCAGCGTGGTGTCGGCATAACTCGGGAAAGCCCCTCGGTTTTGCTCCCAGACTCCATCCTAGGAGGCACATTTTGACTGGGATTGGCACATCCTGCATGAGGTGGTGATCCAGTTGAAGGTGCATTAGAGGAATTACCCCAAGCTTCAGTGCCACCCTCATCCTTTGAGCCAAGATTTTCATCCATTTCCCAGACTGTGTGCTGCCGTACAGGGGTTTGTCCCCAACCGGAGTTGCACAGCACACGAGGATCTAAGTCTGGCCTTGGCAAAAGTGGTAGGTCCATACTGGAGGACATTTCTTTCCGTCCTTCACGTCCTTCACTGCTGTCCTTGCTACCTTCACTGCCTGGAGCATCAGTTCCCCAGGAATTCATCGACTCTTGAGTCTGACCATTTATCCCATCCCATGCAGTACCTTCAGTACTTGACTGTTTATTCCAGTGGCCCCAGTTTGAATCACTTCCCCCCTGTCCCCAAGAGGAGATGCCACCAGAATCCCAGCCTGAGTCTTTTGATTCTCCACTCTTGCTGTCATTGTTACCCCACCGGGCAGTACCATCTCCAGTCGCTGGCTCGGTGGGAGACTGACTCATATTTCTCCCCCAACTTTCCACAGGGCTCATTGGCTCTGTCTTAGTGTTCAGTCCGTCGGTTTTAAGATTTGGAGCTTTCATGCTGAAAGTCATGCTTGTTGGGGACTGGTGTTGCTCTGGGGTGTCTGGGTTTCCCCAAGCGCAGTCCCCTACAAGGTTTCCATTTCCGTTGGTGCCTTGAATAGGTGCAACACCTCCTGGGCCACAGACGCTGGATGGGACAGAGCTTGACCCACCCCCCATATTCCCAGGCCTGGATCCCACACCTGGGCCCTCGTGTCCAAGTATAGGCCATGCGGCAGGGTTGGCACTGGGGTTCAAGTTTATATTCGAAGATCCCCAATTGGACGGGCCTCTGTTACCCATGGACGAATCAGATTTGCCCTCAGAGGCCCAACCTCTGTTGGGGCCACCCTGACTAGAGAACATACTTGAGGAGTGATTAACACTGGCTTTGTTGATTGGGTAGTGGCTGTGCTGGCTCGCCCCTGTCGCCATACTCATGCTGCTTCACAAAAGGGTCAGCATCCAAGACCCATTCTAACGATGTGGAATTGGAAGTTGTAGTTTCCTTTTCATCAACAATCACTTGATCGCAATTGACACGAATGCGGCGGGTGGTGATGTGGTCACCCCAGGGCGAATTCTCATGCTGGATTCCCTGGTCACTCTGATTAGGCAGCACTGTAAAGAATCAAGAAGATAATCAGATGCATAAAAAAGAGGTGTTTCCACAATATAGCCATGTTTACGTGAAGCGTAATGAATAATTTATGTATAATAAAAAACAAACAATAATGTAAGGCAAAAAGATTACAAAAACAACCAAGACCTGTGAATCTACAGCTGCATTGATAAAATCTCAGACTGTTGAAAAACACTTCAACACAGAAAAAAGTACATGACAGTGATCTATGACTTTTTCCATTCCACTACACCAGATATTCGTCACACATGCCTCGGCATATCACAGTGCTCCCTGAACCGTGCCACTGGTAATATTAGATGAAGCACATATCCATATATATAAAACACATTTTCAGAAGCATCTGGAAAAGAAGCACCATTACTCATTTCTCCCCCAGACCTGCACGGAAAGCTAAAGTGGAAACGGAGGTTCATTTATTTGCATGAAACCGAAAACAGTCCCTCATCAATCATTCCACACACTCCGCTTGCTTGCTAGAAACCTCTAAACCATGTCGCTACTGTAGATCACCATAGGCTCGCAGAGATCGAAATCGATGTGTAGTTTATTTCTTAGGCAGCGTAATCAATCACAAACCAGCGGGTAATCAATAGTGTTGTGGAATGATGGTGGAAAAGAGGCTGGAAGGCATCGATCTCAGAATGCAAACAAGAGCGAGACCGAGAGAGAGCGCACGTTTACTTCCCGAAAGGCAAAATTCTATTAATTATTCATTAATTAAGCCATAAAAAAAAACTGCTTTTTTTTTTTGCTAGAGCTAGCACCATGAATGGGTTTTTTTCTGTCTTACCTTCAAGCTTTGTTCCATAAAAGCTGCATAATTTAATGCAACCATCAATCAGAGAACTCTACGTTTAACCTCATGAAAAAAAAAAAAAATTAACCCGCTTCCTCGGAATATGTTTCTCCTTCATGGTCGAGATTTTTATCCAAGATCCCCAGGCATCTTATCTCCTATGTCAGGCCTCGCCAAATTTCAGCTCAAACCACACCAGAAGATCCTTGCAGCCCAAACCCCGGGGCTCTGCGCTCGTAAGAAATGCTGCTTTTAAAATGAGGGACACAAACGAGGTACACGGCAACGCAGAAATTCAAACACCAGTCATATGATCACAACTCTTCAGTATATACAAAAATCTTGTTGTGAAAGAAACATTCACGCATCTGCAACTTCAATCCCGAGTCCGGAACCGGATCTAATCAGTAGTCACAACAGAGCCAGTTTTGATTGGTCGAGCGCCAGCTTTAGAGCCGAGATTGGACTTCGACAAAGGAGCACTTCACGTGTCGTTGTGTATTTCTGTAGAAAAAAATATCGTTTTCCAGGCTCCAGGATCAAACGGCTGCTTGAGCGAGAAGCAGGCGGAGAAACAGCGAGCGGCTGCTCAGGTCGAAACGAGTTAAACGGCTCGGACGCCCTTCACCTCGACTCGACTAGCAAAACCTGAAATGCCTTCAGAGCAGCGCTGGCATCCGTTCAGCACCTCGTCCTGCGCTCAAAAATTCTCATGAACAGAGAAGAAACCTGGAATTCCGAGACGATCCAAGAGAGTGGCGTCTTTTCCTGGCTCTCTCTCCGGAAAAAAAAAACAGGACGCCATTTTATCACAGCTGAAATGCTGCCAAGAGAAACGGCTTTCTGTCTCAATCGCTCTCTTTCTCTTCTCCCTTTTTATCCGTGTCCTCACACACTCCTCACACTCTCTCCTTTTCTCTCCTCTCACTTACAAGGACACGGAAAAACACACACACACACACACACACACACACACACACACACACACACACACACACACACACACAACACGATAAATTAATCATGTCCTGCACGCCGGCGTGGGTTTTTTGTTTGTTTGTTTTTACTTCCTTGTTTTGGTTTGCAAAGGACTCCGGGAGGAAAACAAAAACAGAAAAACATGATGAAAAGAGTAAAAGAGAGGGAAGATGGTGGGGGAAATGAGAGACGGATGAAAAAGTGTAAGTGAGTTGTACCTGGACCTGCGGAGAGCGTTGGAATGAGCATGCTAAGCAAAAAGAGGCTGTTTTTTTCCCCAGCTATCTGAGCTTCATGTTGAAACAGTGCCAGTAGTGTGTGTGTGTGTGTGTGTGTGTGTGTGTGAGAGAGAGAGAGATCCAAATCAAACAATATATATGGCGATATTCTTTGGGGTTCATAATTATCAGTAGCTAATACATCAGGGTTAGTGTGCTGGAGACCCTGCTCTAAACTTTACGCTAGAATATTGTAACAATGTAAAAAAACACACACATTCTTTTATTTCCTTTATGTGTTGCACTGATTTGGGGCCGGAGATACGCATAGTCTTACATTTGTGATGTCACTAAATAACCTCCTCAAGTTTCAGCCAATCAGATTCATTATTTAAATGATCAGAGAATCCAGAGTCTGATATACACATAAATACCATCATCACTCCAAAGTGGGCGTGTCCTAAACTATACACACTAGAGGTTGACTGGTTCATAGGTTTTGCAGATTAATCGGCACCGATAGTTGATTGCTGGAGCTGTTGTCAAAAATCTATAGTTTTTCCGGGTTGCTTCTGCGCCGGAGAAGGTCCGCTGTCAATATACAGTACGAAAGCGCCCTCTAGAGGCGAATCACTGACACTGAGTGATGTTTGTTTTGACACTTGAGACTGTGTGCTGTACCACATTCATGTTAGTTCATAGTGCAATAACTAAAGTTGACAAATAATCATAGAAAATTACCATAGTTTATTAATGTATTAGTAAATGTTGACGTTAACAAACAATAAACTAAACTTTTAAAACATTTATTAACTTCAGTTAACAATTGAATCTTACTTAAAATCTTAAAATGGACATCTTTAATGAAATCTTCATAAAATCCAGAGCATTGAAATGAAATGTACTTTTGTTTGTAATAAAGTTCAGTACTATTACATGGAGTGTTTGTTTCTTATCCAGTATCCATTTTATTAATGATCTTTTGAGTAATCGGGTGTCTGCCAGTATGATCCATCAGTAATATCAGTCGACCTCTAATACACACACACACACACACACACACGTTCTGACCTGTGAAGTGCAGGTGAGTGTGTTGATGGAACTCCTCTTTAATGGAGGAATTTCTTTGGAGGGGTTACGAGCAGGAAACTGCAGGGGCTCATTAGAAACTACGGAACAGGAAGTGCTACAGCGGCCATTAGGGCTGTTTATAAGGAAGTGAATGATTCTGAAAAACAACACAGGAGAAAAACGCTAAGGAAAAAATGTGGGCAAAAAACTCATTAACATGATTGCTTTCGGCCAATCAACTCGGATCTCCTCCTTTCCTGTTGGCCAATCATCTTAAGTTTCCTAATCCCTGATTGATCAATCAGCTCTGATTTGCTGCTTACCTGTTGATTCTTTCCCTTCTCTCTCTAAGCCAATCAGGCTGGACTTCCTGTTCCTCTCAACCAATCATCTCTCCCTATTTGCCAATGAGCTCAGCTCTCATTTCCATCGACCAATCAGAAAACTTCTTTCACCCACCCATTCAATCATCATTTCACAATCAACCAATCAGATCATACTTCCCCTACCTCATTAGCCAATCAGATCAAGCGTGCGTTCAACCACGACCAATCAGCTTTTTGTTCTACTTACTGTTGCCACCCTGTTTACAGCCAATGAGCTTGTGTGGCTCATCTCCCTGATGACCAATCAGATGTCACGGTGGTCTTTGTGACCCTCTCTCTCTCTCTGCCCCTGCCCCTCCCCCGCTCCGTCTCGCTCATTGTGCTCATTGTTTAGTACTGAATAAATTACAGGCGAGAGCGCAGACGCTGGGGCTTATGGGAGATTTTCTCACACTCCGTTGCCCCTAAACTGCCCCTCAAACCCCCCACAAGCCCCCTGCACCCCCCCTCCCCACCGTCTGTCTGTCTGCTGCATTAATACCCCTCCCCCCATTCTGCCCTTCCCCTGACTCGCATTTCTCATCTCTGCATTTCTATTACACACACACACACACACACACACACACACACACACACACACACACACAATAAATTCCTCATTTCATTACTGTGTGTGTAGCTTTGATAATTTATTATGTCTTTCCCCTATCTGTCTGTTTCTTTCCACCTCTCTCTCCTTCAGTCTCTCCTTCTCTCTCTGTCTCTGTCTCTCTGTGTCTCTCTCTCTCTCTCTCTTTCTTTCTGTCTCTCTCTCCCTCTGTCTCTCTCTCACTTTCTGTCTGTCTCTCTCTCTCTTTCTCTCTCTCTCTTTGTCTGACTCTCTTTCTCCTTGTGTCTGTCTCTCTGTCTCTGACTTTCTCTCTGTCCGTCTCTTTCTCTCTCTCTCTCTCTCTTTCTCTTTCTCTCTCTTCCTTTCTGTCTCTCTCTCTTTCTGTCTGTCTCTCTCTCTCTTTGTCTGACTCTCTGACTCTCTTTCTCCTTGTGTCTGTCTCTCTGTCTCTGACTTTCTCTCTGTCCGTCTCTGTCCGTCTCTCTCTCTCTCTCTCTCTCTCTCTCTCTCTTTCTCTTTCTCTCTCTTCCTTTCTGTCTCTCTCTCTTTCTGTCTGTCTCTCTCTCTCTTTCTCTCTCTCTTTGTCTGACTCTCTTTCTCCTTGTGTCTGTCTCTCTGTCTCTGACTTTCTCTCTGTCCGTCTCTCTCTCTCTCTCTAGGGTTAGGGACCATAAAACGTGACTTTTAGCTGTAAATCAGTCGCTAGAAGGACAACTTTTTAACAACCTGGGGGAAATGATTCGTAGTTCAGAGTTACCATGGCAACCACTTTTAGCTACAAGTTCGGAGGTAGTCGTCTCCCGTCTACAGACACCTACAAGGCGGTTCTAGGGTTTACTGCGGGAATAAAGCGGAAAAATTAACCGCGGCAACGGCTTTCGTCTAGCATCAGAAATCGGTTTCTACCTGAACGTTACTATGGAAACGACTTTTAGTTTTTTCAAATTGAGATTCGGCGGCAAAACAAGACCTCGTGGAAACGAAACGATCGCTGACAAGCCGACCGCTTAACTTCTAGCCGAACGTAACCACAGGAACGGCGTCTGGGAGCGTTGCCATGGAAACAAGCTGTAGCTAGACGAGGCGTGAGTCACCGGGAAAAAGCTCTTAAATCAGCCTGGAAATTATTTTTATACCCCGAATATAGAACACACAGCTCACATGTGCCCGGTGTGTGTGTGTGTGTGTGTGTGTGTGTGTGTGTGTGTGTGTGTGTGTGTGTGTGTGTGTACTCCTGTATTTTCTCATCTGTTCTCTGTAATTGATTCTGGCTTTTTCATGCATTTAGATGAACAGAAGGAGCTGCAGAATTAACTCCTGTAACCTCCATTAACAAACAACATGTACACACACACACACACACACACACACACACACACACACACACACACACACACACACACACACACACACACACACCCGACAGAGACAGAGAAATGGTGGCTGCAAAACACAACCTATGCACACACGCGCGTACACACGTGTTTGGGACGCCGTTGTTCACCTCATTGGATAAACGGAGCCTTCGTTTCGGGTTCATTCTGTAATTTCACGTAAAAATCAGGTGCAGCAACACGTGCAGCTCCACCTCGTGCTGTTAGATACCTAATTAGCAAGCTAATCCTTCTGAAGAGGAAACCCCATCATTGTGACATTTATAATACTCAAGAACCTAATCATGAAACGCACACGTGTGTGTGTGGGTGTGTGTGTCATGGACTCGTTAATCAGGATACTCGTCACTACGATCGTTAATCACGTCTCTGTGCGCCGTAGCGCTGTGATTAGCATTGCGCCTATAAATATGCGTAATCTGCTGCAGGATCCGGAGCGCACCTCCGGACTGACGCCTTGCTGACCATATGCTAATTCCTTCCTTCATTAGCATATTCATCCCTGCTCATCTTGCATACAGTGGTTAGAAACGTGCGTCACACGTAACATGGGGAACGCCCTTTCGTTTTTTTTCGTGCTTTTTTCCTGAAACTCGTTGATGGAGCGACGTGTAAGCGCAGCGTAAAACACGGCTAATTAACAGCTCGTTTGCGTAAATGTGATGAATATGCATGTGGTCATCCTGACCGGACATTTTCTCTCGTTAATAAATCAGACGTACCTGCGTCTAATAGCGGGTCTAATTACAGCAGATGGATTTGCAGAAGCAGCGGTGAATTAATTAATTGGATACATTATTATTTAAATATATGTTCAATAAAATCATAACACAAAAAACACACTGACATCACAGCACATGATCCTGCTCTCGGGCCAATCGGAGCACGTTGTGCTGCTCTCGAGCCAATCGGAGCACGTTGTGCTGCTCTCGAGCCAATCGGAGCACGTTGTGCTGCTCTCGAGCCAATCGGAGCACGTTGTGCTGCTCTCGAGCCAATCGGAGCACGTTGTGCTGCTCTCGAGCCAATCGGAGCACGTTGTGCTGCTCTCGAGCCAATCGGAGCACGTTGTGCTGCTCTCGAGCCAATCGGAGCACGTTGTGCTGCTCTCGAGCCAATCGGAGCACGTTGTGCTGCTCTCGAGCCAATCGGAGCACGTTGTGCTGCTCTCGAGCCAATCGGAGCACGTTGTGCTGCTCTCGGCCAATCGGAGCACGTTGTGCTGCTCTCGGCCAATCGGAGCACGTTGTGCTGCTCTGCTATATACTTCCTTTGGCCAATTTAAAAAAAAAAAAAAAAAAACAGTATATTGCGTTCAGCCAATCAGAGCACACCATAATGATCTGTTCAGATCAGAACATCTGAGCATGCTTTTTAGACACTTTCCATTATTTTGAATTATTCTGATGATTTTCTTTTTTCTATAATAAACATCAGTGTGAAGTGTATTCACGTCCTGTGGACTTCCAGCACTCAGGGGTTTAAACAGAAACCATGAGAAAAGAAAAGAAAAGCCTGAGGCAGAGCGCAACCTCGTCCTCACAACCTTCATCCTTTATCATCCAACATTTCCCACAGGAACCTCGATCCACTCCAACACTCCCAACATCTCAGCCTGAGGAGACATCTGCAGGTTCCTCACGCACCAGGAGGAGAAACAAAACCCAAACACACAGCGACACTCTGCCGTTAAAAACCAAAAGGGGGCGCAGCAACAGTCACTCTATAATAACATCAAATAAGAGAAAAAAAATCTTATTTTTGGTCTGAGGTTTGCTTCAAAAACAAACTCTCGGAAAAAACAACTGTTCCAGAAGGAGCTCAAGGACCTTTTTCTAAAACCAGAACACACACATGCACTGTTTTGTCCCACACTCCGGCATGGGGGGGAGGGAGGGGGGGGTCACTGGGTTATTGGTGACATGCAGTTGCAGAAAAATAATCAGCGTTAGAGCGATAACCGCGACTCCGCTCCATCGGTTGGTGGTTAATTAATAAATATTCATAACAATCTCATTAATATTCGATCATATGCAAATTTTCTGCAGCACCTGCCTACTGCTGAGCGTCTGAGTGTGAGAAAGTTCATGTTCAGGAATGTTCTACTGAACACACACTCACACACACCACCTGTTCCACTCTACTGTGTGTGTGTGTGTGTGTGTGTGTGTGTGTGTGTGTGTGTGTGTGTGTGTGTGTGTGTGTGTGTGTGTGTGTGTGTGTGCTCCGTCTGTCTCACTAAGCTCCACTCAGCAGCAGACACTTTTCTCTTTTTTTAACCTTTGACCTTTTGAGCAGACACAGTGAGAGTTTCACACGCCCAGGGTCACGACCTCAGAACTCCACGACCTTGATTTCCAAAAAGATGGAGACAAAACATCCAGACACCTCAAGTTCATTCAACATCAAGATTCCCATCCCAGCGTATTCTCCTCAGGAAATAAAAAAGCATCATGGGATTGATTCTTATTAAAACTGCAAGAGCAGCAACAATGTGGCGAAAAGATCATATCACAATACCCAACAACCACAGAAACAATAAACACAAAAATGCAATAAATGGTATAAAATCAGATTTTACAAATCGGCCAATCATCGAGTCCAAACCTGGCCACACCCACAATCCTCATAACTGTTAAATATCACGATGTCGATGCTCCTTATTATATTTAATAACATCTTTAATGATATCAGGCAATATGATGGAATCATCGACATCGCAATTATTTCATTCATTTTCTCTGGAGAAATATCACGATAATCATCATCATCATCGTATTGGCGATTTGAAAACATTAGTCATATCGTCCGTCTCTACTGTTGGTCTACATGAGAACCTTAATAACATGTTTATTCATCTGAATTACACACTGCGTTAACGTCATACAACACCAAATCCAAGAAAACAACGAAATCAGTCAGATCTCGAGATGTTTTTCTTTATTCATTAAAGACTAAAGAGTCGAGACGTGTCTGAGACATAGCGAGAGAGACGTGAGAGAGACGTAAGAGAGACGTGAGAGAGACGTGAGAGAGACAAACAAACAAGAGTGAACTTCTGCAGGGGTTTATTCTGTAATGAAGTAGAACACCCTCAGGGGGCTGCTGCTGAAGGAGCTCAATCACCTCCGACCCCTCCGCAGCACCTGCTTTTTTATCCATTTACGGTTACACTGAACAAGTCTGTTCATCACCATCACCAACATCACCTTCATCACCATCATTACATCCACATCATCTTCATCACCAACATCACCTTCATCACCATCATTACATCCACATCATCTTCATCACCAACATCACCTTCATCACCATCATCACATCCACATCATCTTCATCACCAACATCACCTTCATCACCATCATTACATCCACATCATCTTCATCACCAACATCACCATCATTACATCCACATCATCTTCATCACCAACATCACCTTCATCACCATCATTACATCCACATCATCTTCATCACCAACATCACCTTCATCACCATCATCACATCCACATCATCTTCATCACCAACATCACCTTCATCACCATCATTACATCCACATCATCTTCATCACCAACATCACCTTCATCACCATCATCACATCCACATCATCTTCATCACCAACATCACCTTCATCACCATCATCACATCCACATCATCTTCATCACCAACATCACCTTCATCACCATCATCACATCCACATCATCTTTATCACCAACATCACCTTCATCACCATCATTACATCCACATCATCTTCATCACCAACATCACCTTCATCACCATCATTACATCCACATCATCTTCATCACCAACATCACCTTCATCACCATCATTACATCCACATCATCTTCATCAGCAACATCACCTTCATCACCATCATCACATCCACATCATCTTCATCAGCAACATCACCTTCATCACCAACATCACATCCACATCATCTTCATCACCAACATCACCTTCATCACCATCATTACATCCACATCATCTTCATCACCAACATCACCATCATTACATCCACATCATCTTCATCACCAACATCACCTTCATCACCATCATCACATCCACATCATCATCATCAGCAACATCACCTTCATCACCATCATTACATCCACATCATCTTCATCACCAACATCACCTTCATCACCATCATTACATCCACATCATCTTCATCACCAACATCACCTTCATCACCATCATTACATCCACATCATCTTCATCACCAACATCACCCTCATCACCATCATTACATCCACATCATCTTCATCAGCAACATCACCTTCATCACCATCATCACATCCACATCATCTTCATCAGCAACATCACCTTCATCACCAACATCACATCCACATCATCTTCATCACCAACATCACCATCATTACATCCACATCATCTTCATCACCAACATCACCTTCATCACCATCATTACATCCACATCATCTTCATCACCAACATCACCTTCATCACCATCATCACATCCACATCATCATCATCAGCAACATCACCTTCATCACCATCATCACATCCACATCATCTTCATCAGCAACATCACCTTCATCACCAACATCACATCCACATCATCTTCATCACCAACATCACCTTCATCACCATCATTACATCCACATCATCTTCATCACCAACATCACCATCATTACATCCACATCATCTTCATCACCAACATCACCTTCATCACCATCATTACATCCACATCATCTTCATCACCAACATCACCTTCATCACCATCATCACATCCACATCATCTTCATCACCAACATCACCTTCATCACCATCATCACATCCACATCATCTTCATCAGCAACATCACCTTCATCACCATCATCACATCCACATCATCTTCATCACCAACATCACCTTCATCACCATCATCACATCCACATCATCTTCATCAGCAACATCACCTTCATCACCATCATTACATCCACATCATCTTCATCACCAACATCACCTTCATCACCATCATTACATCCACATCATCTTCATCAGCAACATCACCTTCATCACCATCATCACATCCACATCATCTTCATCAGCAACATCACCTTCATCACCATCATCACATCCACATCATCTTCATCAGCAACATCACCTTCATCACCATCATCACATCCACATCATCTTCATCACCAACATCACCTTCATCACCATCATTACATCCACATCATCTTCATCAGCAACATCACCTTCATCACCATCATCACATCCACATCATCTTCATCACCAACATCACCTTCATCACCATCATTACATCCACATCATCTTCATCAGCAACATCACCTTCATCACCATCATCACATCCACATCATCTTCATCACCAACATCACCTTCATCACATCATCACATCCACATCATCATCATCAGCAACATCACCTTCATCACCATCATCACATCCACATCATCATCATCAGCAACATCACCTTCATCACCATCATTACATCCACATCATCTTCATCAGCAACATCACCTTCATCACCATCATCACATCCACATCATCTTCATCACCAACATCACCTTCATCACCATCATTACATCCACATCATCTTCATCAGCAACATCACCTTCATCACCATCATCACATCCACATCATCTTCATCACCAACATCACCTTCATCACATCATCACATCCACATCATCATCATCAGCAACATCACCTTCATCACCATCATCACATCCACATCATCATCATCAGCAACATCACCTTCATCACCATCATCACATCCACATCATCTTCATCACCAACATCACCATCATCACATCCACATCATCTTCATCAGCAACATCACCTTCATCACCATCATCACATCCACATCATCTTCATCACCAACATCACCTTCATCACCATCATCACATCCACATCATCTTCATCACCAACATCACCTTCATCACCATCATTACATCCACATCATCTTCATCAGCAACATCACCTTCATCACCATCATCACATCCACATCATCTTCATCACCAACATCACCTTCATCACCGTCATCACATCCACATCTTCATCAGCAACATCACCTTCATCACCATCATCACATCCACATTATCTTCATCAGCAACATCACCTTCATCACCATCATCACATCCACATCATCTTCATCACCAACATCACCTTCATCACCATCATTACATCCACATCATCTTCATCACCAACATCACCTTCATCACCATCATTACATCCACATCATCTTCATCACCAACATCACCTTCATCACCATCATCACATCCACATCATCTTCATCACCAACATCACCTTCATCACCATCATCACATCCACATCATCTTCATCACCAACATCACCTTCATCACCATCATCACATCCACATCATCTTCATCACCAACATCACCTTCATCACCATCATCACATCCACATCATCTTCATCAGCAACATCACCATCATCACATCCACATCATCTTCATCAGCAACATCACCTTCATCACCATCATCACATCCACATCATCTTCATCAGCAACATCACCTTCATCACCAACATCACATCCACATCATCTTCATCACCAACATCACATCCACATCATCTTCATCACATCCACATCATCTTCATCACCAACATCACATCCACATCATCTTCATCACCAACATCACCTTCATCACCATCATCTTCATCACCAACATCACCTTCATCACCATCATTACATCCACATCATCTTCATCACCAACATCACCTTCATCACCATCATTACATCCACATCATCTTCATCACCAACATCACCTTCATCACCATCATTACATCCACATCATCTTCATCACCAACATCACCTTCATCACCATCATTACATCCACATCATCTTCATCACCAACATCACCTTCATCACCATCATTACATCCACATCATCTTCATCACCAACATCACCTTCATCACCATCATTACATCCACATCATCTTCATCACCAACATCACCTTCATCACCATCATTACATCCACATCATCTTCATCACCAACATCACCTTCATCACCATCATTACATCCACATCATCTTCATCACCAACATCACCTTCATCACCATCATTACATCCACATCATCTTCATCACCAACATCACCTTCATTACATCCACATCATCTTCATCACCAACATCACCTTCATCACCATCAATACATCCACATCATCTTCATCACCAACATCACCTTCATCACCATCATTACATCCACATCATCTTCATCACCAACATCACCTTCATCACCATCATTACATCCACATCATCTTCATCACCAACATCACCTTCATCACCATCATTACATCCACATCATCTTCATCACCAACATCACCTTCATCACCATCATTACATCCACATCATCTTCATCATATCTTCATCATAATAATAATCATCATCCTCACCTTGTCCAGCAGCTGTGGTGTCTCTGTGAGCAGTGCAGGAAGAAGATTTCAGTGTCTTTCAATGTTCTTTTTTGAGTTTTTTTTCTCTATTTAATAAGAAATGGTTGAAAGCAGATTGGACTTCAGTGCAGATGTGAGACCTGAGAGTCAGAAACACGCAGAAACACGTCCCACGTCACAGCCGCGATAAAAAAAACAAGTGCACGGATTTTCCTGCTGAAAGAAATCCTCAGGACAGGAGGAGAAAACCCGCAAAACCCACGGAGACGCGGAAATCGGTCCGGGGTTCGGTTTATCGCTCATCAGTGACTTCCAGATGAAAGTGCGACTTAATAATAATAATAATAATAATAATAATAATAATAATAATAATAATAATAATAATAACAGTCGGTTAAAGGAGTGTGTTATAATGACTGTTAATGTTCGTGTTTAAAAATGAGATGTTTATTGAGGATTTAAAGAGAACAGTGATGATGATGATGATGATGATGAGGGTCAGGATGAAGCGCGTGCATGCTAACAAGCTAAGCGAGTAAAGTGCAGGCTGCTCGGTTTGTAGCTTCGATCCTCATCCGGAGCACAAACACAATCAAGTCGAAAACATATCGACATATTAATCCGGAAAGTGTCTCACACACGCACGCACGCACGCACGCACACGCACGCAAACGCGCGCACGCGCAGAAATAAAATCCCGCTGTAAATAAAATCCCGCTGTAAACAGGGAGTGTCCGGAACGGAAGCGCTCACAGTCCACAAAACGCCTCTCACTCTGCCTTTAATACGGAATTCCGGCGGACAGCCCGCCTCCTCTGCGCTCTGATTGGCTGAAACCTCTCCTGCCTCCTTAAGATACGCTTAAATATCAAACCGCACCGTCCAATCAGAGAGCACCTCGGAGGCGGGGTGTTTACCAAGGAGGGAGGGAGGGAAGGCGGGAGGGGGCGCCTTCTTCTAAACTGTTCGGCCATTTTGATGAGTAAGGGCGGGCAAGGCTTGATCACGTGATATTGGGAGTCCAATAAGGAGGCTCGGATTTTGTGACGACACAAACAGGACGCCATATGAGGAAGTTCGGGATTCGATCCTTATTGATGGTCGTTTGGAAACACAGAAAAGTGTGACGGCAAAATGTTTTGTAATATTGAAGAAGAATCCATTCTCATACAGCTTTGTAGCATCTTTATTAATGTTTTCTCATCACAAAGTTTCTCTTAGTCATACAAAGAGGTTCTGTTTGGTTGCTGCGACTTTTCTATAAACTAAAAAAGACAATATTTTGAATAACCCTATTTATTTTACAAGCCAAATATTTCCTACACAAATGTAAATTTACGTTTAACAAACCTCATTTTTCTTTTTTTGTTTGGAACTTAAATCATATGTGGACATTCTCACTACCACCAGCAACCCCACAGCCACGAAAACTGTCCCACTGTGTCTTTAGTTTTTACTTTAGTTTATACCCAAAAAATTTCTGTAAAAAAATATACACTTGTTCTTTTGAGTCACATTAAAGTTCAACATGAACGACTCATCACTGGTGAGACGTCATCTCACAGCGCCTGGTAATAACGGTTAGCAGGTACGGTTAGCTAGTACAGTTAGCAGGTACGGTTAGCTAGTACAGTTAGCGGGTACGGTTAGCTAGTACAGTTAGCGGGTACGGTTAGCTAGTACAGTTAGCGGGTACGGTTAGCTAGTACAGTTAGCGGGTACGGTTAGCTATTACAGTTAGCGTGTACGTTAGCAGGTTTGGTTAGCTAGTACAGTTAGCGGGTCTTCTTCTTCTTCTTCTTTCGGCTGCTCCCATTAGGGGTCGCCACAGCGGATCATCCGTCTCCATACCACCCTGTCCTCTACATCTGCCTCTTTTACACCAACTACCTGCATGTCTTCCCTCACCACATCCATGAACCTCCTCCTTGGCCTTCCTCTTTTTCTCCTACCTGGTGGCTCCATCTTCAGCATTTTTCTACCAATATAATTCATGTCCCTTCTCTGCACATGTCCAAACCATCTCAATCTCGCCTCCCTCACCTTGTCACCAAAACATCCTACATGTGCTGTCCCTCTAATAAATTCATTTCTAATCTTGTCCATCCTCGTCACTCCCAACGAAAACCTTAACATCTTTAGCTCTGCTACCTCCAGCTCCACCTCCTGTCTTTTACTCAATGCCACTGTCTCTAATCCATACAACAATCGCAGGTCTCACCACAGTCCTATAAACTTTCCCTTTCATTCTTGCAGATACTCTTCTATCACAAATCACTCCTGTCACTCTTCTCCACCCACTCCACCCTGCCTGCACTCTTTTCTTTACTTCCCTAACACACTCTCCATTACTTTGCACTGTTGACCCCAGGTACCTGAACTCCTCCACCTTCTCCACCTCTTCTCCCTGCAACCGCATCACTCCACTGCTCTCCCTCTCATTCACACACATGTACTCTGTCTTACTCCTACTGACTCCTACTGTCCATCACCACTGCAAACAGGAAAGGGCTCAGGGCCGATCCTTGATGCAGTCCAACCTTCACCCTGAACCAGTCTGTCGTACCTACTGCACACTTTACTGCCGTCACACTGTCCTCATACATGTCCTGCACCACCCTCACATACTTCTCTGACACACCTGACTTCCTCATACAATACCACAACTCCTCTCTCGTACGCTTTCTCTAAATCCACAAATACACAATGCAGCTCCTTCTGTCCTTCTCTATACTTCTCCATCAACATCCTCAAAGCAAATAAGGCATCTGTGGTGCTCTTCCTCGGCATGAAACCATACTGTTGCTTACAGATGGTCACCTCTTCTCTCAGCCTGGCTTCCACTACTCTTTCCCATAACTTCATGGTGTGACTGATCAACTTAATTCCCCTGTAGTTACTGCAGGTCTGCACATCTCCCTTATGCTTAAAGATCGGTACCAGCACACTCCTTCTCCATTCCTCAGGCATCCTCTCCCCTTCCAGAATCCTGTTAAACAATCTGGTTAAAAACTCCACTGCATCTCTCCTAAACATCTCTTCTACCGGTATGTCATCTGGTCCAACCGACTTTCCATTCTTCATCCTCTTAATCGCTGCTCTCACTTCCTCCTTACTAATCCTATCTACATCCTGCTTCACCAACTCCACATCCTCCAACCTTCTCTCTCTCTGATTTTCCTCATTCATCAGCTGCTCAAAATACTCCCTCCATCTTCTCAACACACTCTCCTCACTAGTCAACACATTTCCCTCTTCATCCTTTATTGCTCTAACTTGCAGTACATCCTTCCCAGCTCGGTCCCTCTGCTTGGCCAATCGGTATAAATCCTTTTCTCCTTCCTTAGTGTCCAACCTCTTATACAGTTCCTCATATGCCTTTTCCTTGGCTTTCGCCACATCCCTTTTAACCTGCTGCCGCATCTCCTTGTACTCCTGCCTACTTTTCTCATCACTCTGTCGATCCCACTTCTGTTTTGCCAACCTCTTTCCCCTAATGCTCTCCTGCACTTCCTCATTCCACCACCACGTCTCCTTGTCTTGCTTTCTATTTCCAGATGTCACACCAAGTACTTTTCTAGCTGCCTCCCTCATCACTCCTGCAGTAGTTGCCCAATCATCCGGCACCTCTTCACCACCACCAAGCCCCTGTCTGACCTCTTGCCTGAACCTCACACTACACTCTTCCTCCTTCAGTTTCCACCATCTTATTCTTCTTTCAAACCTTACTTTCCTCCTCTTCTTCTTCGCCTCCAAAACCATCCTACAGACCACCATCCGATGCTGTCTAGCTACACTGACCCCCGCCAACACCTTACAGTCTCCAATCTCCTTCAGGTTGCATCTCCTACACAGAAGATAATCCACCTGTGTGCACCTTCCTCCACTCTTATACGTCACCCTATGATCCTCCTTCTTCCTAAAATACGTGTTCACCACTGCCATTTCCATCCTTTTAGCAAAATCTACCACCATCTGCCCTTCCACATTCCTCTCCTTAAAACCATACCTACCCATCACCTCCTCATCACCTCTGTTCCCTTCACCTACATGCCCATTAAAGTCTGCCCCAATCACCAATCGTTCTTTCCTAGGTACACCTTCTACCACTTCATCTAATTCACTCCAGAATCTTTCCTTCTCCTCCATCTCACAGCCAACTTGTGGAGCATAGGCACTGATGACATTTATCATCATCCCTTCAACTTCCACCTTCACGATCATCACCCTATCAGAAACTTTCTTTACCTCCACTACACTCTTACTGTACTCTTCCTTCAGAATCACCCCTACACCATTTCTCTTCCCATCCACATCATGATAAAACAGTTTAAACCCACCTCCAATGTTCCTGGCCTTACTCCCTTTCCACTTGGTCTCCTGAACACACAACACATCTACCTTTCTCCTCTCCATCATATCAGCTATCTCTCTCCCTTTACCCGTCATAGTACCAACATTTAAAGTACCAACCCGAACCTCTACTCTCCTACACTGCTCCTTTTCCTGCCGTCTCTGTAGACGCCTTCCTCCTCTCCTTCTCCTTCTTCGGCCAACAGTAGCCCAATTTCCACCGGTACCCTGTCGGCTAACGATACCTGTGGCGGTCGTTGTTAACCCGAGCCTCGACTGATCCGGTATGAAATTCTCATTTGTGATCCGCATATTTGATTTGGCACATGTTTTACGCTGGATGCCCTTCCTAACGCAACCCTCCCCATTTACCCGGGCTTGGGACCGGCACTAAGAGTGCACTGGCTTGTGCCCCCCTAATGGCTGGGTTAGTACAGTTAGCGGGTACGGTTAGCTATTACAGTTAGCGGGTACGGTTAGCTATTACAGTGGAACCTCGGAGCTCGCGGCCTCAGCGCTCGCGACCTCGCATGCCCACGACTTTCATTCCGACCGGCGACTCTCATTCAGATCGGCTCGTGAGCAACCGCGGTAAATCAAGGTTTATCTCATTAAAATTGTCTAATAATTAAGTGTTATGGAGTGAAATAGTGTTATTTACTCATTTAAATCGATTTCGTATAGTGTTCTTTGGGTTTTCACTGGGTTGGAAGGGGCGTATCAAAAGGTCGCGAAAATTCGGAACTCGCGACCGGTCTTGGTCCCAAACCCTCGTGAGCTCCGAGGTTCCACTGTACAGTTAGCATGTAGGGTTAGCAGGTTTGGTTAGCTAGTACAGTTAGCAGGTACGGTTAGCTAGTACAGTTAGCGGGTACGGTTAGCTAGTACAGTTAGCGGGTACGGTTAGCTAGTACAGTTAGCGGGTACGGTTAGCTGACACAGTTAGCGGGTACGATTAGCAGGTTTGGTTAGCTATCTTTTTGAAATATTCAGGAAATGTTTTTCAATCCTGAGTCAATAAAAGGTCAGAATACAACACAAATACCACAAATGTGTGTGTGTTTGTGCATCAAAATCATCTCTTCAACTGTAAGGACATACCAAATTCAGACACACATCACACACACTCACACACACACACACACACACACACACACATGAACGTCACAAAAAAGAAATAAGACTCGCCACATCTTTATTACTCCATTCCCCTCTCTATCATATCATTCTTTGCGTGTGTGTGTGTGTGTGTGTGTATGTGTGTCTGTGTGTGGGTGGGTGTGTGTGCATGTGTGCACGCGTGCGACCGTCCGCCGAGCACGCCTCAGGGATTACAACGAGCCGCAGCATGAAAGATTCATGACTTTCTGTACAGTTTGTGTGTGTGTGTGTGTGTGTGTGTGTGTGTGTGTGTGTGTGTGTGTGTGTGTGTGTGTGAGCTGCCTGAAAATACGGAGCAGGCATGAAAAAGATATATCTGACCCATAATGCAAAGCGAGAAAGAACACAGGGAGAAAATGAGAAATACACACTGCAAGTCAAGCTACAGGGTGTGTGTGTGTGTGTGTGTGTGTGTGTGTGTGTGTGTGTGTGTGTGTGTGTGTGAGAATAAACAACTAGTGATACACACATCATG
>NC_139575.1:38537369-38539869 GCF_946808225.1 Silurus aristotelis
AACCCATGAGATCACCAAGCTGCCATCAAAGCTAAATGGAGCTACTTTGGACAATTTCAAATATAAAACATATTCTTGGCTCTTTAACACGTTTTTTGTTTGTTTGTTTACTGCAGAATTCCATACAAGTTCCTTTATCATTTGTATTCTTCAGTATTAATGTATAATTTAATGTATAATTTTGAAAATAATAGTGCAGAAGGTGTGTCTTCACCTTCATGTTCTTCTTTTTCTTCTGGCAGGAGTGTGTATATAAAAGTTGTGCATTTTTGATATTCTGATTGGAGAGGGTCAAAGTAACATTCTGGATTTCCTGCTTGAAGACGAGCGAACTTTATATTTGACTTTCACTTATTTAGAGTTTTACAGCACCACCTAATGGTCAAAACTAGTAATAGCATTCGAAACTATTTATATATGACTGCGTATTGGCTTAAGCAGTAATTGTAGTAAATGTCTGCTAATTGATTTTTTTTATTGTTATGTGCAGTATATTGGTGTATTCTATAACGACTTTATTACATGTAATATGTTAATATTTGTAGAGGAATTATTTAACCCAGTCATTAGTGTTACACAGGTCAGGTGAGTCTCAGTGTCTCAAGTCCAGATAAATGTGGAGGTTTGTGTTATGAAGAACATCCAGTGTAAAACATCTGCCAAATCTAATATGCAGATCAGGAATCAGAATTTCATAGAGGATCAGTCGAGACCCGGGTTACCAACAACCACCACACGTATCATTAACCACAGGGTACCGGTGTAAATTGTGCTGCTGTTGGCTGAAGGAGAAGAAGGAGAGGAGGAAGGCGTCTACAGAGACAGCAGGGAAAGGAGAAGTGGAGGAGAAGTGGAGGAGAAGTGGAGGAGAAGGAGAGGAGAAGTGGAGGAGAAGGAGAGGAGGAAGACGTCTACAGACACAGCAGGGAAAGGAGAAGTGGAGGAGAGTGGAGGAGAAGTGGAGGAGAGTGGAGGAGCAGTGTAGGAGAAGTGGAGGTTCAGGTTGGTACTTTAAATGTTGGTACTATGACTGGTAAAGGGAGAGAGGGAGCTGATATGGAGAGGAGAAAGGTAGATATGTTGTGTATTCAGGAGGCCAAGTGGAAAGGGAGTAAGGCCAGGAACATTGGAGGTGGGTTTAAACTGTTTTATCATGGTGTGGATGGGAAGAGAAATGGTGTAGGGGTGATTCTGAAGGAAGAGTACAGTAAGAGTGTAGTGGAGGTGAAGAGAGTTTCTGATAGGGTGATGATCGTGAAGGTGGAAGTTGAAGGGATGATGATAAATGTCATCAGTGCTTCTGCTCCACAAGTGGGTTGTGAGATGGAGGAGAAGGAAAGATTCTGGAGATGAAGTGGTAGAAGGTGAACGTAGGAATGAAAGATTGGTGATTGGGGCAGACTTTAATGGGCATGTAGGTGAAGGGAACAGAGGTGATGAGCAGGTGATGGTAGGTATGGTTTTAAGAAGAGGAATGTGGAAGGGCAGATGTAAAGGACAGGGGGCCTATGAAGACGGATAACCCGCTGTGGCGCCCCCTAATGGGAGAAGCCGAAAGAACGAACCTGCAGTAGTGCTCTGTGACGTGATGTAATTTCACTGCTGTACCACTAGAGGACACAAAAGCGCCGCTTTTACTTTAAATCGCTCAATTTTCTGTTCACGAGCTCAGAAATAAAACAGATTAAAACAAAGCTGCAACATGGTGACTGATACATTATTGTATTTTTATACTTAATTATTTTTTTATGAGTATATAATAGTTTGTCATTTTTTTACATAACTGCATAATATGGTGTGTGTGTGTGTGTGTGTGTGTGTGTGTGTGTGTGTGTGTGTGTGTGTGTGTGTGTGTGTGTGAGAGAGAGACAGAGAGAAAGAATCACGCATTAAGGTCATAACTGTGACAGGGTTTGAATCTTTTCCGTTTTTTAGTTTTTAGGAAAACAGAAAATATAATTTATAATAACAATAATTATATTCATTATCATTATCATCATCATCATCATCATCATCATCGTGACCATCATCATCATCATCAGCTGCACGCGCTGGTCACGTGTACTTCCAATTAACACGCTCTGGTTGATATCACGCACGTGCAGCTCTCTAGTTAGCATCATCATCATCATCATCGCCTGATCTGGTGTGAAGAAGCGCAAGGCGACTCCTCAGTCAGGTGAATTTAATATTTTTATGAAAGTTTATGGTTCATTTATATTTCATTTCTGGTCGAATTCGGTTTTTTTTCCTCTACTGTTTTTTGTTATTTACAAAATCATGTATTTCTCCTTCAGATCGCTCTGTCACACATATAACCGAGTTCTGGGAGAAACTTACAGTGATAAGAACAAACGTCTGTTCCCGCATTATCGGTGTAAAGCTGCTTAAAAAAATAAATTGTATTATATTTGTACTTCATTATACAGTATAGAATTAAAATTAGAGTTAGAGTTAGAGTCAGGCTTTGAAGAGTTAGAGTCAGAGTCAGGCTTTGAAG
>NC_139575.1:38549869-38552369 GCF_946808225.1 Silurus aristotelis
ATGAAAACCAGGCTTAGTGTTCCTAATTCTTTACTCAGCAAAAGTAAGCTGATGATTCACAGGATTCTGCTGACAAGATGAGAAATTTGCAAACTAGTGAGAGTTTTCTCAGGCTTTATGTACAAAGTCAATGTCTGCATTGAGGACATCTGTTCATTGCCTTGTATCCATACCAAACATTAAGGACATAAAGAACGTTTTCTGAGAATAGCACATCCTAAGGACATCTAACAAGAACTGGTTAGGATGATGGAAGGAAGCATATAGTGATGTATTGCTTATACATTTTCTAGTTGATAAATTATATTTGAGAAAGGATACGACAACAGTACAGTTTAGGTTAAGGATCTTGCACAAGAACCCAACAGGGAAAGTTTGGTTGTAATGGGAACTTTTAATTTTTAATTATTATCCCAAAGCATTAACTCCTGAGACACCAGAGGTTTGGTCTTCCTAAAATGCCAAAACATCTTGGGATAGGAATGATATCCATGCTGTCTCTAGCTTAGTTCATTACCCTAATACAAGGTTATACACACTCTTCAACTTTTAATCATAATCTGCTTCGACTCTCTCAGTGCTGGAATCTCCCGCTTCAACCTGAGGAAGCCAGATGGTTCAAGCCACATCAAGACCCCAGAGACGCAAAAGCCCTCAGTCATGTTTGGCAAAACCCTAGAAACCACATCACCAATTGTCAGGACGCCATCTAAGGTGGGCTCAAGACAAGAGAGCCCTTTCAGGAAGAACGAACTGCCAGAGATCAGCATCAGCAAGCCACATGAGGTCAAAAATCAGGAGAACTATCAACAATCACCTGCGTTCACCATGAGGTCCTCATCGCCCAATCACGCTGGACGGAAATCTCCCATCAGTGATGCACACAGTAAGTTCACACCTTTTTTACAAGTTTTCATAATTAGGTTTAATTGGTTTAAATATTTGCCTCAATTGATTTGGAAAAAATTATTTAGTCATTGTATATCGTGACTTGCAGTGAGGCTAACACACTCTTCTTTGTCCAAGATCATCAACTTGTAGTATGCTAATTTTATGTAGCTTCACAACAGACACGTCGTGAAACAAATCCTGTCAAACCGTAGCATTTCTCTGACCTGAACCCTAGCGTTTAAGACTTAGCCATCGCTACGGTGTTGAAACGTTCCCCTATGTTTAAGTCAAGCTGTTATGTCTGAAGCGTTAGCCCTATGTTTATGGTGTCATCTTTTTTCTGTGCTGTTTATTTGATATTTCTTTGAATAAAAGTGTGTGAGGTATTTATAGTTAGCTGTTTATGTTATTTCAGCATAGCAGGGCAGAGCTGCTTCCTGTTTAGGGTATTAAAGGTGCAACTATAGAAATAACATACTTAAATGGACGTTATAAAACAGAGGTCATGAAGTCAGGCATGTAAACCTACAATCATGCTATAAAGTGTGTTTCTGTTGTCGTTTTTAGCGCTGGAATCATCTTTGTTAGCGCACACACGAATCCGATGTAATGAGAGTTTAGAAATCTGAGGAAGTCATAAGTTTCACTGAACACCAACATCAACAATTTTTTTCTTTTGTTTTCAACCATTTCTTTCATTTAGATGATGTTGTGTTTTTGTATTATTTGTGAGCACATCTGAGGTAAATATTGATATTCTAGATGATTTTCTTATGATTCCCCTCTCAATAAGTTGCTGTACCACCTATAAAATACATAACAGCTACAGGCTTGCTAGATAAATCTTTTTTTAGCTATACATGGTTTTATTTTCTAACTTATGAACACTTCTGAGGTAAATGTTGATGTTTCAGATGGTTTTCTCTCATTTCCTGTTTTAGTGAGTCTTTAAATTTGCTAAAAAATATACTTAGCAGCAACCTGCTAACTAGCTAAATAATAATTTAAGCCTCATGTCTATTAATTTCACGAACACTTCTGAGGTAAATGTGGGTGTTCTGGATGGTTCTGCTTCATTTTCATTAGTCTTTAAATGTGCTATAAAATACTTAGCAGCAACATGCTAACTATCTACATCACACATTTATCCATTTGTTATGTTATTTACCAACACATGTTGGTAAATGTTCCATTTCCACTGTCAGAAAGACACTAGCCTTAGAGGAAACAGTGTGTGTGTGTGTGTGTGTGTGTGTGTGTGTGTGTGTGTGTGTGTGTGTGTGTGTGTGTGTGTGTGTGTGTGTGTGTGTGTGTGTGTTGTATCTGTCAGCACTCTGGGTAATTATCAGGTCATGGTGTTTCTCACAGTGCACAAAAACTTTAAAAGAGACATCAAGGCATGTGAGAAAAACAGAGTGTGTTCTTGGTGCATTGGAATTGGTTTAAACACACACACACACACACACACACACACACACACACACACACACACACACACACACACACACACACACACACACACACAGAAACAAACTATAGGATTGTTAAGATTTGATTTACTAGAAGAACATGGACAAAGAGAGTTTGTGTGTGCACATGGAAGCCCTTG
>NC_139575.1:38559869-38564869 GCF_946808225.1 Silurus aristotelis
ATTAACCTTTATTCCTTGTTCTCTTCTTCTTTTTCACTCTTGCAGTTCATTTCCTCTGTTTCAGCATCCGGTTCTCTCCTAACCTCTCTCTATTCTCTCATGCTTTCTCGTTTACAATCCCTCTTTTACGCGTTATCTCTCGTTCTCTTTGCTGAAATCACCTGCGTGTCCTTCTCACCTCTGAGGAGATTCTAATCACAAACTCTCAGCTTCATCCTGGAGAATCATAACGGATAGAAAATACGGACTGCAGAAGGAAGTAAAGGTTTTCGCTTGACTGAATATGTTTGTGTGTGAACACGGCGAGCTGGTGATCAGAATCAGGTGAATTAAACATCTTGTGCACTTGTTCTTCAGCAGCACGGATGGAGAATAGCACATGATCCAGCACACGACGGAAACTTCAGTTTGTGGGACTTTAGTGTAACAGATTCTCTCCTCGATATGAGAGATGTTTCCTCCGTTAATGAGACGATGTTACTGTAAAGGAAACGGGTGTGTATTTTGCGTATTTGATGTACGTGACTCTCAGGTAGCGTCTGTAGCGACGTCTGGGTGCTGATTTGTGTGATTTCAGCATGAGAGCTGAACTGGAATCTGAGTACAGCAATCGCTCAGGTGTGTATCAGCCTAAACGTTTTCACTTCTTCTTTTCCCTCCATGTTTGTGATGAGAGGAAGTCGTTATGGTTTAGTCTGCGGTTTGACATCAGTTTCCGTGCTGCTCTGCGAGTTTCTTGAGCGAGTCGAGGTTTTAGAAATCACTCGGCACTGTCGCTGTTTGAATAGCGAACACGCGACGCATGCGTTTCATCTCACCAGAGGATTCGCTACTCACACGCTGGGAAATACCCACGCAGATTATAAGCGCAGTAAAGAATCTGGATGTTGATTTAGCTAGCTAGCGTTGGCACGGAAGCAGTAAAAGTGTTACAGAACACCATCATATACATCAACATTGTTGTAAAAGTAGTAATAAATGCTTTATAAAAGTAAAACTGCGTTGTAATTACACTCAGGATCGATGCTACATTAAGCTGTGTGAAGTGTAAGTTTTGGTTATAACAGGTCTCAAAAACAGGTACTGCAGGAACTTTTTTTGGAACCCATAAATGTGAGATTTCTAGAGCAGAACCCAGGAATGCTTTAAATTCCAGAAACCGCTTACTTCCTGTTACAGATTCGGGGTTTACTGCAGAAGTTTTAGATGCGGCAGATGGTCAGAGGATAGCGTTTCTGCAATGTTCACGCGAGATGGAAAGATTAGTGTTCATGTATCTGTAGCAAAAAATTGTGTGTTCAGGAACTTTTACAAATTGTGTATTTAGGAAATGTGTGTTCAGGAACTCTGTGTTCATGAACTTTGTATTCTGGAACTCTGTTTCGCCTCTCTATGTGTTTAGGAAATCAGTGTTAAGGAACTCTTATGTGTTCAGGAACCTTGGGCTAAGGGATTCTGTGTTCAAGAACTTTGTTCAGGAACCATGTGTTCAGGAACTGTGTAGTTTTTTTCACCTTTTGTGAAACTCTTCAAATCCCACAAACCCACACAGGAATATAAGCTCCTCACCATCTGTTCAGGGGGTCAAAGGTCACATCCAATGGGGGGTTTCAGCGAAGCAGGAGGTGACAGATGAAGTGGTTTAGTGACATTCCTCTCCTCCTCCTCTTCTTCCTCGCTCCCTCGCTCCATCACTGAACATCAACACTCCACAACTGCATCCCTCACAACTAACATCAACATCATTTCTGTCTAAAAGCATGAAAACCCTCTGGCTTAGGAATTTCAGATAAATATAACCGTTACCTTAAAGGACGTTATAATTTGCATATCGAATGGAATTGCTCTAAAGGCACGTGTGACATCATAAACAGAGCAAGCTCCGCCCCCAAATCAATTAATCACAGAGGTCTTTAATGAAAATGGAAAATTAAATAAAAAAATATAAAATGTTTAACTAAACACACAACATTTTTTATTAAACTAGAATATAAAAACCTTGAAATGTACACACACACACACACACACACACACACACACACACATAAATCATTAAAAAAATTTTGAAACGTTTTAAATATCACACTGTAGTATGAGATTAGCGTAAAAACTTGTAGCGTGAGGAGAAACGTTTGATGTTGAAATCGTCTTTATCCTGCTGCACTTCCTGTCTGCTTGACTGCAACATTTACTCTCATTCACAGCCTCGTACATCAACGTGGAGAAAGTGCAAAGAGTAAAACATTACGACCTCTTCCTCCTGTGTGTGTGTGTGTGTGTGTGTGTGTGTGTGTGTGTGTGTGTGTGTGTGTGTGTGTGTGTGTAAGAGAGATCATCTGGTATCAACTTTAACCCTTCAACTTGAACTTTAACTATAACATTATCATAAAGAGGCTAAGATCAGAACTCGTGTGATCAGTGTGTTCTCTCTCGACTCGTCAGTTTAAACTAAAGGAGACCTTCGTTAAATATACTTTTTAAAGTGTAATGTAACAGAAGAGACGTAAAGTGTTTCCTCTGTGTGTGTGTGTGTGTGTGTGTGTGTGTGTAGAGTGTAAAGTGTCTAGTGTGTGTGTGTGTGTGTGTGTGTTTGTGTGTGTGTGTGTGTGTGTGTGTGTGTGTGTGTATAGTGTTGTGTGTGTGTGTGTGTGTAGAGTGTCTAGTGTGTGTGTATGTGTGTGTGTGTGTGTGTGTGTGTGTATAGTGTTGTGTGTGTGTGTGTGTGTGTGTGTGTGTGTGAGTGTGTGTGTGTGTGTGTGTGTGTGTGTGTAGAGTGTCTAGTGTGTGTGTATGTGTGTGTGTGTGTGTGTGTGTGTGTGTGTGTGTAGAGTGACTAGTGTGTGTGTGTGTGTGTGTGTGTGTGTAGAGTGTCTAGTGTGTGTGTGTGTGTGTGTAGAGTGTCTAGTGTGTGTGTTTAGAGTGACGTGTGTGTGTGTGTGTGTGTGTGTGTTTTAGTGCGTGTGTGTGTATTTGCATTAAAACCGATTTAACGTTCTGTGTCTGAATCAGCCCTTTGACTCGCACTATCAGCTCATCTATGGAGTGTGTGTGTGTGTGAGCAGATGGCCACAGCAGGTGTGTGTGTGTGTGTGTGTGTGTGTGTGTGTGTGTGTGTGTGTGTGTGTGTGTGCACGCATGTGTGAGTGCATGCTCAATGACAGTTGCTCTCAGTGTTTCAATCTTAATCATGTTCTCTGATTTCCTGTCTTCATTTCCTCTTCTCATTTATAGAGAATTCATTTAAATCTTTAATACTCATTATTTATTCGTGAATAATCTGCATCATTAATCAGTGCAGAAATATTTTCATGTAAAAATCTGGTGTAATTAGAATGGAAGGAGAAAAAAAAACAGCTAATGCTAACCTCTGTAACTAACCACAATAAACTCTCTGTAACCACAGTTCTGCTAGCATAGTTTGCTAATTTAGGGACTTATAAGTAATGAGTAGTAAGTAGTAGGGTATGAATAGAGTAGTGAATAGTGAGTCATGATGGGTGAGTAGTGAATAGTGAGGGGTGAATAGTGAGGGGTGAGTAGTGAATAGTGAGGGGTGAGTAGTGAATAGTGAGTAGTGAAGTGTAAGTAGTAAATAGTGAGGTGTGAGTAGTGAGGTATTAGTAGTGAGGTATTAGTAGTAAATAATGAGTGGTGAGTAGTGAATAGTGAATAGTGAAGTGCGAGTAGTAAATAGTGAGGGGTGAGTAGTGAATAGTGAGGGGTGAGAAGTGAATAGTGAAGTGTGAGTAGTGAATAGTGAGGGGTGAGTAGTAAATAGTGAGGTGTGAGTAGTGAATTGTAATGTGTAAGTAGTGAATAGTGCAGTGTGAGTAGTGAATAGTGAGGTGTGAGTAGTGAGTTGTGAGTAGTGAGGTATTAGTAGTAAATAATGAGTGGTGAGTTGTGAATAGTGAGGTGTGAGTAGTGAATAGTAAAGTGTGAGTAGTGAGGTGTGAGTAGTAAATAGTGAGGTGTGAGTAGTAAATAGTGAGGTGTGAGTAGTGAGGTGTGAGTAGTAAATAGTTAGGTGTGAGTAGTGAATTGTAATGTGTAAGTAGTGAATAGTGCGGTGTGAGTAGTGAGGTATTAGTAGTGAGGTATTAGTAGTGAATAATGAGTGGTGAGTAGTGAGGTGTTAGTAGTGAATAGTGAATAATGAGTGGTGAATAGTGAGCAGTGAGGTGTTAGTAGTGATCAGTGAGTTGAGAGTAGTGAAGTATTTGATATTTGTAGGTGTTACAGGTATAAACAGGTTGTGATCGATATGTGTAAAATCCTCAGCGTGTTTTTATCCGTTTTTATTTTTAATGGCGTGAGCGACGCATCACACCGAACTTCACAATGTAATTAATCAACTGTGTTTATACTCGTCTGTCAGATCAGAGTCTCTTACACAACTCTCTCTCTCTCTCTCCCTCTCTCTCTCTCTCTCTCTCTCTCTCTCTCTGTAATGCTAGCAGTGCCGTACAGCTCTGTAAGAAACTCTACAGAAAAGTTGTTTTTTTATTATTGCGTTTTTTTTTTCCGTCCATCAGGATCACAAAGCAGCACCGGTTTCCAGAGCAACATGGCAGACAAAGGAGTGGACAAGGGGGCGGAGCTTGGCTATGTGGGCATCGATGCCATTTTGGAGCAGATGAGGAGGAAAGCGATGAAGCAGGGCTTCGAGCTCAACATCATGGTTGTGGGTATGTGCTGCTTAATTGTCCAGAACTTCAGCTATGAGAGAGGTGCAGGTTTCTAATGCAGCCAGTATTTATTCAGTGAAGTAATGAGATGATTCTGTAGCATGTGGAAGGAGTCTCCAGTGTCAGAGCTTCAGTCAGAGGAGAAGCTGCAGCTCTTACTGAGTCGTGTGAATAATCAGGCCAGTCTCCAGGCTCCTAATGACGTGTATGTGTGTGTGTGTGTGCAGGTCAGAGTGGTCTCGGCAAATCCACGCTCATTAACACTCTGTTCAAGTCCAAAGTGAGTCGCAGGTCTGTGATGTCGAGTGACGA
>NC_139575.1:38567369-38572959 GCF_946808225.1 Silurus aristotelis
GGTTTATATGGGGTGGTTAAGGGGTTTATATGGGGTGGTAAAGGGGTTTATATGGGGTGGTAAAGGGGGTTTATATGGGGTGGTAAATGGGTTTATATGGGGTGGTAAAGGGGTTTATATGGGGTGGTAAAGGGGGTTTATATGGGGGTTTATATGGGGTGGTAAAGGGGTTTATATGGGGTGGTAAAGGGGTTTATATGGGGTGGTAAAAGGGTTTATATAAGGGTGGTAAAGGGGTTAATATGGGGTGGTGTGGGCGTTTATATGGGGTGGTAAAGGGGTTCATATGGGGTGGTAAAGGGGTTTATATGGGGTGGTAAAGGGGGTTAATATGGGGTGGTGTGGGCGTTTATATGGGGTGGTAAAGGGGGTTTATATGGGGTGGTAAAGGGGGTTTATATGGGGTGGTAAAGGGGTTTATATGGGGTGGTAAAGGGGTTTATATGGGGTGGTAAAGGGGTTTATATGGGGTGGTAAAGGGGGTTTATATGGGGTGGTAAATGGGTTTATATGGGGTGGTAAAGGGGTTTATATGGGGTGGTAAAGCGGGTTTATATGGGGTGGTAAAAGGGTTAATATGGGGTGGTAAAGGGGTTTATATGGGGTGGTAAAGGAGGTTTATATGGGGTGGTAAAAGGGTTTATATGGGGTGGTAAAGGGGTTTATATGGGGTGGTAAGGGGGGTTTATATGGGGTGGTAAAAGGGTTTATATGGGGTGGTAAAGGGGTTTATATGGGGTGGTAAAGGGGTTTATATGGGGTGGTAAAGGGGGTTTATTTGGGGTGGTAAAGTGGTTTATATGGGGTGGTAAAGGGGTTTATATGGGGTGGTAAAGGGGTTTATATGGGGTGGTAAAGGGGTTTATATGGGGTGGTAAAGTGGTTTATATGGGGTGGTAAAGGGGTTTATATGGGGTGGTAAAAGGGTTTATATGGGGTGGTAAAGGGGTTTATATGGGGTGGTAAAGGGGGTTTATATGGGGTGGTAAAAGGGTTTATATGGGGTGGTAAAGGGGTTTATATGGGGTGGTAAAGGGGTTTATATGGGGTGGTAAAGGGGGTTTATTTGGGGTGGTAAAGGGGGTTTATATGGGGTGGTAAAAGGGTTTATATGGGGTGGTAAAGGGGTTTATATGGGGTGGTAAAGGGGTTTATATGGGGTGGTAAAGGGGGTTTATATGGGGTGGTAAAAGGGTTTATATGGGGTGGTAAAGGGGTTTATATGGGGTGGTAAAGGGGTTTATATGGGGTGGTAAAGGGGGTTTATATGGGGTGGTAAAGGGGGTTTATTTGGGGTGGTAAAGGGGTTTATATGGGGTGGTAAAGGGGTTTATATGGGGTGGTAAAGGGGTTTATATGGGGTGGTAAAGGGGGTTTATATGGGGTGGTAAAGTGGTTTATATGGGGTGGTAAAGTGGTTTATATGGGGTGGTTAGGGGGTTAATATGGGGTGGTGTGGGCGTTTGTATGGGGTGGTGTGGGGGTGGTTTATATGGGGTACTCTTACTTAGGTACCAAAATCACTGTATCACTACTGAATTGTGTGTGTGCTTGTGTGTGTTTGCATATATAGGACATGATACCCTTTGCGGTGGTAGGTAGCGATCAGGAGTACCAAGTGAATGGAAAGAGACTGCTGGGAAGGAAAACAAGATGGGGCACAGTAGAAGGTAAGATATACACACACACACACACACACGTGCACGCACAAATGATTGAACTATAAGTACAGTGTTGATGATACTGTTATTGAGACGGTGTTTTACTGGCAGCTGGGGTAAGAAGGATTTACACAAATAACGATACACATACACGTGTCAAATGCATAATTTTTTCACGTGTGTGTGTGTGTGTGTATGTGTGTGTCTGTTTTACAGTGGAGAACGTAGCGCACTGTGAGTTTGCATATCTGAGGGATTTGCTCATCAGGTGAGTCTCGAGTACAGAGAGAGGATAAGAACATACAAATAAACAGACAAACAAACAAACAAACAAATAAATAAATAAATAAATGCTCTGTCTCAGGACACACATGCAGAATCTGAAGGACATCACCAGCAGTATTCACTATGAGGTGTATCGCGTCCGCCGTCTCAACGAGAGCAACACACACACCACACACTCCAACGGAGACGCAGACGGAGTGCTCTCACACGAGCTGTAGACGTCTGTCTGATCCGTCTGTCTGATCTGCCCATCCATCGCTCCGTTTCAACACGTGGACTGTAGAAATGCTAATACACGTCTGTGTTTTGTGAAATAAAATGTGTGTATGTGTGTGTTTAGCATTATGCTTGCTGTTGTTTCCTCCTCAGATTGATGATGTAAACTTCGAGCTGGAGTCGTTTAAAAAAAAAAAAAATGGCGTTATGATGTAACAAGGCTAACAGCCTGCTAATGCTAACGTTAGCGCTAACACATCCTGATTAGCCAACTGCCATCAGAAATACGAACCCATTCTTTGCTACATCGCAGCCTGCTAGCTCTTTTTCTACCTGAGCTACAGTTCCGTTTGCAAATAAAACCAGTTAGCTTTGTACATCTGATATTTATGTATATAAACATTAGTTGGGATTTTTATTGCATCCAGATGTGTAATTTATCTCAAACAGAAGCGCTGGTTTTTTGTGGATAGATTAGCGAGCTTGTCGTAGCAGCGTGAGTTAGTTTTCTAATTACTGTTATTTAGGAAGCTAGCGAGGGCTAAACTGACTAGGATTAACCAAAACTCGATAGAAACAGGCTAGCTCGTTAGCTGGACATGGGTTCGTTAGCGGCTGATGAAAGTGCGGCTTCAGTGTGTGTTAGCTGTTAGCTTCATAATGTCATTTTTTGCACCCAAAGCAAGGTTTTCTTTCTAAGAGAAAAGCAGAAGGAAGTCACCATGGAAACGGTTTTCCATTAATTTCTGTTTCATTTCATTTTTGAAAAAAAAAAAAACATAAAAACAAAAGCACCTGATACATGCTGACTGTTAGCATGCTAGCTACAGGTCCTGCATGTGTCCTGTCTGCTTCACACACAGCATTTTAATAGTTCTGTTTATTTCGTCTGGGAGACTTTGTGACGTGTGTGTGTGTGTGTGTGTGTGTGTGTGTGTGTGTGTGTGTGTGTGTGTGTGTGTGTGTGTGTGTGTAAATCGTGTACAATTGAGGAATTAAGAGTATATTTTCTGATTGTTGAAGTTGTTACACACTTTTCATTTGCCTTCATGTCATAGATTTAAAGTCAGTGCTTGTTAGGAGTGTGTGTGTGTTTGTGTTTGTGTGTGTTTGTGCATTGATGTAAGCTAAATAAATGTCTCTGGGATCCTGAATGAATCTGTAGACCTTTTTATCGTTCCATAAAATGCATATTTATAAATATTAGCCTTTAGAAAATTTTTTCTTTCTAATTTAACACACAAAAAACTTGTAACAAAGTATAAACATATAAACTAAATGCTGTGAAATAAAACACTAAAAACAGACAAAAAGCACAATATTCACACACGAGAACGCACTCAGAACAATGTCTATGAAGCGGCTGAGCGTGAAGCGTGGGGACGGAGGTGACGAGCGACACGTGCAGAACACGTGACTGGAACCAAACGCGTCAAAACAAATGCTCATATTCCTAAAATATGTTCAGAATCCTACAAAGACTTTACTAGTAAAACTGCTCGTCCACCGGCGTGCCACTGTGTATACGTGTACAGAGCATAAATAAATAAATATAATACTTATATAACTTCCAAATATCATTTGATTTAAATACAGTTTTCTCTAATTATTGTTTTATTTTATTCTGGTTAGTTTAGAGCTTCAGGAAAGAGATTTTTAATGGTGATTAAACGGATGATAAAATATTTGATGGAAATTTGCTGAAAATTTATAAAGATTATTATATAATAATAAATATGAAATGAGGCCCCTGCTCTGGCCCCGCCCACTGATAATCCCCCCCCCCCCCCCCCCCCCCTCGTTATGATTCCAGGTGTTTTAAGATTCACTTCGGTCTGACGTCATCAGATAAACTCTGTCAAGTCAAGTCAAGTCAAGTTTATTTGTATAGCGCTTTTCACAACAGACATTGTCTCAAAGCAGCTTTACAGAAAACAACAGTGAAGGTGAATGGTGTGCGTTTGTCCCTGATGAGCAGCCGTGGCGACAGTGGCAAGGAAAAACTCCCTTAGATGATATGAGGAAGAAACCTTGAGAGGAACCAGACTCAAAGGGGAACCCATCCTCATATGGGTGACATCAAAAGTTTGGTCATAAATCTTTCAACAATACAGAACAATTTGTGATCATCATAGATCCAGCATCAGCTTCTCCATGCCAGGGCCTTTAAACACTCGGCATCTACTTCTCCATGATCATCCATAGGTCCATAATCTTCACGAGGTGGGACGTGACTGGAGCTGGCCAAACCTCAGGAAGCCTCGGGATGGGGAGAGAAAGAGAAGCAGTGGAGAGGAATTAGCGTAGCTGCTGTTCATGATATTAACAGCACAAGTTGATAATGTGCATGTGATCAGATGTTCTGGAGCACAAGGTTGTGATGTGATGTGTGTGATGTGTGTTATGTGTAGGCTTTGCTAAAAAGATATGTTTTTATTCTACACTTAAACTGGGAGAGTGTATCTGAACCCCGAACACTGTCAGGAAGACTATTCCAGAGTTTAGGAGCTAAATGTGAAAATGCTCTACCACCTTTAGTGGACTTTGCTATTCTAGGAACTACTAGAAGCCCAGAGTTTTGAGATCTCAGGGAGCGTGACGGATTGTAGCGTGTTAAAAGACTGGATAGATACATGGGAGCCAAACCATTTAGTGCTTTATAAGTGAGTAGCAGTAGTTTGTAGTCTATTCGAAACTTAATAGGAAGCCAATGTAGGGACGATAAGATTGGGGTTATATGATCGTATTTTCTTGACCTAGTAAGAACTCTTGCTGCGGCATTCTGAACTAACTGAAGCTTGTTTATTAATGATGCAGGACATCCACCTAGTAATGCATTACAGTAGTCTATTCTAGAGGTCATAAACGCATGGACGAGCTTCTCTGCATCAGATATAGATAACATATTTCTTAGCTTAGAAATATTTCTAAGGTGAAAGAAGGCTGTTTTTGTAACTTGATTGATGTGATTTAGAATGTGCTAATGAATGACGCGATTAACACAAATGAATGAAGTAATTATGAAACTAATGAACAAAAGACGAAAGGAACTCATTAATGTGTTTATTAAGATCATGGAGTGTGTTTGTATGAAGACTCAGTGATGATGCTGGAACCCTGGTGTGAATGTTGGAGTTTGGAGGAATGCTGAATTGTTTCCGGTTCACAGCCTGACACTCGGGTTTGGGGGCGTGGCTACACTGTTTTAATGAACAGTGATGTCATTGCGGTTGATGAGAAGTGTGATTCAGATGCAGTGAAATGGAGAGATGGACAGAGACAGAGGGAAACCTGCTTCTTCTCTTAGTAGACCTGATTCACTATAGTGTATACCTCCTACTATTCTCCCTTCATCCCCCTCTTTCTCTCTCTCTCTCTCTCTCTCTCTCTCTCTCTCTCTCTCTCTCTCTCTCTCTCTCTCTCTCTCT
>NC_139575.1:38580659-38583159 GCF_946808225.1 Silurus aristotelis
TGTGTTACTGAGTGTGTCTCTGAAACAGGACAGGTTCATGCTGAGTTACCATGGCAACCGCAAATAATCTGAGAGCATATATGATATTAAAGTAGTGTTTTAAGGACATTTTGTCTCATGCTTTTTCATCTCTCTCCCACACATACACACACACATACATACACACACACACACACACACACACACACACACACACACACACACACACACACTCACACTCACAGTAGTTGACTGCAGCACAGAAATGTGACTATCATCTGATACAGATTCCATCGACTTTTAAGCAAGATTTGGTTAATCCTGTGTGTGTGTGTGTGTGTGTGTGTGTGTGTGTGTGTGTGTGTGTGTGTGTGTGTGTGTGTGTGTGTGTGTGTGTGTGTGTGTGTGCAGTGTGTTTGTGTTTGTCGACCCAGCTGTGTTTTCAGAGTCTCTGTGCATGATGTTGAAGGAAGACCTGGAGGCAGAGGGCCGGATGGAGCCGCAGCTTGGTTACATGCGTCATGTAATACAGCGCCTCCTACAGGCTACGCTAGGAGAGGACAACTGTCACGGACCAACACTCACACGTGCCCTGAAGGTTTCTTTTACACACACACACACACACACACACACACACACACACACACACATCAGGGACATTAGGGTCATTTAGTTTATCAGGGTTAATCAGAGTTCATCAGGGTAGTGGTAGCATAGTGGTTAAACTTACATTTACATTTGCGGCATTTAGCAGACGTCCTTATCCAGAGCAACATACAAAAGTGCTTTGAGTCTCTTTTAACGAATAAACCTACACTGTACAAAAGATTACAAACTTAATATAAATATAAAAACTGTTTGACTTCTGATCAGTGGGTCATGAGTTTGAATCTCAAGCTGCCACAGTTGTGTTTAAGACCAGGGGCATTGGGGTAGATTATGGGGAACAGGGTGTTATTGTACCTGGATTTTAAATGATGTTAATGAACTGGTTAATTTAATAGGCTAAATGTCTGTCTGTCTGTCTGTCTGTCTGTCTGTCTGTCTGTCTGTCTGTCTGTCTGTCTGTCTGTCTGTCTGTCTGTCTGTCTGTTCCTCTTTCTAAGTACAGTATATAATGTATATAATATATTTATGTAAAAGTTTTGTTTTGTGTCTCTGTAGCATTTATCCTTACATCTGACATCTGCAGCTCTGTGTCTGTGTATGTGTGTGTGTGTGTGTGTGTGTGTGTGTGTGTGTGTGTGTGTGTGTGTGTGTGTGTGTGTGTGTGTGTGTGTTATTATGAGCGAGAGTGTTTGTTTGTAATGTTATTCATGCGTATGGGTTTTCTTTCATGTGCGTGTTCACCAGCCTGCTGGTGTGTGGGTGTATTTCATTTACATTTACCTATGTTTGTGTTTGTGTGTGTGTGTGTGTGTGTGTGTGTGTGTGTGTGTGTGTGTGTGTGTGTGTCTGTGTGTAGGAGCTCCAGCAGGATGTAGAGAGTTATTTTAATGAGATTTTGGAGTGTGTAGCGTTAGGTCAAAATGATCAAAACGACCTTACACAACGTCTCCAACAACTCTACACACAACTGCTGCTCAACACCGGCAAAGGTACTGCACCGGAACCACATCTCTACACTACTCTACTCAACTCTATACATCTCTACACTACTCTACTCAACTCTACTCAACTCTACTCAACTCTATACATCTCTACACTACTCTACTCAACTCTATACATCTCTACACTACTCTACTCAACTCTACTCAACTCTATACAGCTCTACACTACTCTACTCAACTCTATACATCTCTACACTACTCTACTCAACTCTACTCAACTCTACTCAACTCTATACATCTCTACACTACTCTACTCAACTCTATACATCTCTACACTACTCTACTCAACTCTACTCAACTCTATACATCTCTACACTACTCTACTCAACTCTATACATCTCTACACTACTCTACTCAACTCTATACATCTCTACACTACTCTACTCAACTCTACTCAACTCTATACATCTCTACACTACTCTACTCAACTCTATACATCTCTACACTACTCTACTCAACTCTATACATCTCTACACTACTCTACTCAACTCTATACATCTCTACACTACTCTACTCAACTCTACTCAACTCTACTCAACTCTATACATCTCTACACTACTCTACTCAACTCTATACATCTCTACACTACTCTACTCAACTCTACTCAACTCTATACATCTCTACACTACTCCACTCAACTCTATACATCTCTACACTACTCTACTCAACTCTATACATCTCTACACTACTCTACTCAACTCTACTCAACTCTATACATCTCTACACTACTCTACTCAACTCTATACATCTCTACACTACTCTACTCAACTCTATACATCTCTACACTACTCTACTCAACTCTATTCAACTCTATACATCTCTACACTACTTTACTCAACTCTACTCAACTCTACTCAACTCTATACATCTCTACACTACTCTACTCAACTCTATACATCTCTACACTACTC
>NC_139575.1:38588159-38605659 GCF_946808225.1 Silurus aristotelis
GTGCGAATGGGGCAGCAGCCGGTTTACTTCACCATCTACTACGTGAAGGTGAGAGCTCACTTCCTCTGGATTGAGAGCTCACTTCCTCTGGATTATTATCTCATGAACATCACATTACACTGAAACAAACCTTTATGGTGTAGAAATAAATCTCGACTGATTTGACTAATAAACCACACACAAACAATAATAATGTGAATTATAATTCAATTAAATATTATTTAAATCCTCACTTTATTGTTTGCATATGATCTCAGAATCAACTGCAAAGGAAATATGTGTTTTCCATCTTCAGTTTGTGTTTTCTATTCCTGACGGTTTTTTATGTTAAAATCTGAGTGGGTTTTTGTCTGATGCTTCTACTTAAGAAAAAGTCTTCTAAATGATGTGAATGTTAGGAATCTGAAGCAGATACATAAACCGACACCAGGAACCTTTCCCACTGACTAAAGTTGCAGGTGTGTGTGTGTGTGTGTGTGTGTGTGTGTGTGTGTGTGTGTGTGTGTGTGTGTGTGTGTGTAGATTGTGTTCTGTAATCCATCCAAAGACCCGGTGGAGGATGTCTTCCTGTCTCATGCCAGTATCAAGTTCCCTGAGTTTACACAGCGTCACACCACTGGTAGAGGTATAAACACTGCTCTGGTGTGTGTGTGTGTGTGTGTGTGTGTGTGTGTGTGTGTGTGTGTGTGTTGATTTACAGTTCACTTTAATATAATATACTATAATGTCATGCCATGAAACATGTTCAGGTCACATGATCGTGTCACTTTCTCCTACAGACTTGACTGTAAGACAGAAAAAGCAGTGTGCAGAACAAAGCGGCGCGCTCGTTTCACTAAACTACAGGAAGGTACCGTAAACAGACCACACCCACACCTGCATCTAAGCCACACCCTCTAGAATTATTTCTACACTATTTATTAATACATTTATTCTCTTTTCAACTTCTTCGAATCTGACACATGATTTCCTGCTCTCAGGTGTCACTGAGTAACAGAGAATCAGAGCGAACCATCGCATTCCGAACAACGAGAATGCAGATTTCAGCCATAACCTCCAATAAAATCCAAGGTGCTGCTCTCAGCCAATCACAGCACACAACACTGCTCTCAGCCAATCACAACACACTGTACTGCTCTCAGCCAATCACAACACACTGTACTTCTCTCAGCTAATCAGAAAACAGCATGAATGAAATAAATAGGAATTATGTGTTGAAGTGTCTCTATGATATTTTGTCTCTCAGACGTGAACTGCCTCATCGTAGACGTGTTTGATGTGAAAACCAAATATATCTCGGTGAGACACTTTACACTTATATACTTTTTGTAGTAGGAGTTTTAGTAGTAACAGTGATGTCATTTTAAATCTGTGTGCTGCCACTGTGGGGCCCCTGAGTGTGGCCCTAGTATTCATTTATTTTAAAATTGATCACATTTTTCCTACTTTTTCAAATTTTCCCTAAAGGTTCAGGATATGTGTATAATTTTACCCAGAATTCTTGAACTTTTTTTTTGTTATATTACAGTATGTTTTATATTTTCCCAGGAGCCCAAAATCCGGACGTGCAGCCTGAACCTGAACACAAGTGAGAAGACAGGATTCACACTGTGTCTGGATAAAGACTCCCGCAGAACTTTCCACGACGTTCAAAGGTCAGAGGTCACCCGATGTGTCTTCTAAGATCTCGTGTAAAAAAACATTTTGCTAAAAAAAGTTTTCTTGTTTTTTTCTGATTTACAGTGTTGAGATAGAACCTTGTAAAGAGCCTGGATATTACATTCAAAAGTCCATGAGGTCAAAGTTCAACACAGAAGAAGATTCAGAATCAGGACTGAGCAAGTTTATGAATCGAGGACTTCCTCTTTCAATACACACCTTCTCAGGCATCATTTCCTGACAGAGAACAGCTGAAGAAACGCACTTTTGTGGACACTTTGGCGCTAACCGCTAACTGCTAGCTAATTGTGACCCTTGTATTGTGCGGTTATATTTAATATCCTCTATGATATAAAGGTCACACAGTTCTGTGCTGCTAAACACACACACTGAATCGTGGTGTGTTTAACAAAAAACCCCAGACAGTAGAGGTGTGTGTTTAAAAGCCACAACTATGAAAATGACTTCCTCTTCCCTTCTCGGAAATGATTTTTCTGACGTTTCAGGGGGAAAGAGCAGACTGGAGCAAACTTAGCGACATGCTAACACACCCATTCAAAAGAGTGTTCATGCAAAAGATCACGTATTAAAAAAGGTCCCTGATCTTTTGCTTATTTATAAATCATTCATGGAAACATCTCATGTCTGCTCAACTGAAAGACAAATCTGTAAATGTTAAAAAATGAGTAACAGATTGCTGTAACTTTTCTCTAAACTATGGAAAGTCATCTGTTTTAGCTGAACATAACTAGCTAGGAGTGTGCTGAAAGATATTAAATACAAACCCGTGATTAGCATTACACTGAAGGAAGTAGCTATGTTTGTGCTATACAGTACAATAAGGTATTATATTTGAAAGATGGCTCTAAAGCATCGATGTTAACGTAGATGTCAGGATTAGCGCTGAGTTTCATCACTTCAACACTAAAACAGAGGGACAATCAGCTCATTTACTGAATGTTTGGTTTGGAACACATGCTGACTACATTGTTTGCAAATTGTCCAGTGTGCTAAAGAACGACTTTGTTAGGTAGCTAGAATAATTCGCTAGCAGTGTAATGTATCAGAGCAAGAAAACAATCATCAGATATTACTGTAATGTAAAGAAATCTGCAGTGATGGCCGGAGGGCAAGTGGATGAGTTTTGTAAAGAAAATATGAACAAATTGTTTAAAGGTGTTACACTAGAGCAGTGCACTTGAACTTCATAAGTGTTGAATTTTTTTCTTCAAGTCGTGACTGATTTGACGTGAAGATGTAGCACACTAGCCTGACTGTACACGCGCTCGTCTTCAGTTGGGAAGATTTGTATGATAAATAATTTGGCTTTTCTGTTTCTTCGTCCCCTGCTGTTCTAAATACACCATTATGTGATGCTCTATGTAATTATACACGCGTGTGTGTGTGTGTGTGTGTGTGTGAGTGTGTGTGTTTGTGCGTGTGTGTGTTTGTGCGTGTGTGTGTGTGTGTGTGTGTGTGTGTGTGTGTGTGTGTGTGTGTGTGTGTGTGTGTTTGTGTGTGTGTATATGTCTGTGTGTGTGTGTGTGTGTGGGTGTGTGTGTGTGTATATGTCTGTGTGTGTGTGTGTGTGTGTGTGTGTGTGTGTGTGTGTCTGTGTGTATATGTCTGTGTGTGTGTGTGTGTGTGTGTGTGTGTGTGTGTGTGTGTGTGTGTGTCTGTGTGTATATGTGTGTGTGTGTGTGTGTGTGTGTGTGTGTGTGTGTGTGTGTGTGTGTGTGTGTGTGTGTGTGTGTGTGTTTGTGCATCTATGTATGTATATAAATATTGTTATTTACAAATTACAAATAATTGAAACTTTCATTTATGATACATAAAAACTTACATTATGAAAAAGTCCCAGTTTTTTTTCTTCATTAATTATTTCATTATTACATTATTATTATTATATTATATTATTAATGTTTAATTATAAAACATGCATTTTTAATAACACTTACTGTTATTATTGGAGAAAGGTTTGGGGTTAAAGGTTGCTGCCATGAAAACAACCAGTGTTGCAATAGCAAAAGATTTATAATTAAAGTTATCATGCAGATACAAACATCATTTATTTTCTCATATATACATACATTTTATTTATAATCTATATATAAAAAGAGAAACATAGAATAGAATAGAATAAATTAGATCCAATATTTCAATCTGCACTCAGGATTTATGGTCATGAGGAACTCAGATATTGGATTCCTGATCAGAAGCTCATGAGAAGAAGCTCATGTTCACAAGCTGCTCCTGAACTCAGCCCTTAACCTTCAACTGCTGTGTAAAAGCTTCTGTTTTATAGAATTAACAGCGAACAGCGTCACCTGCTGGACAAATCTCTTTCTTTATCACACACACACACACACACACACAAACACACATGCGCGCGCGCGCACACACACACGCACACACACATACATACACACAAGATGCGCCTCATAACAAATGTAATATTTGGTTAGTTTTATATTTACTGTACATAAAAATATATAGACACAAATTATGAAATGTGTAAAATAATCAATAGTTCAGTGTAATTCTGCCTGTTTGTTTATGTACTCATCATCATCCTCCTCCTCCTCTTCCTCAAACTCCTTCACCTCCTCCTCCTCCTCCTCCTCCTCCTCCTCATCATCATCATCATCATTCTCTTCCTCAACCTCCTCATCCCCTTCCTCAACCTCCTCATCCTCCTCCTTCTCTTCCTCAACCTCCTCCTCCTCTTCCTCAACCTCCTCCTCCTCCTCCTCATCAACCTCCTCCACCTCCTCTTCCTCAACCTCCTCATCATCCTCCTCTTCCTCCTCCTCCTCCTCCTCTTCCTCAACCACATCCTCCTCCTCCTCCTCCTCCTCCTCCTCCTCCTCCTCCTCATCATCATCATCCTCATCTTCCTCATCCTCATCTTTCTCCTCCTCCTCCTCCTCATCATCATCATCATCCTCCTCCTCCTCATCATAATCCTCCTCCTCTTCCTCATACTCATCTTTCTCCTCATCCTCCTCCTCCTCCTCCTCCTCATCATCATCATCCTCCTCCTCCTCCTTCTCATCCGCCTCTTCCTCCTTCTCCTCATCATCATCATAATTATCATCAATTATAAATCTATTCTAACACTTCATTAATGTTTATCTCTGAGGGTATAAATTGGATTTAAAAACATCATTATCATTTTTGTCACATAATCAAATACACCACTAATCACTAAATCATCACCACTAATGATTTTGGCTTGTGAGGTTTATATATTTATATATTTATATTGATGTATTTATATATTTATATTTATATATACGTTGTAAAACATACCACAAAATGTACAGATGATAAAATACATTTATTAAACCACATTGTTTTATTTTATGTTTCTCATGTGAGAATCTGTTCTGATTGTATTAAAGTTATATATAATCATTATAAACAATTTCCAAAGAAGAAAGTGAAAAGTTTATGGATTGTTTTGTCGTTAAGAGACACTGCATTTATAAAGTTTTAACACATTTTTATTCTAACATGAGCTAAAGCTAGTATCAGCTTCAGGGGTCAGGTTTTACCTCAGAAATGTGTGTAGGGTTGTGTTTTCTTCTCAATTCTCACCCTTTAGTCAGAATTAGCGGCTGATGGCTAGCAGAACTAGCCTGTGTGCTAACAGGGAAAAGATTTTTTATTTTTTTTATATTTTATTTTATTGTATTAAAAAGAAAATGATTTATTAATATATATATCGCCTCTTTAGCAAGATTTGGTAATTATTAATAACATATTCAATTATTTTTAGACAAAATTAAGACTTATGATCAAATAAAGAAATGTGTAGGATTTATTAGCAAACATAATGAATGAGGGAGTAGGTAGCCCTAATGTAAACAAACATACATGTTACATGTTAAAGTTTTACTTTATTTAAACTCGAAATAAACACTTTTTATTAGTTTATGATTAAATTGATAAATCTCACAGACATTGTATTGTTAATGGCCGTGTGTGTATATAGCCACTAGAGGGAGACACCTCTTTTGTCCCATGTTAAAATCTATTAAGTAATTATTTTGTTTTAGGTTTATTTGAAATGAAACTGCTGTATAAAGAACGGAAATTGATGCGTTTTTATGAATATTTTAATAAATCGAAGGTATTTTATTTTTTATTATAATTATTTCAGTGTTTTTTCAACCGAACCCCACAGAGCGCCCGCTGACCGCTGGGTTATAAACCAATGGCCAGCGGGAAACAAACAACACGAGCCAATCAGGGCATAGTGGGCGGGGCTTCACGTGGGCGCCAAAGAGACGTGAAGAATGAGGAGAGAGATAGGGAGGGGGGGCTAGGGGGGGTGGGGGCGAGGGGGGGATATGTAGGGGCGGAGCCTGGTCTAACGGTTAACGTTGGGTTTGGTTGGAGTGGGCGGGGCTAGTATAAAAGTAGGCGGTGTTGGGGTTCGGTTGAGGCGGCAGCAGCAGCAGCAGAAGAAGCAGAGCGGACTGGACTCGACTCTGAGGGGAGAGAGGAGCGAGGAGCGAGGAGCGGACACACTGAGAGACTTTCCTGGGAAACCTGCAGCTGCTGGACACGGACTCATTCATCTCTACATATACGGAGCTCCCCTCACCAGCTGCCCTGTGTAAGTGAAGTTGAATGTGGTATTTCCGCCGTGGATAAGCGGATCATGGTGTGGGTAGTTTTTGGGGTGATGATGGAGGAGACGCTGAGGCGAACTCACCACGCTAACACTCTCCTCCTCCGCCTTCTCTCATTCGTCCTCATTCCTGCCTCTTTTCTCCCTACTCCGTCATCTCTACTAATCTGTGTGTTGGATATATCAGTGCAGTTACATTAGAAGAGAAATACAGTCTCCATCACTTTGGGCTAAAGGCCATGTCTGTAGTTAACGGTAGCTGATAAAGCTAGGTGGGTCTTTTTTTTATTAATATTATTATTATCTCCTCCACCCGTATTCTGACATGAAATCCCGCCCTCGCGCGCCCTCGAATGACAGTTCGCTCGAGCTCTCAAGCGGCGCCGCTGATTGGACGGAAATCGGTGGAACGCGCGCGAGGGTGAGGTTCCAGTCAATCACGGCTCAGTGGGCGGGAAAATGTTAGCCAATCAGGTGTCAGCAGGCATGGTGCCTAACGGGGTCGTCCAGAAATGCCGCATTCACTTAATGTAAAGAAATAATGATAAATAAATACAGTTAAATAATGTGACAGATTTCGACTCTTTATTTCATTTCATTCGAGTAAATTATGACGCGATTATTTATGTGGTGGTTTGTCTTTATTTAGATTTAATATTTTGTTAAGCTTTCCTGAATCACTGATCCCAAATGCTTCTCTATAAGTGCCCTACATAGGACTTCCGTCTCATAACAACAATCATGTCATCTAACACACTCATTAAGGATCTTAGTGGGTTTAGAAATTTGCCCTTAGACAGATGTTGGAGTTATATTAATGTTGTGTGTGTGTGTGTGTGTGTGTGTGTGTGTGTGTGTACAGACTGAGCACTGCTGGTGAAATGAGACAGGAAAATAGGGAAATGTAAATCCCTTTCTGTTAATAAAGGGTGTGTGTGTGTGTGTGTGTGTGTGTGTGTGTGTGTGTGTGTGTGTGTGTGTGTGTGTGTGTGTGTGTTTTCTGCAGGCCTGACCCTGTTCTGTAGTGTTTTTAGGGCAGGAATTCAGGACTGTGTGTGTGTGTGTGTGTGTGTGTGTGTGTGTGTGTGTGTGTGTGTGTGTGTGTGTGTGTGTGTGTGTTTGTGTGTGTGTGTGTGAAATGTTCAGTGCACCTAACAATTCTGTAATTAAATTTTTTTTAATCAAAGCAAAGACTTCTATGTTGATGTAATTCTTTTTAATCAGTTCTTTTTGTCCACCATATTGGATGAGTTAAAGAGTTGATCTTCATCCTAATCACTAGGAGGATGTGAACCCCTGAAACCTTCAGTAATCTCTAGGGTTAACAGTTAATATAAGTAAAAGTGGTTATATAGCTATATGCAGTGTGATGGTTCAGTCTAGTCTGAAGTTGTTGTCCATTTCTCCCCTGTTTCCTCTTTAGGTGGCCTACTTTTTTAGTCCCCAATGCCAGAGATGGCTCAGAGGAGTGGGCAGGAGGACCCAGAGCGGTACCTCTTTGTGGACCGGGCCGTGGTCTATAACCCGGCCACGCAGGCCGACTGGACCGCCAAGAAGCTGGTGTGGGTTCCATCTGAGAGGCATGGGTTCGAGGCGGCCAGTATTCGAGAGGAGCGAGGCGAGGAGGTGCTGGTGGAGCTCGCCGAGAATGGGAAGAAAGCTCTGGTGAACAAAGATGACATTCAGAAGATGAACCCACCCAAGTTCAGTAAAGTGGAGGACATGGCCGAGCTCACCTGCCTTAACGAAGCCTCCGTTCTCCACAACCTGAAGGACCGATACTACTCCGGACTAATCTACGTAAGTGTCACATCCACATGGTGGTGGAGATGAGTGGGGCAAGAAAATACACTTCATTGCAAATATTTAAAAGTTTTATATATATATTTATTTTGTTTCACTTCCATCTGGTGTATGGTGTAGGATTTGTAAAAAAAGAAGGAATGAACAGGGAAAGGAAAGAAAACTGAGATAAAGGAGGAGGGAAGTAGTTTAAACCCAAAAAAGGAGGAGTGCAGGTCTGTTGTTTCTGTCGTTTTTCCATCTCACATGGTGAAAACAGGAGGCCAGGAGTGATGAGGTCATCATGGAACGTTAGTGGACTGGAATCTTTCACGCACATTATATTGAATGTAAAAGTGTGTGTTTAAGTCGTCCTCGTCCTAGTGTATGAACAGCGTGTTATCATTCATGTGATCATTTACTGTGCATGTTCATGTGTGTTGTGGTAACCAGAGAATAAAGACAGGACAGTGAGGATAGTAACGGCCAATCAGCTATCAGAAATAAAAACAGTTTTGTCTAGCAAGAGAGTCTGGCCTGTGTGTGTGCGTGTGTGTGTGCGTGTGTGTGCGCGTGTGTGTGCGCGTGTGTGTGCGCGTGTGTGTGCGCGTGTGTGTGCGCGTGTGTGTGCGCGTGTGTGTGCGCGTGTGTGTGCGCGTGTGTGTGCGCGTGTGTGTGCGCGTGTGCGTGCGCGCGTGTGTGTGTGTAAAAGACGTTTAGGCCCTTTAAAAGATTTGATCGGAGAGGAGCTTCTGTAAAGAAGGAAATTACCCCAAAACACGTTTATGTACATTTATGTGGGATGAATAAAGGTATATCTTAATGTGTGTTTATTTCTAATCTCAACACAGCATTGTGCAAATATTATATATCTGACTTCCGTCTCATAACAACAATCATGTCATCTAACACACTCATTAAGGATCTTAGTGGGTTTAGAAATTTGCCCTTAGACAGATGTTGGAGTTATATTAATGTTGTGTGTGTGTGTGTGTGTGTGTGTGTGTGTGTGTGTGTGTGTGTGTGTGTGTGTGTGTGTGTGTGTGTGTGTGTGTGTGTGTGTGTACAGACTGAGCACTGCTGGTGAAATGAGACAGGAAAATAGGGAAATGTAAATCCCTGTTATATTATATTATTTCTGTTAATAAAGGGGTGTGTGTGTGTGTGTGTGTGTGTGTGTGTGTGTGTGTGTGTGTGTGTGTGTGTGTGTGTGTGTGTGTGTGTGTGTGTGTGTGTGTGTGTTTCACACACCTGTGCTAAACAAAGCCAAGCAGCCCAGCTGAGTTAAACTTAGCACAGTGACTCAGGAGCTCAGATCTGCTTACGTAAAGCTGGACATTTTAATCAGACAAACTAAAACTCGGGTTAGACAGTTGGTCTGCAGTTCCACAAATGTTCCACAAATAGTGTTTTAGATCAGAGTCAGATTTAAAGCTGTGTGTGCGTGCGTGCGTGAGGTGGGGAGGAACATCCTGTAGTCAGACTTTGCCCAACTGGTGTGTGTTTTCAGATTTTAAAAAAAGTGAAATTACATGTTGAGTGTTTGAGGTTTTTTTTTTTTTTTTTTTTCTCCCTCCTACAGGCTCCGTCTCAAACCCCATTCTATCGTACTACGTGGTGAAAAATATATACATTTATACATTTTATAATGTGATGTTTTTTTTTGTTTTTTTTTTTTTCCAGACATATTCCGGACTTTTCTGCGTGGTGATAAACCCGTACAAAAACCTGCCCATTTACTCAGAAAACATCATCGAGATGTATCGTGGGAAGAAAAGGCATGAAATGCCACCGCACATCTATGCCATCTCTGAATCAGCCTACAGGTGCATGCTGCAGGGTAAGAAAACATCTGCTTGAAGCTACGAACACACACTTCTGCAGCTGGAACCAGTATTTAGCTGACAGTCAGGACACTCAAATATTTCAGCTTCAATGATTCTGAAGTTTGGAAGAGTATCTCCTTGGTAAGAAGTCTAAAAATGATCTTGAATGAATCAGTAAGGAGTCAGATCAGAAAACTTAAATAAAATCAATGTGTAACTTAAAAACTTATTTAACGAAAACTTGTTTTACATACAACATAAAACTTTGTGTTATTAACTGAAATACATGTTTTAGGTGAAGACAGAAGGCTACAGATATAAAGAAATAATAAGTAATGCGTAAAAATGACGAGAGAATATTCTTATAAACACAGGAGATTTTAAATTGGATAAGTATTTTTGTGTGGGGTGTGTTGTAGTTAAGAATACACAGTGCTCGGTGTGAACACTACATTTTAAATACAATCATAAATATCAAATTAATAGGTTGGTACAATTTTGTACATAAATAATATTTATGACTATAAATAATGGTTTATCTGTTAATCCATTCAGTAAAGGTGCAGTAGAACACACTTGAAGTAAGAGTGTGTGTGTGTGTGTGTGTGTGTGTGTGTGTGTGTGTGTGTGTGTGTGTGTGTGTGTGTGTGTGTGTGTGTGTGTGTGTGTGTGTGTGTGTGTGTGTGTGTGTGAGAGAGAGAAAAAACACTAGCAATGGCATAGTAATCGAGTTTAGAATTACAGAATGCTTTCTGGATGAATTATTAGCTGCCTTGGACAGAACTGCACATATTTAATAAAAAGGAACAGATATGATTTGCAGCTTTATCACACATTAAACACACTTGCCAGCTTTTTCCCCTGAACTGAAATTCCATTCCAGTCATTATCCCCTTTTTTCTTTTCCTTTTCTTATTTTTCTTCTTTTTTTTTTATTTAAATGTTTTTATTTTAACAAAAGTTTGTTTTCTGTTAAGTGTTTCAAGAAGCCTGAAATTCTTACGTGCTCAGCTCTGCTCAGCGTTCTGGCCTTATTTAGTTATATTGGCAGTCGGGTGAGTTTTTATTGTACATGACGTAAGCAGCAGGAGAAATGGAAAGTATTTCCAAAGGTAGCTATTATATATATTTTTCAGCCCCTGGAGATAAATTAATTTCACTCAACCACATCTGGAATGCAGGGAAAAGACAGAAAGAGAGAGGTGTGTGTGTGTGTGTGTGTGTGTGTGTGTGTGTGTGTGTGTGTGTGTGTGTGTGTGTGTGTGTGTGTGTGTGTGTGTGTGTGTGTGTGTGTGTGTGTGTGTGTGTGTGTGTGTGTGTGTGTGTTTCCTGGGTTTTCTCTGTGGTGGGCCATCTGGGGTTCTGCATATTTGAGGAATAAAAGAAAAAAGCAGAGCATCAGTGCTGATTGGATGATTTTTTTTTTATTTATTTATTTTTTACACATTCCAGGTCCTGCTTATTGTTCTCTCACTTTCTTTTGTAGATATAAAACACATGTACGCGACAAGGAAAAAGATCCACGTTAAATTTAATCGTATTTTAGTCACATTGCTCAAGTTGCAAATTTATCTCTGACATTTGAAGATGTTTCCAGTAGTGATATAAACAAGTATCCTCGATTTATAGTTCTATCTTTCTTACTGAGCAAAGTTTTTGAATCAGTGGAACCTGTGATCATTCAGTGATCTCACTCTTGGTTCATCTCCAGTCTGATCTCTGTAGCTTTTATTTAGCATTAGCTAGCTGTAATTAAACTTTAGTGCATTAGCGCATCTGGTCGTGATGTTTAACAGAGCTGAATTAGGTGTTGTGTTTTATGAGCTAAAACACACTGATAAATACTTTGATTTCGTTCTAACACACCGAGCAGGTCCACGCAGTAACGTCGCTGTCTGTCTGATGTTCAGGTTTCCTCAGTTTCAAAACTCAAAACTTTGGTTTCCTCCTCAGTCAGAAGCTGGTAATTGGCCTTTAGATATAAGGATCACTTCATTACCAGTCAGGGAGGGGTTGTTTAAATCCACTCCAGCTAGCTGTAACACACGTGAAGGGAAGTGCTATCGACCCTCTTCCACACACGGTACATGAGCTCACGGGCACTAGTGTCTCTGTGACGGACACGTGAGACCGTGTGCTCCGCCCACACAGGGTGTTTTTATTGCACCAGCACAGCTGGGACAGACCAGGAAGCAGATTTACATAGTGGTAAAAGTGTAATTTGTTTACACATCAGGATGTGATTTGAATGGTATTGTGTGTAGTGATCGTGTTTGAGGAGGATGGAAGATATTTCTGGTTGAAAGAGAAGCTGTGATGAACTCGTCATGTCAAGTTTATTTCTATTGCACTTTTCACAACAGACATTGTCTCAATGCAGCTTTACAGAATTTAAGAGTTCAGGTGAACCATGTGTATTTAGCGATTTTAGAGACTTGCGTTATAAACGTGGATAAAGATACGACCTTCAGATGCTCTTCATGTCTCTGCTTTTATCTACAACTATGTTCACTTTCAACTCCACCATGTTGTTTAACATCACACTGCTATTACACATCGAGAGAGAGAGAGAGAGAGAGAGAGAGAGAGAGAGAGAGAGAGAGAGAGAGAGAGAGAGAGAGAGAGAGAGAGAGCACACACACACACACAGTTCCATCAGTTTGAGACGTGCCCATAATCCTGAACAGCTCATTTGATATTGTTTAAATTATTAAAGCTGGATTGTTTATCTCCACTTTCTGTTATTTGTTTTGAGACGGTGTGTGTGTAGCTGCAGTTTAGTGTCATATTAAAACTCTGGTGTTTTATCTGAGTAAAAGATAGAAATATATAAGTAAGTTAAGAAAGCAGGAGAACTTATCTTCTGGAATGTTCCATATCTCCTTCAGCTGTCGTGTTTCAATCAGCACTTAGTGTGGGAGGTGTAGTGCACATAAAATGGAGGCTTTCGGAGTGTTGGTCCCTCGTTGTGGGGTACAATGGTGTCTTTGTGCAGCTGTGTGTGTGTGTGTGTGTGTGTGTGTGAAAGAGAGAGAGACACTGGGGGGAATTTCCTCACACTTGTGTGTGTGTGTGTGTTAATATGCCTGCTGGCACAGCGACAAGCATCAAGCGTTCATCATCTCACTCTGTTCTTTTATATTGTACAGAATTAAACTTCATTCCATTGTGATTGGTGTTCAGGTGGCGATGAGTTCTTTGGAACAGCAACTCTGATTGTAGTGCAGGTTTATATAAACGCTCTGATACGGTATCGTTTCCATAGTAACACCTCCTTCACAGGCATATGTACAGCACTACACTACTCCTCACACACATCATAAATGAGTGTAATCGTTGTTCTGTAAGAGGAATTGTTTCTGATTGCTCAGAAGCCAGCAGGCTATGGCAGAGCACGGTGGAGTTCTCTGTGGTCAGCGTGCGTTTGGGACACAGTCCCTTATTTATTTATTTATTTTTTACTTGACTGGTACGAGATGCCACTGAAAATCAGAAGGAAGGTTGGATGTGGTTTGGATCAGACCAGCAGAGCATTCGGTCACTCCTGCTTACACACACACACACACACACACACACACCACGCATCTGCCTTTGATGGATTTTCCAAATAGTTTTTCCACGATCTCCATCCCTGGCTGTTGACTGCAGTAAGTTTGTAATTAGAGCGAGTGTGGAGCGTGTAAAGAGAGAGCTTCGCTCGCCATAAACGAAAACATCTGTGTTTTTAGGGGAAACATGGCTTCCAGTGCGCCGTAGCAAAAACCACAGAGCGAGGGGGAAAATATGAACTGGAAGCATAAAGAGTATAAAATCATTTCTGCTAAGCAGTGAGGATTAAATTAAACCTTTGATGGTGAACATACTGGATGCAGGAGCTGGAATTTACTGTCTTTTTAAAAACGCTTTACAAGTTTGTGCAGGATATGAGATTGTTGTGGAAACTGAATAATAACTAATAAAGAGCCAAAACATTACTCACCATCCCATTTATCAGTTTACAAACCCAATATCAACATCACCACCACCTTGATACCCCGATACTGATGATCAGGGCAACTCGCAGTGTTTCTAACTTCCCCCGGGATGGCTAGCTGACGTAATGGAAGCACCGAGTGTGGTAGCTTGTTCTGATATTTATGGTGTGTGTTTGTGCTCTCTCTTCTGTACTGTCAAACAGCTCTTAAAGGTGGTGAAGGGTCTAATGCTATTTCATGCATTCTGAGTTATTTACATTGCTAAACCTTGCCAAAATGATTTGGACGTATGGGCTGTTCTCCCAGAAAGCGAGAGTGAGAGCATGCCCATCACCGTGCTTTGTAAAGCTGTATCATTTCTTTTATATGGATAAACTAAAAAACAATTTGGAGATATGAAAGATGGTCTAGTCTGTTTGGTCTGATGTGTAATGTGGTCTCAGATTGCTCTATACTGCCCCCACTGTTTACCCCGGGTAACCTCAGGCCATGCGTCAAACCTTAAGGGAAGCATTGTATCTGTTAACATGATTGACTTAACACATGAATGTAAACCAAAAAAGAAACAGGAAAATTAAATCCCATCTAATAGGCACTGGTTATGATGAGGAAATGAGAAGAATGTCTGAACTTTTAAAAAGGTCAGGATATCATGCAGTGTAGGTTTAATATGTGCCAAAGCTTCATTGTGCATTTATTTTACTCTTAGTTCAGTAGATAATTGTGGAGGAATGTGAGCATATACGTGTAGACTCTCCTCTCTGGGCTTGGAAGGTTAGGTTCCTCCACCTGGTCCTAATAAACCCAACCAAATAGCAGTTTGCTTCAGCACTTTGTGTCTCTATGAAGTACTTCCAGGCCTCTCTGCTTTCACCTGGGTTTCAGCAAATCTGCTGAATTTTCAGAAGGATTTTAGAACACGAGTGCAAAATCAAATTGTAGTGATGTCACTACTGAAGAGTTAATAAATAAATAACATCCATAAACTCTATTGAATAGAAAATCATGTAAAGTTTCCTTATAATCTCGTCTAGATTTATCTAGTTAGTTTCCTGGAGGTCCTGAGATGTTCATTTTTCGATTGTAAATTCTAGATTCAATCAGCACACAAAATAATCTGTTTTACAGTTTAGTGTAGTTTTAAAATCAGCATCATCAACCTGAAGCTTGTGGCCAGAAACGTGCACACAACTTATGATCATTATTTGGTGGGCGGAGCCTCGGAGTTGAATACTTCTGGTTTGGAAGTTTATTGTTGTGTAATGTGACGGTGTCCCGTGAAAACTTTTGTTTCTTGTCTGAAACATGTTTAAACATCTGTTACAATTTGGATTAAATCTGAGAGAAATCCCCATGTTTTGACTCTGAATTCAGTAAGCAGTGACTATTACCAACATGTAATCCTCTCAACCCTGGCACTCGGGATGCTGGTTTATGTGTACTGCATTCTGATTGGTTGGCGGTGTAGGAACAGCGTTATTGTCACACTCCTGTTTTGTAATGCTGTGTCAGAACATCGCTTTCCCCTCCATCAGCCTGAGACTGGAGATTGGAGCTCTTCCATTTTTCCATTGATTCTATATTCAGCTGTGTTTCCTTCCCCAATGGGAATCAGAGGAATTCGCTGTAGAGAGACAGCTGCTTGACATATCCCATGATGCAGCAGTCAGTGAGCGAGCATGACCAAGCAGTTGGTGATGTCGGTTTTCTCTGGGGGCTCAGGAACGCCAGTCACGCTCTTTATTCAGAGTCTCAGAGAGATGCTTTTTATTCACTTCTGAGTGCGACTTGAGTCACTCGTCTGCTATTGGCAGACTGACGCCGATTCTCTGGTTCTGATCCGCATGTCGCCCACTTCCACTCCCCCCCCCCCCCAACAGGAACGTCCCATACACAGACAGAAAGGCAAAAGGTTCAGTTCATCTTATTAAATGTGAAAATTTTTATTATGATTATTATTATTATTATTATTATTATTATATAATATTATGACACCAGGCTGATGTTAAGTTCTAGCTTGTGATTGGTCATCGGTTGTTGATTTAATTCTCTGTAACAGCAGCTCCAGCAGGAGTGAAGGTTATATTTATAATGGCTGCATGAAGATGTTTAGCGTGTGTGGAAGGAGTCTCTAGTGTCAGAGTTAACGCTGTAACTGTAAGGTTTGTGTTCTCTTCAGGACAGAGGTGTTTACACACATGGTTTCTCAGTAAACTGATGAGCTGTGTTCAGTAACTGTACGAAAGAGAATGAGGAGAGGAGGATTACGGGGTTATAGCTGTGTGTTGGATCTTGCTGATTTTAACATTCACTTTTTCCAAACTTCATCTTCTCCATCGCTATCCACTGATCTGGAGTCCGTTCTATAGGTCAGATCATTGAGAACATTTGGGTGGATTATAATTGTAGACTGATCTCGGACTCGGTAGTTGGGTTTATTTTGCCCCATTACGTCCCCCTTGACACCCCCCCCCCCTCCACTCCCCTCCCCAAAAAGAAACCCTTTCTGTCCCTCCACAAGATTAACGAGCCGCAGCATTCCTCACATACCAAACTACATCAGCAGCAGACGACAGAGACGGGAGCCGTGACTCCGTACACGTGTTTAGCATTAACATTTATACTGATCTACGCAAAACTGAAAAAGGGCTTAAAAGTTTGTTTGTAAAGCACATGCAATTATTTAAACAGAAACGTGTGATGATAAAATGTCAGAACTTCTACACCCAACATCCAGCTGTCTGGAGGAATTTAGCGCGCGCGCGCGTGCGCACACACACACTTATATATGTATGTGTGTGTATGTATGTGTACGTATATATATATATATTCTCTATCCCTACAGACCTCAATAAGGTTTTTAGACTAAATGTCTGCCAACATGTTTTATAAAATGTCATTGTAATGGTGATGATCTAAAGGTTACAAAGGTTTATGCTGGTTATGGTTATTAAATGCAAATGTAGTTGTTTGCATGCTTTGAAGTGACTGATCAATATGACACTTGCAGTATGTTGTAAAACTGGTTAGAGGTACATGAGTAACACACACACACACACACACACACACACACACACACACCAAACCCAATTTGTTAGCCAGTTCTCATGTTGGGTGCATGTGGTGATGAGAATACAGCAGTGCAGGTATCCGATCAATTTATTGGCTTTAAAATCAGTGTGATTGAGGTGAGAGCTGATCTGAGATCAGTGTAGAATAAACCAAAAAGGAGACTGCTTCCCACAACCCTCTGATATTCACAAGATAAAACTGCATGGATTCTCATGGAGGAGGTTAAGAGAACCTGAGGTGAAGAGCCGGGAACAATAACACCAAACAAATTTCAGTGCAGTTTCGCCGCAGGTGATCCTCACAGTCTGAGCACAAAACTTTTCTTCTCCCTGTTCGCTTGGTTTTTCTCAAACTCCCGACTCTTCATTTAAAAATAAGGAGAAATGGCTTTACATTATCATTTGCTGTGTGCAACACTTCCCCCTAGTGCTCACTTATACTTTCTTGTATAGAGAATTGAAACGCAGCCTTTAATAACCATCTCCAGGAGGAGTGTTTGAGGGAAAACATCCCATTGTGTAAAAGCCTGAGACTGAATGCTTAGTTCC
>NC_139575.1:38613159-38623159 GCF_946808225.1 Silurus aristotelis
TTGTGTGTGTGTGTGTGTGTGTGTGTGTGTGTTGCAGGCAAATCCCCCAGGTGTTCTGGCTCTTCTGGATGAGGAGTGTTGGTTCCCCAAAGCTACAGATAAGACGTTTGTGGATAAGCTGGTGCAGGAACAGGGTTCTCACGCCAAGTTCCAGAAACCACGTCAGCTCAAAGACAAAGCCGACTTCTGCATCATCCACTACGCAGGGAGGGTACGATACACACTACACACAGCGAGGTTACAACCTGCCACTGTTGTGTAATGTAGGTGCACACACACATACACTGAGCTGAGAGAAAATACTTCTATACAAGATACTTATTCAGTATTAGATTATTACCTCCCCCTGTGGGATTATATTAATGTATACATTAATTAGATAATTAAATGGTAAAGATAGACTGTAATTATTTGGATATGCAGTGTAATGGGCAGTAGTGTGGTCTCGTTCACTACTCAGATCTGTTTGTAATGATGTTTAATGCACAGACCTCCTCATGTGCTGGGTGTTTAATCTCTCCAGCATGAATGGTGGAGTTCGCTCATGTTTTTCACTCTTTACTCCACACATCTGGTTTACATTAGCAGCTGTTTTTGCCATCAGAATCTGACACTGCAGTAAAAAGGACTCTCTGTTTCTCAGTTGTGTTCCTTCTGATAGGGGTGCGGAGGTGCAGAGGGGTTGTTAAAAAAGACACCTTTCCACATCACATTACCAATAAAAAAAGCACAATAAGCATAAAAAATGACTGAGAGGAGAAAAACCCAGACACAGTTCAGTGCCAGTGTGCAGAGGCTACAAGGCCCAAAACAACCTCCAGGAAATATCCTGCACATTCTCCAAACCAGAATGAAAAGTTTACAGTCCTATCTGTAAAGAGACCAGGGGGGTCTTCTCATTCTGTTTACCTGTTCATCACATCTGACTGAAACACAACCGTGTTCCCTCCAGGCAAAAAAAACCTCACTTCTGCTTCATTCTTTAGTTTCTGATCCAGAGTCTGAACAGACTCATAAACATTTACACCACATGAGTAAATACACACAGCAAAGAAAATACAAGGTGATGATAAAATGTTTTGGAGTCTCGCTCTGTTTATACGAAAGTACTTTAATTATTTACGTTTCCAGACAATTGCCTTCAAAATAGTCCCCCTGCACAGCAATACAGTGCTCCCAGTGTTCCTCTGGAACGTGTCCTTGAAGTCCTTATCGTATCAAGAACCTTCTGCGATTCGTGCTGAATCTCCACAACGGTGTCAAAACTGCGACCTTTGAACTGCATCTTCAGGAAGAGGGTAAAGTCCCCAGGAGCCAAATCTGGCGAGTAGGGTGGGTGCGGAAGTGAGACCGTGTTGTTTCCGGTGAGAAAATCACGTGTGAGGAGGAGCTCGGTGATGATGTGCACACGTGATCAGAATAGCAGACGTGGTAAAGCACGTGGTCAGAACAGCACCAGTCGCACTGCTCCTGATGTACACAGGACCATGTCTTTTAGTACACTGACTTATGAAGGTCGGTGCTCCATGTGACTGGGCGTGCAGCCTCGTGCTGCCATCTGTTGGTGCGTTACAAAACTAGTCTCAATCTTTTTAATACCACCTCTATATCACACTCGCATTCATCTAGACACTTTATATATATATATATTTTAATCTCATGACTGCTGTCTGAATATTTATATAATTAATTAATTTATATAGATAAGTATTAAAGCTGCCTCTCTCTCCTTCTCTCTCTCAGGTGGATTATAAAGCAGATGAGTGGTTGATGAAGAACATGGATCCTCTGAATGATAACGTGGCGACGCTGCTACACCAGTCCACTGATAAATTTGTAGCTGAGCTTTGGAAGGACGGTGAGCTGCACTCTGTCTCTGTTCACATCAAAACACAAATTCTGCACCAAAACCGGTTCCAGTGTGTGTGATTTACCTCTGTCCTCCAGTCTTGCACTAACCTGTGTGCAGCGTGTGTGTGTGTGTGCAGCGTGTGTGTGTGTGTGCAGCGTGTGTGTGTGTGTGCAGCGTGTGTGTGTGTGTGCAGCGTGTGTGTGTGTGTGCAGCGTGTGTGTGTGTGTGCAGCGTGTGTGTGTGTGTGCAGCGTGTGTGTGTGTGTGCAGCGTGTGTGTGTGTGTGCAGCGTGTGTGTGTGTGTGCAGCGTGTGTGTGTGTGTGCAGCGTGTGTGTGTGTGTGCAGCGTGTGTGTGTGTGTGCAGCGTGTGTGTGCGCGCGCGCGCCTGCTGTTACTGTTTTTATTTCTTTTTTTCTTCGGTGTTTTCTTTATTTCCTTTCTTTCTTCCTCCCGCTCTCGTGTCTCTCGACCTGGCCTGTAGAGATACAGAATATTCAGAGAGCGTCTTTCTATGATGTCTCTAGCCTCCATGAGTCTCCGGGTGAAGGTACTACGGTTCTTCAAGGGCGCATTTTGTGATTTGAGACGCTCCCATCCTGCTGCTTTTTTTTTTTTATAAATCTTCCTTCTCTTTCTTCCTTCCGGCTGGCTCATTTCACATTTGGCTTAAAAAAACTGAGTTTGCTGCCGAGGCATTGTGGAGTGTAATAACCGCGTGTGAACTCGTTTCATCAACCACTTCATAAAGCAAACACTGGGGGTGTGGTTAACCTCAATATCCTGATCCTATTGGAAGTAAGTAGGTGATTTTATAAGAAGCTCTCTGCCCTGTTCAGAATGTTCTGAATGTTCTCCCTTTTTCATAATAAGAATAATAACTAAAAGCTAATTTCCCTGTTTTGCTGAATGACTGTATAGTGGTTTTCTAGAATTCATGGGGGTCATGTTATAAGACTCATTTCGAAAATTCCCACATTTTCCGAGCTGCAAATTATCGGGGGTTTGACTGTATTCATCTTAAAGTTCAGTAACATAAAAAACTAAGAATTTTGTTTAAAAAAATGTACAATTTAACTCCTCCAAATTTTAGGTAAAAAAATGTAATTGTTATATGTATTCTGAAGCTCTACCTAAAAACATAAACGAATAATCAAATAAATAAATAAACTAATAAATAAAAAACCCTTAAAGATTATTCTGCTGGTAATATTAATAAAAGAACTATAAACTCACTTTGCCCATTTGTATTAATTAATGCAATAAATCTCATGTATTTATTTATTGAAACTCCTTCACAGAAAGGTTGATCTATTATCAACTGTAGTTGTATTTCTCACACTGCTGCAGGTTTACACTGTGTGTGTGTGTGTGTGTGAGACAGTACCCCGTGTAACAGACGGTTCTGTAGGTTCTCGGCAGTGAACTCAGGTTTTCGGATGTGACTGATTCAGATGGTCAGCTTTAAGGAGTGAGGACTTGCATGTTAATTCTATTTCAGATTTGTGTTTATAGATCCTTCTGTTTGCAAACGTTATTGTTGAGTGCTGTGATGAGACCCTGCTCTGTTCCCTCAGTTTGCTTTCCAAAATCCTGCACATGGAAACCATGCAGCTTCTCTCCCACCACGCAAGCGCATAGAGAGCAGCGCCATGTCTTTATTACAGAGAGGAACGCTCAGATACAGTCAGAATACAACCTTATCCCTCTTTCTATCATCACATCCAATACCTGTGAAGGTTCTGAGTGTTCCTCACCTTTAACCTTCTCTGTGATGTTCCCTGTGAGGGGAGTTTCTGAGAATGTCATTATATATGAGATTTTATAGATAGAACGGTTAAATAACTATAAATAACTCACTTGCTGAATGGAACATTGCTTCCTGTGATGTCACTCACAAGCCTGAGAATTTACTCACATCTGTTAAAATGCTGAGTCGGGGACTTTTGAAGAAGGTGCTTCTTTGTTGCTGAGTTTCACCGTTAGATAGCCCTAACCCAGAAGATGCAGGGTGTGTGTGTAGATGTGCTTTAGCAGCGTGCTTCTGTTTAGACATAGTCTGCACCTCCATGGCTCTTCTGCTTTGTGTCATCTGAGCTTTCAGTGCTGAAGAATAAAGTAAAGAAGAATGTAAATGCAGCAGGCATGTATCACTGGGCTCAGGCTTCTAATCTCACACACACACACACACACACACACACACACACACACACACACAATAATATCAGAAATGAGCAGTGTGCTGATTACAACCTTTCACCCTGAGCTTAGTGATTGCGCTGAGCAGGAGAGATGTGATAACGTTATTATTCTGAATGTTGTAGGATGTTGGTAAAGTGAATATCAGCACCTCTCTATCCCTGCTCACGATAAACATTCTATTCAGGGTGATATTACACTGAGCCTGAACCTGCTGCAGCACTCTGTAATATACACTCTCTCTGTTTACTGCTTCCTCACCACCTGGTGTGTGAGTGTGTGAGTGTGAGTTGTTTTACTGATGTCTGCTCTCACTCTGTCTGTGTCTCTCTGTGTCTGTCTCCCAGTGGACCGTATTGTTGGGCTGGATCAGGTGGCTGGAATGAATGAAACTGCGTTTGGAGCGACGTACAAGACGAAGAAGGGAATGTTCCGGACTGTCGGCCAGCTTTACAAAGAGTCTCTGACCAAGCTGATGGCCACGCTGAGGAACACCAACCCCAACTTCGTCCGCTGCATCATCCCCAACCATGAGAAGAGGGTGTGTGTGGGTGTGTGGGTGTGTGTGTGTGTGGGTGTGTGGGTGTGTGGGTGTGTGGGTGTGTGGGTGTGGGGGTGTGGGGGTGTGGGGGTGTGTGTGGGGGTGTGGGGGTGTGGGTGTGGGGGTGTGGGTGTAGTCTTGTTAAGGGATGTTTACAAGGTGTTCAAGTCCATATATAATCATAAATCATACGTGACCTCTGTACAGTTTTTATAGTTAATACTTTCTCCACATTTTCACTGATGTTCTCTCTCTCTTTCTCCTCTTTGCTGTCTGTTCTTGCTCCTCCACAGGCAGGTAAACTGGAACCTCACCTAGTTCTGGATCAGCTCAGGTGTAATGGTGTGTTGGAGGGAATCAGGATCTGCAGACAGGGCTTCCCTAACCGCATCATCTTTCAGGAGTTCAGACAGAGGTGCACACACACACCTATTCACACCTGTGTACAGTTACACCTGCACACCTACACACCTGCACATGACTACCCATGTACATTTTTTTTTTTACAAATACTTTTGACCTACACACCACCTCACCTTACACACAAGTATTTGAGCTGTATGGCTGTCCTCACATGTTGCAGTGTGTGTGTGTGTGTGTGTGTGTGTGTGTGTGTGTGTGTGTGTGTGTGTGTGTGTGTGTGTGTGTGTGTGTGTGTGTGTGTGTGTGATCAGATATGAGATCCTCACTCCTAACGCCATCCCAAAGGGCTTCATGGACGGTAAACAGGCGTGTGAGCGAATGGTGAGTGTAACATTTCTCACGTTACTGAAAACACAACAAATAAATAATATGAACACATTAACAGATTACACAAAGTCTGTTATATCATAATGGGTGACACACACACACACGACACAAAAAACAAGGAGGACACAGGATACACAATGGTCCTGAATGAGAATGTAATTCCTTCTTGCTTTTTTTTTTTTAAATAAATGACCAATTCAAACCCTTTCCTTTCCCAGTTCTCCACTTTCTCTCTTTTATTATTACTTACTGTTTATTCCTTTATTTCATTATAACTCTCTCCTCCACAGATCCAGGCCCTTGAGTTGGATCCGAACCTGTACCGGATCGGTCAGAGTAAGATATTTTTCCGGACAGGAGTTCTGGCTCACCTGGAGGAGGAGCGTGACCTGAAAATCACCGACATCATCATTTACTTCCAGGCCGTGTGTCGAGGATACCTGGCTCGCAAGTGAGCACTTCATAGTGTCCGAGTGTCACCTCTGCTCATTTTCTAGTACTAATTAAACGTGTGTGCGTGTGTGCGTGTGTGTGTAGAGCCTTTGCAAAGAAGCAGCAGCAGCTGAGTGCTCTGAAGGTTCTCCAGAGGAACTGTGCTGCTTATCTTAAACTGCGCCACTGGCAGTGGTGGAGACTCTTCACCAAGGTGAGATACTTCCTACATGTGCACACACATCATCACAGGTGTGTGTGTGTGTGAGCATATACATTAATATATGTAAAGTATACAGAACTTGTTGCCCTACTGAGGGGAAAGGGGGTAAAACTTTGTGTGTGTGTGTGTGATTCCAGGTGAAGCCTCTGCTCCAGGTGACCCGTCAGGAGGAGGAAATGCAGGCGAAGGAGGAGGAGCTGGTGAAGGTGAAGGAGAGACAGGTGAAGGTGGAGAACGAATTGGTGGAAATGGAGAGGAAGCACCAGCAGGTTAACACACACACACACACTGTAACAGACTGACCGTCACCACGGATTCATGTACATGGTCCAGCAGGCCATATTTGTATGTATTAATTGTGTTTTTGTTGTCCAGCTGATGGAGGAGAAGAACATCCTGGCAGAGCAGCTGCAGGCTGAAACGGAGCTGTTTGCCGAGGCTGAGGAGATGAGAGCTCGGTTAGTGGCGAAGAAGCAGGAGCTGGAAGAGATCCTACATGACCTGGAGTCTCGTGTAGAGGAGGAGGAGGAGCGCAACCAGACACTGCAGAACGAGAAGAAGAAGATGCAGTCACACATTCAGGTCAGGAGGAGATGATGATGATCGTTATGGTGTTAGTGATAAGGTTTAATAATATTTACTAGAGGAACAAATATGAACTGTTTGTGTTTGTAGGACCTGGAGGAGCAGCTGGATGAAGAAGAAGCTGCTCGACAGAAGCTGCAGCTGGAGAAAGTAACTGCAGAAGCCAAAATAAAAAAAATGGAGGAGGATCTGCTGCTACTAGAGGACCAAAACTCTAAATTCCTAAAGGTGTGTGTGTGTGTGTGTACACGTGTTCCTTTAGCTGACACTAGTGCACTAGTTAATATTATTTATCACTGATTAATAAATACATTCTTATCTTCTGTTTTAAAATGGACATCCTATTTTATTATTTATAAATGTGTGTGTGTGTGTGTGTGTGTGTGTGTGTGTGTGTGTGTGTGTGTGCAGGAGAAGAAGCTGTTGGAGGAGCGGGTAGGTGAGATGACTTCTTTATTGGCAGAGGAAGAAGAGAAGGCAAAGAACCTAGGCAAGGTGAAGAACAAGCAGGAGATGATGATGGTTGACCTGGAAGGTAAAAAAAAAACACATTTCATCCTCTCACAGGTGACAGTCTAGAGACAACTGGAGGGGTGTGTGCGTGTGTGTGAACTTTTATCTTAATAAATGTGTGGATTCCAGAGCGTCTAAAGAAGGAGGAGAAGACTCGTCAGGAGCTGGAGAAGGCCAAGAGGAAGCTGGATGGAGAGACGACAGACCTGCAGGAACAAATTGCTGAACTTCAGGCTCAGATCGATGAGCTCAAAGTGCAACTGGCCAAAAAGGAGGAGGAACTACAGGCTGTGCTGACCAGGTAGTGCACACACACACACACACACACACACACACAACACACACACACGTAATCCAGTGTATCACAAAAAACCTCACTGCAGCCAGTGGACTACTACAATATTGTTTCTGTGTGTGTGTGTGTGTGTGTGTGTGAAAGGGGAGATGAGGAGGTTGCACAGAAGAACAATGCTCTGAAGCAGGTGAGGGAGCTCCAGGCTCAGCTGGCCGAGCTTCAGGAAGATTTGGAGTCAGAGAAGACGGCTCGGAATAAAGCAGAGAAGCTGAAGCGTGATCTGAGCGAGGAGTTGGAAGCTCTGAAGACTGAACTGGAGGATACACTGGACACCACTGCAGCTCAGCAGGAGCTCAGGTACTGCACCAGCTTTAACATGCAGAACTCTGTGTTACATTCAAACTCACACTGGAGCTTATAGAGGGTAAAAGGTGAACACTCAATATACAAACAACACTCAGTTAGAACACAGTTACAACTCCTCTGGGAACATCTCACGATACATCACTGAGACCACGTTTATACCATCTTTATAAATAAAACGGGTTCTGATTTAAAGCTGGTGTGAAAAAAAATATGTATGTACTGATATATGTTTGTGTTTTAATTTAAGGACTAAGAGAGAGCAGGAAGTGGCTGAGCTGAAGAAGGCCATCGATGAAGAAGCTCGGAATCACGAGTCTCAAATTCAGGAGATGAGACAGAGACATGGTACAGCTCTGGAGGAAGTCTCTGAACAACTGGAGCAGGCCAAGAGGGTCAGCCTCTCACTCTCTCTCTCTCTCTTTCTCTCTCTCTCACACAAAAAGTTACAGAACTGTATTTTTACATTACATTTGGCAAGCATGTACCTACAATATACTACTGCACTCTTACTGTGTGTGTGTGTGTGTGTGTGTGTGTGTGTGTGTGTGTGTGTGTGTGTGTGTGTGTGTGTGTGTGTGTGTGTGTGTGTGTGTGTGTGTGTGTGTGTGTGTGTGTGTGTGTGTGTGTGTGTGTGTGTGTGTGTGTGTGTGTGTAGTTTAAGCTGAACCTGGAGAAGAGTAAGCAGACGCTGGAGGGTGATAATAAGGAGCTGAGTAGTGAGGTGAAGGTGCTGCAGCAGGCCAAACTGGAATCTGAACACAAACGCAAAAAACTGGAGTCTCAGCTGCAGGAGGTCCTCACTCGAGTCACTGAGGGGGAGAGGAACAAAGCTGAACTGTCTGAGCGTGCACACAAACTACAGGTTCTACACACACACACACACTGTCTATATATATACACACGCACACACACACACACACACACACACACAGACACACACACTCCCTTACAAACTACAGGTTCTACACACACACTGTCTATACACACACTCCCTTACAAACTACAGGTTCTACACACACACTGTCTATACACACACTCCCTTACAAACTGCAGGTTCTACACACACACTGTCTATACACACACTCCCTTACAAACTACAGGTGATACATACACTCTCTCACTCAGTGTTTTAATGTCCAAGTCAGACAAAAAATTATACAGATTATGTTTTGTATGTATATTGTGTTTTGTAATACTTGTGATATTTTACTGGTGTGTGTGTGTGTGTGTGTGTGTGTATATAGACTGAGTTGGAGAACGTGTCTGCTCTGTTGGAGGATGCTGAGAAAAAGGGGATCAAACTGGCTAAAGATACATCAAGTCTCGAGAGCCAGTTACAGGACACACAGGTAGTGTGTGTGTGTGTGTGTGTGTGTGTGTGTGTGTGTGTGTGTGTGTGTGTGTGTGTGTGTGTGTGTGTGTGTGTGTGTGTGTGTGTGTGTGTGTGTGTGTGTGTGTGTGTGTGTGTGTGTGTGTGAGAGAGAACATATGCCATTCATCTGGTGATGCACATGCAGTCAATCACCTGTATAAATAGTAATTCTGTGTGTGTGTGTGTGTGTGTGTGTGTGTGTGTGTGTGTGTAGGAGCTGCTCCAGGAGGAAACTCGTCAGAAGCTGAATTTAAGCAGCAGGATTAGACAGCTAGAGGAGGAGAAGAACAACCTGCAGGAGCAGCAGGAGGAAGAGGAGGAGGCACGCAAAAACCTGGAGAAACAACTGGCAACCCTACAGGCACAGGTACACACACACACACACACACACACACACAGTATTCAACATGCTTTCAACTGTTTGAAGAAACAATACATTATATAATTGTATATTATACGTGTGTGTGTGTGTGTGTAGCTGTGTGAGACTAAGAAGAAGCTGGAGGATGATGTGGGTGTGGTGGAGGGTCTGGAAGAGGTGAAGCGAAAGCTGCAGAAGGACGTGGAGGCGTGTAACACGCGGCTGGAGGAGAAGGTTCTGGCCTTTGATAAACTGGAGAAAACGAAGACTCGTCTGCAGCAGGAGCTGGATGACCTCACGGTTGATCTGGACCACCAGAGGCAGATCGTCTCCAACCTGGAGAAGAAACAGAAGAAATTTGACCAGGTGCACAATGAGGGGTTTGTTTGTCATAGTGAGAAATAGATTTTAAAATCAACTTGTTTTATTAGTAATGTTATGGCTGTACAGGGGTTTCTTCCTTAATACGGAGCATATTTTTATCAGAAGTTTATTATTTTGTTTTTTTCCTTTC
>NC_139575.1:38628159-38633507 GCF_946808225.1 Silurus aristotelis
TTATTCCATTCTTTCTTTTTCTTTTCTCTATTCCTTCCTTTTCTTTCTCGCTCACCTCAGAATACTCATAATAATACTGCATCATTAATCATCTACAGACTCCGCCCCCAGGCTACAAACCACACCCCCAATACACTGTTTATTATTGTGTGATTGCTCTTTTGCGTGTGTTTATAAATAACTGTGACATGAGCCTTCATTCCCCGAGACGTGTTCACGTTAAACAGGAGGAAACGTCTCGCCCCGAGCAGGTCTCAATAATAATCATCATCATTATCTGCCTGGGCTCTGTGGACGTGTGTAAACATCAGCGTTTGTTGGTGTAACTTTAAAAAGTGCCTTAGAGTCACTAATGAAGAATTAAAAGCTCCGCCCCCGGTGTGGGCGTGTCTCCAGGTGATGAGTTTAAGGTGAAGGTGAACTGATGTGGGAATAATAATAATAATTAAACACTATTTAACCTTTTTTTCTTTCTTTGGTTTGGTTTTTATTGCGCTTCGCATCATAGCCGCTTTCTATTCGCTCTTTTGTGGTGGTAAACCAGTTACAGTGTTTCTGCAGGAGCTCAGATCCTCCTCACACCATTCCGTTCAGGTTCACACCTTCTCCTCCTCCTCCTCCTCCTCTTCCTCCCCCTCCTCCCCCTGCAGCAAGTATTATCCTTATTACTATTATAATCATTGTTACTATTATCTCTTATTATTATTATTATTATTTTGATGATGATGATGATGATGATCATCAGACTGACTGTTTGGCTCTCAGACGCTCAGCTGCAGATACGCTTTAATCCTCTCCTTTATTCCGTGCCCTTGTATACCGTTACTGTATTTCTAGACAAGTGATTTTTTTGTAAAGGAAAAAACAAATAAAGGCTTCATTGTAGAAGAAAATGTCTCCTCTGTCTCTGTCTCTCCCTCTGTCTCTCTCTCTCTCCCCCTATCTCTCTCTCTCTCCCCCTGTCTCTGTCTCTCTCTCTCTCTCTCCCTCTGTCTCTCTCTCTCTCTGTCTGTCTCTCTCTCTCCGTCTCTGTCTGTCTCTCTGTCTCTTTTTCTCTCTCTCTCTTTCTCCCCCTCTTTCTCTCTCTCACTCCCTGTCTCTCTCTGTCTCTTTCTCTCTCTCTCTCTCTCCCCCTCTCTGTCTCTTTCTCTCCCTGTGTGTGTGTGACTGCACGTGTACGGTTCTCACACATTAACAGGTCACATTTGTGGTGATTTTGCTGAAGATCTGAGAACGTTGCATTTTTCACATAAACACCATGTTTGACCTCTGAACTATTTTTTGGGTGAAATGTGATTTTCTCAGATCTTCAGATTCACACGGTACATTTGGGAGGTCACAAGTAACACAGGGGTGCACTTAGTTTAGTGCTGAAGTCTATGTAACTGTCTGCACCACGCTGTACTCTAATATACTGTACAATTCTATACAACACTGCAAGAGGACAAAACTAAGTGCACCCCTCAGATACGTCTGGCCTCCCAAATCTACAGTGTGGATTTGGTGAAGATCTGAGATCTTTTTTCACCCTGATTGTAGGTGAGGGGTTTGTTCACCTTTGTGCTTTTGGGGTGAAAAAAAAAATTACTTGGATATTCACTAAATTCACACTGTTTGTGAGGTCAATAGTAACACAGGGGTGTACTTAGTTTTGTCCTCATCATTCAGAGCTGCGACTGGAGCAGAGTGAAGTAAACACTAGTGTAAAGTATTAGAGTGAATACAGAGTAAAGTGCAGGTTCATTCCACACACAAGTTAATAAAGAACTGAGAACATCACGTGTGTGTGTGTGTGTGTGTGTGTGTGTGTGTGTGTGTGTGTGTGTGTGATAAACTGCTCAATACAATTCACTATACTGCATCTCAGCTATGGAAGAGGATTGTACAAAACTAAGTGCACCCTTGTGTTAGTCCTGACTTTTTGTAATACAGGGTGTGAATTTGGTGAAGATCTGAGAAGGTCAGATTTGTTAAATAGGTAAGTGCTTCTTCTCCTTTGTGTTGTGCTGAAAAAATATAAATATTCTTAGAACTTCATGCTACGTTGAGGAGCTCAAGAGTTACACAGGGTGCACTTAGTTTTGTCCTTTGCCGTTGCAAGAGAATCGCGTTTATACCACGGTATAGTATTGTATAGGATAGTGTGGAACAGATAGTGAGGACAAAACTAAGTGCACCCCTGAGATACTCTTAACCACCCTAATATACTGGGTGAATTTGGGGAAAGATCTGGTCACATCTTCACTCCTAAATGTCTCCAGGGTCAACCTTTGTGGTGTTAACTAGAAAAATGTGACATTCTCAAATTTTCAGCAGATTCACACCACATGTTTGTGAGATCACAAGTAACTCAATTTTGTCCTGCCCTTCTATCCACGTGACTACGCTGTGCTGCACTGTGTGTGTTCTAGTGTAATAAAGTTTTATAAATAAATACAGCAGTTGAGGGAAGTGAACAGATCTGCTGAAGGAAGTCAGTGACTGGAAGTTCATGCAGGTGCAGTGTGATGTGTTACAGGGCAGAGGCTCTGGGTTCAGGCTGATGGGTGCAGGAAGCTGATTAGAAAATGCTACAGTGAAGAAATACATCGTACGTGGACTTTTTAAATTACAGAAAAACAGAAAAATAATCGACTTCAAACAAAAACTCTGAATTTTATTCCAGAGAAATAATTCTGTAGGAAAAACAATCAACTTTATAAACTTTTAAAATTCTGTCCACATTTTATTCACAGACACCACAGTTAGAACAGCTACGCTACAGAGGTTAGCCATGTCTCTCTCACACACACACACACACACACACACACACACAGTGTAACCAATGCGATCATCTTTGGCCATCAATCAGTTCAACTCAAAACTTAAAGTCTAAAAATGAAAAAAAAAAAATCTGCACAGGTTGAAGAGGAAGAGCTGATCCTAAACAGAGGTATTTATCTCTCTCTCTCACACACACACACACACACACACACACACACACACACACACACACACACACACAGAGTTAACAGCTGAGAAGTGTGTTGATTTTTTTGCATGTAAAGGATCCTGCATAGTTGATTGGTTTAGAATCTCACACTCAAAGGCGTTTCAGTTTGCAGTCGTGACGATAATCAGTCCGAGTTCTGGTTCTTCTCCAGGGGCGAGAGCAGGAGCTCTGTGCCTACAGGGGGCTCTAACAGGGGCATTACACAGGGATCATTCTTCATCCCTACATAGTGCACTTACAGAGGAACTCTACATTCAGCATAAACACTCTAAAATCATCTCTGGGTTCAGAACTTCACCCCTACCCTGCGTAGTGAAGATAAACGAGTGTAAAGTAACAAGTGACATGAACATTTTGCCCTGCGTAGGGCACGAGGTGTACAGAGGTAGGTCCAGTCCATGAGCACTTCACACACAAAACATTACACATCTAAACAGGTAACACACACACACACAGGGACATGAACATCTGCATCAGATTGGAACTGATTATTGGGACATGTCTAATCAAAAAGTGACTCTGACCTACATGACCTTCAGAAAAGAAACATTCAAGTACAAGCGCTCTCACACACACACACACACACACACACACACACACACAATAAAATCAACTTCAAGTTTCAGAACAAGGTCCAGTGTGAGTCTACAGCACCGATACACAGCAGCTGAGGGATATTACGGTCTCACACACACACACACAGAGTGAGATGTTTATATTTGTATGTATAAACTGTAGTATTAAATGAATGAGGCTGAAACGTCTCGTGTTAAAGCTCAAATAACTGAAGCACTTATTAAACTCTACACTGCAACACAAGGCCAAGCCCCCCCTCCCCCTCTCTCTCTCACACACACACACACACACACACACACACACAGCAGCACAAACTTAAATACAAATATAAATTATGTCAATTCCACAGTGATTCAGGTCTTATGTAAACATACTGACAAAATTTGAAATGACGATGCGCTCGCTCAAACACCCCCCCCCCCCCCCGGTCACATGACCTGCACCCGTCTACTTTAAAATAGTGTCATAAAATACAATCTAAAACACAGCCTGATTTACGCTACAAGTATGGGGTAAAACCAGTTTACATCAGCGCCCCCTGGTGGTCATTATTAATCCAACAGCTCAGCACAGGAATTCACATAAAGTCTAATATAGACAGTCTGAGGGACAGGGGCAGAGGCCGTCTGAGGGGACAGTCTCGCGGACAGGGGCAGTCTGAGGGGACAGTCTCGCGGACAGGGGCAGTCTGAGGGGACAGTCTCGCGGACAGGGGCAGTCTGAGGGGACAGTCTCGCGGACAGGGGCAGTCTGAGGGGACAGTCTCGCGGACAGGGGCAGTCTGAGGGGACAGTCTCGCGGACAGGGGCAGTCTGAGGGGACAGTCTCGCGGACAGGGGCAGTCTGGGGGGCAGGGGCAGTCTGAGGGGACAGTCTTGCGGACAGGGGCAGTCTGGGGGGCAGGGGAGTGGAATATCTATGCTACATTTCCTTATGGATTTTTATACAGATGTTTGTTGTAAACAATTTCCACTACATGAGGAGGAAGTCTCTCACACAAGAAGTCACTCAGGTAAGATTTCAGGTGTAGACAAGCTCCACCCACACGGTCTGACTGACAGGTAAAACAGGAACTCCGCCCCTTACAGGGTCTTTTTTCTGTTCGTTTACATTCCTTTGTTTTGCGCCTAAACAGTCTGAACGAGTTCATAAGAGAAATCAGTGAGCGGAGAATCTGATCGTCTCGTCAATCGATTAGGTCCAGAAACGTCACACACAAAGCCACAGTTCCTCACGTCTACGTCAGTAATCAGAATAAAAACAATCATTGGAAAATAAAATAAGAAAATGGCATATATTTAATAACAGCTCTGTGATGGGGTTCAGTGAATACAATCACGTCTCTTCTCATTTCCTCTTCACGTCTCCTCCCTGACTTTGGTTCGTCTCTGAAAAAGAGGAAAAAAACAAGTCCAGCGACAGGAAGTCGATATTTTATCTACAGCGCCAATAGATTTTCTGTTAGAAGCAGAAATTCTTGAAATTCTGCATATTAAGGGAGTGAATAAATTAAAGAGTGTATATATAAATGTGTGTGTGTGTGTGTGTGTGTGTGTGTGCGAGTGCGAGTGAAATGTTAAAATGGACAGAGCAGACGTGAAAAAGAAAGATCACAGAGAGGAGGGAGGAAGGTGAAGGGAGGAAGATTACCTGAGAAAGCGAGCTGCAGGTGAGGAGGAAGAGCCGCCTGAACACCTGACTGCAAGCTCTTGAACAGGTCTGAGATACAGAGAGAGAAATAAGGAGACAGGAGGAACGAGAGGAAGTGAATAAACGTAGG
>NC_139575.1:38633707-38643707 GCF_946808225.1 Silurus aristotelis
CCCACACACACACACACACTCCCTCTCTCCCACACACACACACACACACTCCCTCTCTCCCACACACACACACACACACTCCCTCTCTCCCACACACACACACACACACTCCCTCTCCCACACACACACACACACTCCCTCTCTCCCACACACACACACACACACTCCCTCTCTCCCACACACACACACACACACACACACACTCCCTCTCTCCACACACACACACTCCCTCTCTCCCACACACACACCACACACTCCCACTCCCCCCCACACACCCTCCCCTCCCACACACACACCCTCCCCTCCCACACACACACCCCTCTCCCACACACTCTCCCTCCCCCCACACACACACACTCCCTCTCCCCCACACACACACACCCTCTCCCACACACACACACCCTCTCCACACACCCCCCCCTCCCGCACACACACACCCTCTCCCCCACACACACACACACCCTCTCCCACACACACACACACACCCTCTCCCACACACACACACACCCTCTCCCTCCCCCCCACACACACACTCTCCCTCCCCCCCACACACACACTCTCCTCTCCCACACACACACACACACCCTCTCCCACACACACACACACACTCCCCCACACACACCCCCTCCCACACACACACACACCCCCTCCCACACACACACACACACACCCTCCCCCCCACACACACACACCCTTCCCCCCCACACACACACACACTCCCTCTCCCCCCACACACACACACACTCCCTCTCCCCCCACACACACACACACTCCCTCTCCCCCCACACACACACTCACTCCCACTCCCCCCCCACACACCACCCACTCCCCCCCCCCCCCACACACACACTCCCACTCCCCCCCCCACACACACACTCCCACTCCCCCCCACACACACACACTCCCACTCCCCCCCACACACACACACACTCCCACTCCCCCCCACACACACACACACACACACACTCCCACTCCCCCACCCCCTCTCCCCCCCCCCCTCTCCCACCCCCCCCCTCTCCCACACTCCCTCCCACCCCCCCCCCTCCCACACTCCCCTCCCACCCCCCCCCTCTCCCACACTCCCCCCCCCCCCTCTCCCACACTCCCCTCTCCCACACTCCCCTCCCCACACTCCCCTTCCCACCCCCCCTCTCCCACACTCCCCTCCCACCCCCCCCCTCTCCCACACACACACACACCCTCTCCCCCACACTCCCCCCCACACACACCCTCTCCCGCACACACACCCCCTCCCACACACACACACACACACACCCTCCCCCCCCACACACACTCCCTTTGCCCCACACACACCCTCTCCCACACACACACACACCCTCTCCCACACCCCCTCTCTCCCACACACACTCCCCCCCCCCCCACACACACTCCCTCCCCCCCACACACACACACTCCCACTCCCCCACCCCCTCTCCCACACCCCCCCTCTCCCACACTCCCCTCCCACACCCCCCCTCTCCCACACTCCCCTCCCACCCCCCCCTCTCCCACACTCCCCTCCCACCCCCCCCCCCTCTCCCACACACACACCCTCTCCCCCACACTCCCCCCACACACACCCTCTCCCGCACACACACCCCCTCCCACACACACACACACACACACACACACACACCCTCCCCCCCCACACACACTCCCTTTCCCCCACACACACCCTCTCCCACACACACACACACCCTCTCCCACACCCCCTCTCTCCCACACACACTCCCCCCCCCCCACACACACACTCCCTCCCCCCCCCCACACACACACTCCCTCCCCCCCCCACACACACTCCCTCCCCCCCCCCACACACACACTCCCTCCCCCCCCCACACACACACACTCCCCTCCCACACACACCTGGCCTGCATCCAGCCTTTGGGCCAAAGTGGTTTGACTTCAGTCTCCATGAAGGCTTTGAGATAATCTTCTACAGAGAGAGAACTCTTCTCCTGCTCATAACATCTCAATTTCACCCGCACCAGGTTACACAGCAGAGTCCTGAAACACACACACACACACGCACACACACGCACACACACGCACACACACGCACACACACGCACACACACGCACACACACGCACACACACGCACACGCACGCACACGCACGCACGCACGCACGCACGCACGCACGCACGCACGGTTACCCCACAGGTGATGAGTGTGTAAGCAGTGTGTAGTGTGTGGGAGAGGAAGAACACGTCCTCACCGGAGTTTGTCGTCCCACATGAACTTCTTTCTCGGCCCAATCACTCGTTTACCGGGTTTTTCCTCGTCTTCATCCTCTGAGCAGTTTCTCTCTCCGTCCTCCATCTGCTGCCTACACACACACACACACACACACACACACGAGCCCACACACACACGAGCCAGAGTAGATGTGAGCATTTAAACATTAACAGTGATGTTTTGCGCGCGCACACACACACACACACACACACACACACACACACACACACACACACACACACACTAATCTCTGTATATCTCTGGTAAATATTATGAGATGGTGTGAGACAGGAGACATTAAATGCAAGACATGGGAGTCGTGAGACATAGGTGACATGAGATGAGGGACAAGGAAGACGCGAGAAACATAAGACGCGGGGGAAAGAGGTGACATGAGACACGGGACAGACAGAATGTTCATACTTGGCTACTACTTTAGCCATGCAGTCCATGTTGTATCTGGCAGTTTGTTCAGGCATCACACTACACACAGCCAACTTCAGCTTCAGCAGAGGAGTACGGAGACGATCATCCTGTCTCACACACACACACACACACACACACACACACACACACACACACACACACACACACACACACACACACACACACACACACACACACAAAAAATAATTCATTATAATCACATCTGAAGCTTGGAGTCCATTACCAAGACCATCAGTGAATAAATGTGTGTGTGTGTGTGTGTGTGTGTGTGTGTGTGTGTGTGTGTGTGTACCTGGATGTTAAGGCTGAGTTTTTTAAGGCGTTTCAGTAAAGCCTCCTTGTTGCAGGGAACAAAAGCCTCGAGGTGAGAATAAACAGCAGAGCGAACAGAGGGAGACTGTTCCTGTACCTGCAGCTCAATACTGCACACAGAGAGAGAGAGAGAGAATATGGTAATTGCAGTTCTATTCTAACAGCATAAGTGTGTGTGTGTGTGTGTGTGTGTGTGTGTGTGTGTGTGTGTGTGTGTGTGTGAATAATGAGACAGAAGAACACACTCATACTCTAATAAGATATTGTTCATGTCCAGGGTGAAGAACTTCTTGCGTCCCTCCTCATCAAACTGTCTAGACGCCTGGAAAAAAGAAACGAGACGTATTGAGGTGCGTCTGCGATTTAGGACGGAGTGACTGATAAACCTGAAGAGACACGTGATCACGTTCTCACCAAGCGCAGATCTTCAATGCGTTTGACCAGAGGAGCAGGAAGACTTCCAGGAAGGGGGGGAGGAGACGTGAGCCGTGATCCCACATTCAGACAAGCTCCACCCACCACTCTTGGCCCCGCCTCCGCGTACACCAGCCCGTTTCGTGCGAGCTGGGTTTGAGGTACACCGTCCAGAGCACTAAAGTCCAGGTCGCTCAGAAGATCCTGCAGCTCACTCTCATTGGCTGAGGTGAACAGTGACATCATGGAGGGGTCAGAGGTCAGGTCCCCGAGCAGGACGTCATTATGGAGGAGGAGTTGTGTGTTAGCAGGGTTTAGTTCACGCATTTCTTTCTTCTCTCGTGCGAAGCGTCTCAACATCGCCGCCAGCATCAGCTTCTTCCTCCTCTTCTTCTCCGAACGACACACACTACGGGAATTATCACACACACACACACACACACACACACACACCAGAGCCATGTGACACACCTCATCATCATCATCATCAATTCCTCTGACTTTCCACGGACCTGATTCAATATTCATTTCCTTCATCCCTCCTTTACCTCAGATCCCTCCCTCCCTCCCTCCCTCCCTCTCACTCACTCACTCGTCTCATAAACCGATTTCAACATTCTGGATTAATCCCACAATCAAATGATGGAATATAAACGTGTATAAACTCACGCTGTCTTCGTCAGTCGATTCTTCTTCTTCATCATCTTCATCTTCTTCTCCTCCTGCTCCACTTCGTCTCTCCTCCTCTTGCTCTTAATCATCGCCCCCAAATCTCCACCACCCTGCAGACAGATCATCAAACGTTCACGAGACGACAGATCAGTGCTGAGAAGTGTGCGCGGTATGGGAGGGGGTGTGGCCAGGGAGGGGGTGTGGCCATGGATGTGGGCGTGGTCTCTCACCCTGCTGTTGCCGCGTCTCTCTGCATCGTCGCTCTCGGACTCGGAGGCGTTACGGAACTGTAGAGTACCGGTGTTGATGTAAAAACCTCCCAGTTTAGTGGTGAGAGACGCAGGAACCAGTTCATCATACTGCACACACACACACACACACACACACACACACACACACACGTTCGTTATTTCAGCCATGATTTGCATTTCATTGTGTATAATAAAGAGATGAATAAATAAAGCAGGTGTTCGGACTCACAGCCTCGGAGTTGTCGATGAACGAGTCGCTCTCGTCGTAACCGAACCCGATATCGATCAGATCCTGAACCCGGTCCTTACGCTTCCTCTTGCCTCCTGACCCCTGCACAGAAGATACACCAAAACAATCATTATAATCATTAAGAGATTACAGCAAAACAAACGCAACAGAAACTGTCTGAACTCCTTCAGCATCGTGAAGTATCTGATCTACAGCACTCACGTATTTGTCCTCGTACATCCTGGCCAGACGCTTCACTTCCTGTTTCTGCTGCTGCTCATCGTTAAACGGGTAACGAGGCTGCGAGACGGCTGAGGGGTTCGTCTTCGCCTGTAGACGGATGTGATTTTTAAGGCTGTAGTTATGACCAGGTGATGTTTTTACAGGTGTGTGAGGAGTGTCAGTGTCTCGTCTCTAAAAGTTAGCTAGCAAAGTTCCCCTAACTGTAACCGCGGTAACAGACAAAGTTCCAACTCTTTCTTGCAGGAACTCCGTCAGAATGTTTTAAATCCCAAATCTGATCTCGAGCCACAGATCAATCAGGATACGCCCCTGAAGTCGTAACACACACATTACAATCACACACTCAGTCACTGCGCTCGAAATACGGTCACGTGTGTGTGTGTGTGTGTGTGTGTGTGTGTGTGTGTGTGTGTGTGTGTGAGATGATGTTTAGCTGAAATACAACGAGTTCTTATTTCAATTCTATTTTATATAATAACACGTTTAAACAACACACACGATCACAAAGCAGCTTTACAGAAACAAATCCCTGCAGATCACTTCGAACTGAACATCTCTAAAGAGCGAGTCAGAGGAGATACTGGCGAGAAACAAACTCCCTGATGAGATGATGAAAAAACATTAAAGAACCAGGAACTTAGAAGGAACCATCTCCACCCTCATCCTTCTGTAACTTTGTACTGTGGCGTCACAAACTGCTGAGCGTCGTCTCCATTCACCACTTTAATAAATCCAATAATTTGTTCTGCATTTTAGTGCACACACACACACACACACACACACACACACACACACACACACACACACACCAGTAGATAAAGTGAGTGTTTAATGGATCGCTGCACCTGCATGTAAACAAACTCTGAAGTAAAATAATCATGAGTTGTTTTATATACGTTAATAAGTTTAAGGACGTCAGATGCCACACGTGATCACGTGTATAAACTACAGAATACTATTACAAATAAATAAACTACACGTCAGGATGCTTCTTTAATCACAGTTCTAAAACCTCCTGTCCACTGACAGCTTGTCGATCACACTAGCCACGCCCACAGCCCCCGATAATGACGTCATTGTTGGTGACCCGAAAGGTTCCGGAGGATTTGAGGAGCATCAGATCATCTCAGATCAGAAGTGCTGTAGTTTTTAAACTGCTCTTATAAAAAGCTGAAATTGTTCATTATTATATTACTATAAGTTTTAATGTTTAATGATTTTAAAAAAGATTAAATGAGAGAAGAAATAATTCTATTCGTGTTAACTTTATTACTGATGAAGATGTTAAACACTGTGAGCTCACAGCTTCCTACAAATACTTTATTCTGCACAGGTTTAATGGTGTGTGTGTGTGTGTGTGTGTGTGTGTGTGTGTGTGTGTGTGTGTGTGTGTGTGTGTGTGTGTGTGTGTGTATATACCTGGAGCAGTTCGCTGTAGGTGTACTCAGGGGAGCTCAGCTCGGTGCTCTCCGGCAGGGTGATGTTTATCCTCACGGTCTCGCTGCGCCCCGGAGATTTACCCAAAACGGCCGCTTCAGGAACTGCGTGTTCCGGCTCCCGACTCGGGCTTTGCTCGGTGTCCGAGTCCAAGTGTCGTTTCCTGGCCTCGGATCCCGGAGGAGCGGCGGCGGTGAAGGCCGAGAGAGTGACAAAGGGGACTTTTCTGGGTTCGGCCATTTGGAACAGAGCCACTTCACTTCACTTCACTTCACCTCTCTCTCTCTCTCTCTCTCTCTCTCTCTCTCTCTCACACACACACACACACACACACACACACACACACACACACACACACACACACACACACAACTTCCACGACCGGCTCTACACACTCCAGCCGGAAATTCCACAGCTTTTATACTTCTAAATAATCCTCCAGTCCTGGGGACCGTGTGAATAAAGATGGCCGGTTACACGTGCCCTCTGTCGGCTTGTCCATGTTCGGCGCTGCGCTGAGGAAGCGCTCCTCTCTCCACCGCAGCCATCTTGGATTTTTTGGAGAAGAGTAAATAAAATTAACACGGAGCGGGTCACTGCGCATGCGCGGAGCGGCCGCCCGCCGTGGCGGCTCCGAAACAAGAGAGCAGCGCGACCAATCGCGGCCGTGCTCACGTAATCTAAACCACGCCCCCTCCTCCGAGTCCTTAAAAGCGCGCCGACGTGTTTGCGTCACTGCACCGTGACCGGAAGTGACCTCCTCTCATTCATTCCATCAGTTTATTCACAAACTCGCTTTTAAACCGTGTATTATATCGAAGTTCATTTAATTATCAAATATAATTAAATATCACCGACTTTCTCTCTTTTGTATAACTTTTAATGCACTGTTTATCGAGCAGCATCTTTTATATTTTATGTTTATTTACAAAAGTTACTGGTTTTAAAGAAGAAGAAAAAAAGCAATCCCCGGATGAAAGGGAGGCATCTGATTGGTCAAACGGATAATTAATGAATCTTTTTTTAATCACACATTACCATTTAAGAAGAATACCTGATAGAGTGTGTTCTGTACCAACAACTTGTGAGTTTATTAATTCAGTGGATTTTACATCCAATATATATGAAACTGAAACACACACACACACACACACACACACACACACACTCACTCTCTCTTTCTCAACTGTGTATTACTGAAATGTACAACCTGAACTCAACACACACTCTTTATTAATCCCAATCCATTCCACCACCATCTATTATTTATATTTATTCATATCCTACTGTTTACATGCTGTTCTGCGCCTCTGGACTGCTGCTGCTAAAATACTCTCTTGTTTATGGTCCTCTTTTGCACATCACTGTATAATCAGAGTTCACTGGTTTACTGGTCAGTGCTATTGTGTGTTTTGTGTATTTGTCCCACACTGTTTTGTGTGGTCTGTCTGCACTGTTCACACTCGGTTGCACACGATGTGGCGAGGACATTTACTTTAAACCTTAACTCCTTATTGTGTATGTAGCTTCATGTTGTGTAATGGAGCACCAGGGTTCTGGAGGAACGTTGTTTCATGTCACTGTGTACGGCGTCTGATATACCTGGTAGAAATGACAATAAAAGCATCTTGACTTGACTCTATGTTCTTCTGAGAACAGTAACTAAATTAGTTATTAATCCCAAAATGTGTTTGATTAAAAAGATTAAATATATTTTAATAGTTAAATATACGCAGAAGTTGATGTGTAATTATTAATGATGAGTGTGACAGTGATCTAATAATAAACTCTTTCACACTTCTGTCTGAAAACACAAAATATCTTTTTATTTACAAAATTTTTTCCTGTATAATCAACATTACAAACACATCTCTACTGAGTGAATGATCTTTTTTTTAGGATTACACTATTTACGGGAATGTCGCACAGGATGAATAATCACACAGCGACCCGATTGTCTTTGGCCCATTTCTTCATGATGCGGATGATGTACTCGACCTGCGGATTCCCCGTGCTGCGTAACATCGGCAAAACCTCCTTCAGACTCTCTCTGAGAACAAACACCACAACAAACCGATCTGATCTCATACACTATCAGACTCCAGTAACACCTTCAGTGTGAATATTAATAATCAACTGAGATAAATGACACAGTGTGTGTGTGTGTGTGTGTGTGTGTGTGTGTGTGTGTGTGTGTGTGTGTGTGTGTTTGTGTGTGTGTGTGTGTGTGTTTGTGTGTGTGTGTGTGTGTGTGTGTGTGTGTGTGTGTGTGTGTGTGTGTGTGTGTGTGTGTGTGTAAAAATGTGTGAGACCTCGGTTCACGTCCTGCCAGGATGAGCTGGAAGATTCCCACACAGGCTCCACGCTTCCCCTCCCAGTATTCTGGATTCGGATCCAGACGCTCCAGAACATCAAACGACTTCGCCGCATAGTAAAACTGTCCCATCTAAAACACACACACACACACACACACACACACACACACACACAAAGTGCAGTGAGTGGGATTATAAACCCTGTGATATAAAGCTTCGAACCCTGTACATGTTTTTACCCACATCATGATCTATGTAGATGAGTCATATGAGGGGCGGAGTCATAAACATAACAGCCTGTAAGACCTACGTCGCAGGTTTGAAGGAGACGTTTCTATGTAAAATATTTAACGTTTATTTGTCGTGACACTACACAGATAACTACATAGTGTACAGGGTTAGGGTACAGGTGGAGAGTGTAGGGAGCGATTTGAAACACAGCCTCTAAGTTTAAAGTGGATATCTGGAGAAGAATCATTTCTACAGCGTCACTCCTGGGGAAAAGAACAGGGGTTTTTCATGACCTACACGTGTGCACGTGTTCACCACTGTCCAACTAAATGCTCTGTGCAAACCTACAGTGCAGGGCAAGTTCAGAATGGTGTAGAATCATGCTAACAAACGCTAACACAATAGTTAATTCAGAATTAGTACACCCATGATAATTATATGATGATGATGATGATGATGATGAAAACCTTGTAGCAGTCGTTGGCGATGACCTGCAGGAGGCTAAAGGAATCTGCTGAAGTTTCCATTTTGAGGTACAGCTCCCACGCCAGCCGAGCTTTCTGATTCATAATATCTACAACACACACACACACACACACACACACACACACACACACACACACACACATACACACACACACACACACACGAGTTTAGTGTCTCAGTAAATTAAATAAATATATGAATTAGTGATGTTTGTTTTATTTAAAACTTATTAACTATTTTTCCCCCTTTAAGTAGAAATTAAAGTACACTGGGGGTGCCATTAATTTAACACAGATAAAAACATTGAGACGTACAGCAGCGAGCGAGCCAGCTCAGATACACATAATCATTCCTGATCTTCTCACTCTGGATGAGCAGGAACACCTGCCCACACACACACAGACACACACACAAAGGCTCTTAGAGATGGTGATGATCAATATGTACAACCACACACACTCCTGAAACATCAGGGTCATGTGATGTAATCATGTGATGAGTAGACGTTCGACCAATTCATTCATTTAGCAGATTAATCAGCACTAATATTTAAATGCTGGAACCATCGACAAAAATCCACACTGACCGGAAATTATCTGAAATCCATACTGATAGTTTTTCCAGGTTGCATTATACAGGATTAGAGTGCCCTCTAGAGGCGAAACACCAATGCCACATGCTGTGTATTTGAAGTGTCTTTATTTATTTTGTGAAAAATGTAAAAA
>NC_139575.1:38648707-38673707 GCF_946808225.1 Silurus aristotelis
TCACACACACACTCACACCTCCATCACTCTTTTGTGGTCTCCTAAGTGGAAGGCACAGTAGCCAATCCAGAGGTCTGTGTTCTCTTCAGCTGTTCCCCCATTCCTCTGGAACTTAAAACACACACACACACACACACACACACACACACACACACACACACACACACACACACACCAGCACAGAGCCCAATTTTAGTAATAAGTACAAAAGCACATTTCCTGAGTGATTTTACTAAAACAATGCCTATATTCCAGTTGCTATGCTGTTGCCATGGTAACTGTGATGGTTGCTAGGTGGTTGCTACCCAGTTGCCATGCTACAGGGCATTAGGGTGTTGGCAGAAGGTCACAGTGGTGTTCTATGTGATTGCTGGTGATGTTCCGGTCGGCTGCGCGAGTGTTGCTAGGTGGTTGCTTTGATACCGTAGGTGGTTGCCAGGGAACTGCTAGGTGGTTTGGTGTTCCATGTGGTTCCTATGATATGTTATGTGGTGGTTTAGGTGTTGTGTGACAGTATGTTGTTTCGGGTGGTTGCTATGGTGATGAGTGAGTGGGTCTGGTGGGGCCTACAGTGTTGTTCCTCTATGGGGAAAAAAACTTAAACCTGGAAACGGTTGCTAGGCGTCAAATGAGAACACTATTGAGTATATACCTGCAAATGGTTGCTAGGAAACGTTATATCTATTATATTCTATGTAGTGTAAGTTAAAGATGATCAGCAGGTTCCTTTCCACACCTCCAGCAGCGTGATGGCTCCCAGGTAGTCTCTCTGACTCAGGAAGTCCTCAACCCGCGGGATCTTCTTACTCCTATTCCTCCTTTTCTTCTCACTGGAGCTCAGAGAGCTCTCACCGCCAAGCGCCGGCTTCACCCGAGACAGGATCTAACACACACACACACACACACACACACACACACACACACACACACACACACACACACACACACACACACACACACACACAATGCTGCTAAGAGGTAGATTGTGATTGGTGTTCCGGTAGTGATAAGTTCTCTGGAACAGCAGTTCTGACAGTACCATTACGTACCAGTATGATCCTTCACGCCTACTTAGTTCAAAAGGTGCAGGCTATTTGTTGGTACCTCAAATAATGAAGACTCCAGCAGGGGGCAGATGTTTCTCTTATAAACCCCACAGTTATGGAACAACCTTCCAAATCAGTGTTTGGGACTCAGACACAGTCTCAGTGTTCAAGTCGAGGCTGAACACATTTATTTAGTGGAGTGTTTAGTCAGTAGGTGTTTGTGAGGTAAAGGAGCAGATCTGGAGTGATCGTGGATATGGAGTGTTTGGTGAACTGGGATATTTGGATGCTGTTGTCTCCTCACTCTCACACGTTCACTCAGGTTTGTTGATGGTGGTGTGGTGGGACGTCTCTTATCCCAGAGATCCTCATGTCTGTGTTTCCTTCTGCTTCTCCATTTTAGTTCTGCAGCCAGAGCAAAGAACATCTCGTCAGATCTGCCTGCTTCATCTCAACATCCTACCTCTGGATAAAGTTATCTTCAGTAGGAACACTCTGTGCAGCTGGAGATGGTTCCACATCAACATTCTGAAGATCCATGAAGTTACTGAGCAACTGAAGAACTTTGAGGAAGGATTTGGACTATAATTATATTAACAGTCTGCTACAATGTGCTCAGGACCACAGTTTGAGTGAACACTTCTGCATGTAGACGTCCATCACTGAACACTTTATAATTTTAACACTGATGGAACTGTAATGAAGGACATTCAGTGTTGATGATGATGAGGAGGATGAGGAGGACAAGGAGTAGGATGATGATGAGGATGAGGTTCCCTGTAGAATCTGCTTCCTCTCATAGTTTCTTCCACATGAAGTCTCAGGGAGTTTTTCCTTCACCACAGTCACCACTGGATCAGTCATCAGGGAGAAACTCACAAGGAACAAACTGATAGACACCAAACTTCTCCATTCTTTATAGAACTTTATAACTGCTTTATCTCCATAACACTGCTTTGAGAAAATGTTCAGTGTGAACAAAGATCCTGTGTGTGTGTGTGTGTGTGTGTGTGTGTGTGTGTGTGTGTGTGTGTGTGTGTGTGTGTGTGTGTGTGTGTGTGTGTGATGATACTCACCATGTTCCACAGTAAAGATCTTCAGTTCCGTCACTAAACGCTTCAGTAATGAAACATAAATAAACACATAATAATAATAATAATAATAATAATGAGATTGATGAATGATAAAGTGCCCGGATGTAGAAGCCGCTCAGCTTAAAACTCTAAATTATGATGATAAATCGTATTGATTTCTACTCGGTGTTTATAAATAACAGGCTGTTCTGCTGTTTGTGTTGCTGTTAGCTGCTAACATGCTAATTACTTGTCGTTGCATGGCAACTGCCGTTTCCGGCGGATATGTGAGTGATTTCCGTGTAAAAACTTTCTGTGGGTTTTTTTATTTTCAGACTATAAAAACTCGAGTGAATTTAAGTCCGGATATAAATACAGAATCATTTAAAAGAAATGTGGCGCTTTGTGTGAGTATGTGTGTATAAATAAAGCACCTGTGCTGTAAATCTTCAGTTAGCCCCAGTGGCCTAATGGATAAGGCACTGGCCTCCTAAGCCAGGGATTGTGGGTTCGAGTCCCATCTGGGGTGAAAACTCTTTTTAGGATCATCTATAATATAAATAATATCAAAATTAAACTCGCACACGGTCCGGTGTCGATTCTCAAAAAGGGTTTTAATCAGATTTATTTAACAAAAAAAAAAAAACTATTTCTGAATTACAATCAATAAGAAACATTATTATTGTCTGTATAAAACTCATTACACACAGAAGAGTAAAACTACAGGATCAACAAATCAACAGTCATTAAATTATGCTGAATAAATAACCAGGCGTGTGACCTGATCAAAATAATCCACTCAAAGTAGAGCGACCCCCACCCAGATTGTACCAGGACCCCCACCCGGACCGTACCAGGACCCCCACCCGGACCGTACCAGGGTCATGCCAGAGCCATACAAAGGCCCACAGTGACCCAGTGATCCTGCTCTACACAGGAAGTTTAAAAAGGTGGAAAGTTATTGACCCAGATTTTCCTCATTTAACACCTTTGTTTTATTTTTAAACTACAAAAAATGAAGCTGACATGAAATAAACAAATGAATTGGACTGTAATGTGCACTTCAGGTACAGCTCACAGCTAATTATAGAGAAAGTGAAGTCAGGGGCACATGACATGAGGAAATTGTCTGATGATTAGAAAACAGTATTTGTCTTCAGTAAAAAAAATAAATAAATCATTTTTGGCCCTTCATAAAACACACTGAGGCACATAACCAGGAATAGAGCACCAAAGTTATGAAGATCATCTGTCTTAAACTCTGTAAAAGGCAGGTCAGGGTACTGGTGTTGGATAAAAGCTGCTACAGAGCTCTTATTAAGGGTTATAAGGATTTTAAAAAAGGATGCTGTATAAAATGTATAATAAACAAACACGCAAAAACAGGAAGCAATGATCTGCAAATCTCACCATAACATGACTCCATCAGACCCAAATAAAACTGAACTGAATTCATATTCAACTCAATAATTCAATTAGAGAAAATATACAAGATTTAAATGTTTAAATGGTTGTGGATTATTGATCTTCACCTTAGAAATATTGCTAAAATTAGAAATATGTCGTTACAGGATGCAGAAAAACTAGATGTTTTTGTAACATCTAGATTAGACTACTGTAACGCTTTACTGTCTGGGTGTTGGAGTAAGTGCAGAAATAAGCTTCAGTTAGTTCAGAATGCAGCAGCAAGAGTCCTCACTAGATCTAGAAAATATGATCCCATCAGCCCTGTTTTAATCATCTACACTGCTCCCAGTTACATCTCACACTGATTATAAAATACTACTACTGACGTATAAAGCACTTAACGCTCTCACGCCCCAGTATCTGAGTGAACTTCTGTACCAGGATGATCCTCCACGCCTACTTAGATCAAAAGGTGCAGGCTATTTGTTGGTACCTCAAATAATGAAGACTACAGCAGGGGGCAGATGTTTCTTTTATAAACCCCCCAGTTATGGAACAACCCTCCAAATCAGTGTTCGGGACTCAGACACAGTCTCAGTGTTCAAGTCGAGGCTGAACACATTTATTTAGTGGAGTCTTTAGTCAGTAGGTGTTTGTGAGGTAAAGGAGCAGATCTGGAGTGATCATGGATATGGAGTGTTTGGTGAACTGGGATATTTGGATGCTGTCGTCTCCTCACACTCACACGTTCACTCAGGTTTGTTGATGGTGGTGTGGTGGGTCGTCTCTTATCCCAGAGATCCTCATGTCTGTGTTTCCTTCTGCTTCTCCCTTTTAGCTCTGCTGCTACAGTGAATCTTACCAGAGTCCAAACTGCACAGTGACTTAACTTTCATACAACAAAAGACTTATTGTAAAGACTCTTGTGAATTTATTCATTAGTGATTAAACACACCACCACTTTAAATAAAAGGTTGCACACATGCACTTTATGTGGTGAGAATCTTGGTTCTTGGCCCTGTGTTCTTCTGTTCTGTGACTGTTGTATGTAGCACCTGGGTTCAGGAGGAACGTTGTTTTATTTCACTGTGTACTGCATCAGCTATATATGGTTGAAATTATAAAAGCTTCTTGACTTGATGTTGCTCATATTGACCTGCACTCTGATCACAGTACACACACTTCCTGTCAGGAAATCCTCAGACTGTTAACACCACATTAAAAATGTAAATAAACAAAACACGTTATTCAAGCCATCAAGTTTATTGGCTCCATATTAACACACAAGCTGGAGAGAGAGAGAGAGTGTGTGTGTGTGTTTAAGACCACTCAGCGGTGGAGCCACCCCAGTCTCCAGCCTGAGCGGTGGGGGCTGCGCTCCAATCCTCAGTGGCGGTCTGCGCACTCCAGTCCTCTGTGAAACACACGTACGTTAGAATTAAAGTCATAGTTAAGGAAACCCTTCTGATCAGTGAGGAGGAATTAAACCTACCTGAGAAACCCTCTGCTGTGGGGGCAGCAGGTTTAGCAGCAGCAGCTAGAGGAGGAGAGAAAGTTTAAAAATGATGGAGAGATTATACACACAAAAAGAAAGATAGAAAACATTAGTTTACACTTGATACTGAAAATAAACAGCTGTAAGCAGAATTTACATTTCCAGTGTGTGTGGCAGAGCCCCTTATCCAGAGTCACTTCCATTTATCTTATTCAAACAACCGAGCAGTGATTAGATTAAGGGCCATGCTCAGGGGTGGCAGCGTGGTGTGGCTGGGATTTAAATTTATGACCTTCAGAGTCCAAGTGCATTGTCTTAACCACAAAACTACCACATCCTCATGTCAGAGCACATCAGTATTGTGCGTGTGTGTGTTTCTCTGAGGGTAAGACTTGGTGCTCCTCACCCTCAATAGCTGCAGGGAACTGCTGAATGGGTACTGAAGGAACCTGCACATTATCAGACCAGTCCTGCACTTCAAGGGGAGCAATATCAGCAACGGGAGCAGACCACTCGCCCTGGAACTCCTCCTTCCCTACAGCCTTCTCTGCTGCAGCCTGCTCCTCCTTTTCAATCTGCACAAATAACAGGAGAAATAACCACCACATCTCACACACACCTCCGAAAGACAGAACACTGCATACATTAAGTAACAATATCTGCTGAACAGTGTGTAGAAGCGTCTCACCTCCTCAGGATCTCTGTAGAAGTACAGATCAGGCATCACCTCCCATGGATGTTCACGAGAAATGGTACCACGCATCCTCAACACCTCACGGGCCAACATCCACCACATCAGACCCACGGAGTGAGGACCCTACACACACACACACACACACACACACACACTTAGCACAGTGTGAAACCTACGGGTCCTTCTGTGAGGAGTGTGAGGTTTGGTCCCATACCTTGTTGTTGCAGGGGATGGCGATATCGACGTATCTGAGAGGGGAGTCGGTGTTGCACAGAGCGATGGTGGGAATGTTCACATATGAAGCCTCAGTCAGCGGCTGATGGTCAGCACGAGGGTCAGTCACGATCAGGAGGCGGGGCTCCCTGAAGGCGGCCTGAATCTGATTGGTGAAGGTACCGGGCGTGAAGCGTCCGGCGAAGGTGGTGGCACCGGTGGCAGAAGCGAACTTGAGCACCGCCCTCTAAAGGAAAACCCGGCCAATCAGAAGGTCAGAACTACTAGTCACGATTATGAATTTTATTTAAGTCTCATTCAGGATCAGGTTTTTTGGCAGTGTGGCTCAGGTTACTATCAAACCCCAGTCATGGGAAAGGAAGTCCTCCTCATGGTGTTAGCGAAAACCCGGCCGCTTTACTTTAGCACACCTCCGACACCCAAACACCAACGATGGTGAAGCGCTCTAACAGTGTGCACACACCCTACACAGATCCCTTCGTTCTGAGTGTAAAGAGCACATATACCTGGCCGGTGTTCCTGGAAGAAATGACGCAGACGTCTGCAGGGTTCTCGATGGCAACGATGGCCCGAGCAGCCAGCAGCAGCTTTTCCCAAGTTTTCTTCAGGTTGATGATGTAAATGCCTGCAACACGAACACCTCACGTTTAAAATGAACAAAAATGGAGACAGATTCTTAACAGTGCATCACAGCAACTTAAATGAGAACAAAAGCTGTCAAGGGACATTGATCTCCAAACTGCTACATTAGATTAGAGTTTTACATTCATTCCCAATGATCTGCTTCCTCATGGGACCATCAACTAATCTGCAAATTATTGTGCCTTTAAATCAAAACCCTGCACTTTCATAATCCAGATCTTCTCACCGTCACTTTTTCTTTTGTAGACGTACTGCTCCATCTGGAAGTCTAGGTTGGTACCACCCAGATGGGTTCCTGCAGCGAGGAACTTCAGCACATCCTCCTCCTTCATCTGAAGGACATCCAGACCTCCGGACATCGTGACCACTTTCCCTGTGCAACGAGTTTAGTGGGAGAGCTGACCAAAAAAATAAATAAATAAATAAAAGATGTTAGAGCATAGTGTGTTTCCTATCCGGCTTGAAGGACCATATAAGAGCTTCACTATCTGGGGTGATCAGGAGATTGTACTCGCACTCCTGATGATAAGATTGTACATACAACTGAATAGAAATCCTTTCCAACACATAGATTAAAGTTTATTCCACTGGATTAAACAGGTAACTAAGTGTGGCTCAGGTTACTATCAAACCCCAGTCATGGGACAGGAAGTCCTCATGGTGTTAGCGAAAACCCGGCCGCTTTACTTTAGCACACCTCCGACACCCAAACACCAACAATGATGACGGGCTCTAACAGTGTGCACACAAAAGATCAATAACACAAAAGGTTCAATAAAAACCCACTACATGTGTATTTACAACACCATGCATCAAACTGTTCCCCAGCTGAATTTTTTTTTTTTTTTACCAAAAACAGTGATTCTCAAAAGCTGCATCACAGCAACCAAGACACTGTTCTCCAAACTGGGAGAGTTTTACATTCATTCCCACTGATAAATCTTCTTCTTAAAAGGATCTCAATTTCTCAAATTAAATAATTTGCACATTTTACCTTTAAATCAAAACCCTGCACTTTCATTACCCTGATAAAAAACACACTCCTCACAGTCTTTTACTCAATGCTCTTTCTGCCTTAACAAAAAAAGTGGGAGTCGATTCCCGCGAGTCACTTAAAAGAACCGACACCTTCACAAATGACTCAACAAACTCTGACGGGGAAATAAAAAATAAATCAACTTTTAAAATGTACTCAATGAATTTATATTAAAAATCGCCAAACAGACTGAAAGTGCTGTAGTGATTATATAGGATTATAAGTGATTTAACTTAAAATGTGTCAGGATTATATCTATTATTGCAACAGAAACGGATCATAGAAAGCATAAGCTTTGATAGTGTCAGATGTTCAGTTTAATAATTTACATAAAATATAATAAAAATCACAACTCCTGAGGTGATGCTAGCTAACATGCTAACAGCACGCGCGCGAGCACGGTCTCACGCAGGCCTACACTTAAAAACGGACACAAGTAAAAGGTTAATTGTTAAATAAAGACTGTTTTCCGGCACCAAAAGGCAGCGAGCGCTTATTATAACGTGTTGTGTCGGTGTTCGAGGCAGAAATCGGCTTCATTCAGCTTTAAAAATCAATATAAAAGTATAAATTGCTGCTCACCACGAGACAACGCCGTATGGAGATCTACACCTCACGGCAAAAAGAGAGCGGACGGAGGAAGTGACGTCATATATAGCGCGAGCGCAACCAATCGGATCTTTAGTCTGCTTCCGTCTCGTGCGCAGCTGCGCCCCGTGCTGTACAGAATAGGAATTACATTAAAGTGTAAAAATGCACAGATATAAAATTGACTCATTTATACAATTTAATTTAATTATCTTTCAAATGTTTTAAAGTCAATGATTAATAATTTAATATATTGCTTTTTATTTTACCACTTACTTTACACACCGTGCTTGCATACGGCTACATAAAGTTTAAAGTGGAAACACACTTGATGAGGCTCGAAATAAATCAGCTCAGAGATTGTGTATAAAAACAAAACTAATTTATTTACAAAGCCAGAGGGAGAAAACATGGAAGAGAAAGCACACACGTGCAGACACACACACACACACACACACACACACACACACACACACACACACACACACAGTACAGAGGCTCCTCCTGAAATAAAGTGCATTCACAAACTACATTGTGTTTGTGTACGTCCAGTCCAAATATACACTGTACACAATTTATACACACACACACAATTACACACTGTAACACAAAAGAAGCTCCTTCTCTTATACAATCATACAACACATTCCAGTACTCACGAACAACAAAATTAATAATAAGCTTTCCACTGTTTTGATGGAGTTTGCACAAAGTCTTTCAGAAACACACTCGAGCAATTGTAATAACAAGGCAGCATCAGAACAGGAAACACAAAGGATTGTGGGTAAAGTGATATTTCATCACATCCTGGTAAGAGATTGGAGTTTTAACAGGTTCAATATAAAACTCAATCATCCAAACAGGAAATATACCCCTGTCTTCATTTCTCAGTAACAGGTTTTTAGGTTCTGTATCTTCTAAACTTTGAGTCTCTATTTTTATTATCTATTTATTTAATTTATAAGGATGCATTTTAAAATCATTTGAGAATTCAACAAGTTTACCTAAAGTGGTGAAAGTGATCACTTTTTAATGAGAATAAAAACTCCAAAAATATTAATGTAGTGAAAAAAACAGATGTAAATAATATAAAATAGAATATCGGTCTAAAAGAACAATAATCTGTCATGGAGCCTGTTTTAGGGTTGGAGCATTTAGTATTTACCTCATGTGAGTGGAGTTTTTTAATAAATAGGTGTGGAGTGGGTGGAGCTTCTGGAGTGACAACAAGCAAACAATACTGAGGCGGAGCTTGTTTATACGTACCATATACGTGACCTGAATTTCTCCAGGACTGTTTTAAATTAATTGTGTGTGTGTGTGTGTGTGTGTGTGTGTGAGGGAGTGTTCAGGATTTAAGGCCCATAAGTGCCATGAGTTGCTCATACACAGTCCAGGCCATCGCAGCCATCAGAGTTCTCCTCAGTGAGCGTGGAACAGCCCCACGGAAAAAACCTCCGAGCCCATGTTCCTGAGAGAGAGAGAGAGAGAGAGAGAGAGAGAGAGAGAGAGAGAGAGAGAGAGAGAGCGAGCGAGAGAGCGAGCGAGCGAGAGAGCATAAGAAAGAGTGGTTGCTAATATACACTGATCAGGCGTAGCATTATGACCATCTGCCTAATGTTGTGTTGGTTTCTTTTTGCTGCTAAAACAGTCGTGACCCACCAAACATGAACTTCTTCAGCAGTTTGAGCTACAGGAGCTCGCCGGTTGAATCGGACCACACGGACCAGCCTTCCCTTCACACGTGTATTAATGAGCCTCGGCTGCCCAGAACCCTGTTGCCGGTTCACCGCTGTTCCTTCCTTGGAGCACTTTTGATAAGATACTGACCACTGCAGACTAGGAACATCCCACAAGAGCTGTTCATGTTCTGACCCAGTTGTCTAGACGTCACAATTTGTCAAACTCGCTCAATATCCTTACACTCGCCATTTTTCCTGCTTCTAACATCAACATTTTAAGGACAAAAATTTGCCTAATAAATAAATCCTCCCACTAACAGGTGCCATGATGATCATCAGTGTTCTTCACTTCATTACTCATAACCTTAGTGTCATGCCTGATCGGGGGGGGTGTGTGTGTGTGTGTGTGTGTGTGTGTGTGTGTGTGTGTGTGTGTGTTACTCACAGTGTAGATGACTTGTAGGGTATGGCGTGTTGTACAGTAGCGTGTTGGGTTGACCTGCATGTGTGTTTTCACAACGTCAGCTGGCTGCGTCACCATGGATGCCAAAATCCCCGCAAACACACCACAACCGAAATTTAGCAAAGGAGCCAAACCTGATGATCCCAGCTCTAACACACACACACACACACACACACACACACACACACCCATCAAATAATTGCATCATAGTCAAGTATGCTCTAAAATACGACACACAGACACACACACACACCCACACACACCGTGCGGCAGCCCCCTCTTGCTCTGGCTGTAGATCATGACGTAGATGCCGGAGAACGGAGCGTCTCTGAACAGTGTAGCTGTGAGACCAGAGTACAGAGCTCTCGGTCCCTCGGTCTCACACACACTCCTTAATGCTCCACACACACTGCTGTAGTTATAACGCCCACTCTGCAACACAAACACAAACACCAACACCTGACAACCAATCACAATCTAATTCTGTGATAGAATTAAATCCTAATGTGTGTGTGTGTGTGTGTGTGTGTGTGTGTACGTACCTCGAAGCGTGTTTTGATGACCGTAAAGGGCAGCATGGTGATTCCCGCCACACAACGGGCTGCTGCACCCAACATCACTGAATCACACGCTCCTGGAGCTCGCTGCTCGAAATAATACTGCTTCAGGGAGTAGAACGTGCTGAAATAAATCCCTACACCTGGAATACAGCGCACGAACGACTGAAAACACACACATACACAGAGAGGGAAAGAGAGAGATTTTTTTTTATAAACGCTCTATTAAAGAAAAGATAAATTAAGTGAATGAAGAAGGAGCAGTGCTGACCGGTGACACACCCTTCCACAGACCAAAAAGATTTTCCTTCTGAACCACTGTGATGAACACACGCAGCATTCCCACCTTCCCACCACTGAGAGAGGGAGTGAGAAAGAATCAGATTATTGATGTAAACTGTTAGTTAGATATATTACTATATTATATTATTTACAGTTTTTCAGAAAACAACAACTCTCAGTGATTCAGTGACATTTACAGTAGGAGTAATTAGAGAAATAACTGAATCGATGTAAGTCTGTTATAATGTGAGTGAGGACTAGAAGTCGACTGATTCACCGTTTCTGCCGATTAATCAGCACCGATTGTTGGAACTGTTGGGGAAAAATCCATGCCTACAGTTTTTTTCAGCAGGTGTCTATTGCTGGAGCAGATAAGAAGGACCGCTGTAATAATGATAGCGGCCTCTAGAGGCAAATCACTGACACTACGGGTTGTTTGTTTTTACATGAGGCTGTGCACTGAACTGAGAACATTATATATTTATTATTTTATTTAATGATTTATATAATTATATTTATCATCAATTTATATGTTTCATATTTATTTTGCATTTTTAGCACTTTTTTTATCTATTTATTTTAATAATAATGTTCAGTGCATAGTTTACATGGTGTTTTTTTATCCAGTGTTCATTCTAAAAAGTACTCTGGTTGATCAATCGGGTATCAGAAAGTACTGATCCAATCAAACTATCGGCATCGTTAAACAGAGATCAGTCGACCTCTAGTCAGGAGACTGTTGGGGTTCTGTGTACAGAGAATCATGACTCTGTGTGAAACAGGAGGGGTTTAAATCCATGCTGGTGAACTGGGCAAACACTGTTACTCAACTATCAACAACCTCCAGACCTTGTCATGAAGCAGCTTTCCTTCATATCTAGAACCTGTCAGGGGTTTTACATGGAGTGCTTGGTTCTTGGTACAGGAATCTATGTAGGTTCTTTAGAAGGTCACTGCATAATTAAGGGTTCTAAGCCTAGCAAAAGGGTTTTACTCAGAACATACAAATAGATCTGTAGGAGATCTACATAAATCCTTTAACAGTTGCCTCAGAAACACTCTCCAGCAATGTAACATAAAAAAAAGAGAACCATCATATGAACTATGCAGAACCGTAAAACAGAGTTTGTGTTTATGAAAGGAGGATAAAGACAATAAGTACACCTTAAAGTACCCCTTAAAGAAATTCTCAAGGTTCAGGAGATTTTAAAGATTCCACCACAGGAAGTGTGTGTGTGTGTGTGTGTGTTCTAACCCAGGTTGTGTGCTGTTCTGTAGAGTCTGCAGGCGTGTTTTTACCAGGTCCAGCGGCTGGAACAGCAATGTGGAGCAGGTTCCACTGAGAGAACCACACATGAACGCCTTCAACACCGGGTGAGCCTGCAGACACACACACACACACACACACACACACACACACACACACACACACACACACACACACACACACACACACAGTAAGGCAGTGATGTGAACCTCAGGCAGCAGTGAATGTGTTATTATATAAACTGATAGTTACTCCATCGCATTTGCATAATCACACACACCAAATAGAGAAAACCTCTGATGTCTCCCTCTCACACACACACACACACACACACACACACACACACACACACACACACACACACACACACTTACCTTGCTGTGTGGGTCGTTATTCTCCTGCATCTTTCAGCCTCGACATCACAAACATTACACACATCACACACACACCTGTCTGAGTGTTCCTTCTTCTTTTCTCTCTCTCTCTCTCTCTCTCTCTCTCTCTCTCTCTCTCTCCCCCCCCCGTGCCTCTTTTAACTACCCTTCTTCCTTATCCTCTGTCCGTTTCTCTTTCGTTTGAGTCTTCAGTACAGCTCTGTATGATTAAATCCTTCAGATTCTCTCTCTCTCTCAACACAGCAACACAGCACAACCCCCCCCCCACACACACACACACACACACACACACACTCTTCTCTTTATATCTCTGTCTGTCACGTTGTGTCTCCTCAAATTTCTGTGACTCATGTAATTGCTGCAGGACTGTGTGTGTGTGTGTGTGTGTGTGTGTGTGTGTGTGGGGGGGGGGGGTGCTGTGTTGGGGGGGTGGTATTGGGGTGTGTGTTGTGCTGTGTTGGGGGGGGGGGGGTCTGTGTTGTGCTGTGTTGGGATCTGCCCACTGTGACATCATCAGCTGCCATTTGGAATTTAAATATTATATCCTGTGACAGTAGATCCAACATCATCATCAAAACTATATGCACATTTACACACACACACACACACACACACACACACACACACACACACTGCAATATTTGCAAAAAAGGTCACATGGTCATTTTTTTTTACAGACAATTTATACCAAGTTGAGTTTATTTTTCTATAAATTAAATAATTACAGTTTTTACGTTATTTCTTTACTCTTCCACTCACCAGTGCAACATCCATAACTGATGATGATGATGAAGATGAAGGAGCAGTGTGGGATGGGGAGGAAGTGCTCAGCTCCCCCTGCTCTGATCTCACTCTGGCCGTTGTGTTGTTCCTCACAATGTAACCTTTGACCCTATTAGAACAGAGAGTATACAGGAGTGTGAGGAGATGGTGTACGGTGTGAAGGTGTACGGTGTGAAAGTGTAGGGTGTGAGGTTTAGGTGTAGGGGTGAAGGTGTACGGTGTTTGGTTTAGAGTGTGAAGTTTAGGTGTACTGGGTGAGGTTTAGGTGTAGGGGGTAAAGGTGTAGGGTGTGAGGTATAGGTGTACTAGGTGAGGTTTAGGTGTACTGGGTGAGGTTTAGGTGTAGGGGGTGAGGGTGTAGGGTGTGAGGTTTAGGTGTAGAGTGTGAAGTTTAGGTGTAGTGGGTGAGGTTTAGGTGTAGTGGGTGAGGTTTAGGTGTAGTGGGTGAGGTTTAGGTGTAGGGTGTGAAGGTGTACGGTGTTAGGTTTAGGTGTAGAGTGTGAAGTTTAGGTGTACTGGGTGAAGTTTAGGTGTAGTGGGTGAGGTTTAGGTGTAGGGTGTGAAGGTGTACGGTGTTAGGTTTAGGTGTAGAGTGTGAAGTTTAGGTGTAGAGTGTGAGGTTTAGGTGTACTGGGTGAAGTTTAGGTGTAGTGGGTGAGGTTTAGGTGTAGGGTGTGAAGGTGTACGGTGTTAGGTTTAGGTGTAGAGTGTGAAGTTTAGGTGTAGAGTGTGAGGTTTAGGTGTACTGGGTGAAGTTTAGGTGTAGCGGGTAAGGTTTAGGTGTAGGGTGTGAAGGTGTACGGTGTTAGGTTTAGGTGTAGAGTGTGAAGTTTAGGTGTACTGGGTGAGGTTTAGGTGTAGAGTGTGAGGGTGTAGGGTGTGAGGTTTAGGTGTAGAGTGTGAAGTTTAGGTGTAGTGGGTGAGGTTTAGGTGTAGAGTGTGAGGGTGTAGGATGTGAGGTTTAGGTGTAGAGTGTGAAGTTTAGGTGTAGTGGGTGAGGTTTAGATGTAGAGTGTGAGGGTGTAGGGGTGAGGTTTAGGTGTAGAGTGTGAGGGTGTAGGGTGTGAGGTTTAGGTGCAGAGTGTGAGGTTTAGGTGTAGTGGGTGAGGTTTAGGTGTAGTGGGTGAGGTTTAGGTGTAGTGGGTGAGGTTTAGGTGTAGAGTGTGAGGGTGTAGGGGTGAGGTTTAGGTGTAGTGGGTGAGGTTTAGGTGCAGAGTGTGAAGTTTAGGTGTAGTGGGTGAGGTTTAGGTGTACTGGGTGAAGTTTAGGTGTAGTGGGTGAGGTTTAGGTGTACTGGGTGAAGTTTAGGTGTAGTGGGTGAGGTTTAGGTGCAGAGTGTGAAGTTTAGGTGTAGTGGGTGAGGTTTAGGTGTACTGGGTGAAGTTTAGGTGTAGTGGGTGAGGTTTAGGTGTACTGGGTGAAGTTTAGGTGTAGTGGGTGAGGTTTAGGTGTACTGGGTGAAGTTTAGGTGTAGTGGGTGAGGTTTAGGTGTACTGGGTGAAGTTTAGGTGTAGTGGGTGAGGTTTAGGTGTAGGGGGAGAGATTGTTTTTCAGGTAGTAATATATTTTACCTGATTGTGTTCCTGATTAAGGCTTGAAGGTAATGAAGATAAAAAAGCTGGAGATGAAGTTGAGAGGATGTGAGCAGGTGATAAGCTTCATGTCACAGCTGGAGTTTGGAGATCCAGGAAACAGGACATGTTACATCTCTACAGAAAAAGAGTAGAAATAAATAAACATCTCCACTCAGGATCAAAATATAAAAAAACTCAAGACCTCAATTAGATCTTAGAAGACGACAGAAACCTGAGGTGATGTTAGAAGACGACAGAAACCTGAGGTGATGTTAGAAGACGACAGAAGTCTGAGGTGATGTTAGAAGACGACAGAAGTCTGAGGTGATGTTAGAAGACGACAGAAGTCTGAGGTGATGTTAGAAGACGACAGAAGTCTGAGGTGATGTTAGAAGACGACAGAAGTCTGAGGTGATGTTAGAAGACGACAGAAGTCTGAGGTGATGTTAGAAGACGACAGAAGTCTGAGGTGATGTTAGAAGACGACAGAAGTCTGAGGTGATGTTAGAAGACGACAGAAGTCTGAGGTGATGTTAGAAGACGACAGAAGTCTGAGGTGATGTTAGAAGACGACAGAAGTCTGAGGTGATGTTAGAAGACGACAGAAGTCTGAGGTGATGTTAAAAGACGACAGAAGTCTGAGGTGATGTTAAAAGACGACAGAAGTCTGAGGTGTTGTTAAAAGACGACAGAAGTCTGAGGTGATGTTAGAAGACGACAGAAGTCTGAGGTGATGTTAGAAGACGACAGAAGTCTGAGGTGATGTTAGAAGACGACAGAAGTCTGAGGTGATGTTAAAAGACGACAGAAGTCTGAGGTGATGTTAGAAGACGACAGAAGTCTGAGGTGATGTTAGAAGACGACAGAAGTCTGAGGTGATGTTAAAAGACGACAGAAGTCTGAGGTGTTGTTAAAAGACGACAGAAGTTCCTCACTGTGTGAACTAAAACTGGTGAAATGAGATTAGCAGAAGCTAAAGCTAACAGCTATGCGCGCTGAACTCTCTCTCTCTCTCTCTCTCTCTCTCTCACACACACACACACACACACACACACACACACACACACACACCAATCTCTAATTCAAAACCCACATAGAGTTTAGAGTTAATTTGTATTTAAACCTGGAATAAAGTTCTCCTGCTCGATAACTCTGACACTCTCCAGTGCGTAGAAGTCGCCGGTGTACATACTGCGCGTGCGCACACTTCAACACGCGCAACATGCGTCACACCGCCCCTTCTCTCAGGGTATCCTCCCAGTTCGGAACCGGTTTCAGGCGGATTTTTCCAGCTGAGGCGCGCGCGCGCAAACACACACTGTCGCTTTGAAGATACCGATCCAGTGCACTGCATTCAGCATTTAGAGAAAATGTATTTATATATAAATATTTACACCGTGTTCCGAATTATAGAAGGAGTTCAGTAACAAAACATTAGTTTTTAATTTTATTAATTTTCATGTGTTTAATTATTGCTCACATGATAGATCTCCAAAATGGCAATTTAATACTTCTACATGAACTCTTCTACAGGATTCTGGGTTTCTAATAGATTTTAGAAATGTTTAAAGACAAATAAATAGTGTGATTGATTATTCATTGATTGATTATTTAGCCGATTAAAATAATTCTGCAGAACTCGACACTATTGAAACTATTATTGATACCATTTAATTACTTACAAAAAGCCCAATAACGACCAAAGAGAGATAAATAACACTTTGGCTGAAGATTTTAAAGGTTTAGATCAGCCTGAAGATATACTATAGCTCTTTTATTTATTTATAGTTATAAATATCTATATAATGTTCTCACATTTACAAAGTCACGTCTATATAGTGAGTTTTTATTTTATGCATCACAGTAAGAGTGTTAATCCCACACCTCTAAACTACTGAACTTTTATTGGGAATAAAACAAACACTGCAAATTAAAACTCAAAGCAAAAGACAGGTAAGAAGACGAGTAAAGATAAAGACAGACGAGACACTTTAAATTCAGTCGTATCTTTAATCAGCTTTGCTACAATATAAAAATGCAAAAAGGTCAGAAAACGTGGTGTTAAAATCCCACTGCAGAGAAATCGCTGTTCTGGAACAGAAGCCCAGGCGTTGAGAGATGGAATAAAGGGAACACTGATGGAAAAATAATGAATAAAGAGCAGTAAACAGTTTTAAAGCTCACAGAAACAGTAAAGAGACATGAGGGCATGTTCTCCAAATTCTCCTTGATGGGTTCTATAAACAAAACAATTCTGAAGTGTTAAAAAAAAAAAAAACCACAAACATGAACAAAGCACAGTGTTTTACTCCATTAGCACATTAGCGTTAACGTATTTAGCATTAGCATACATTATCGAACAGTGTGATTCAGACTAATCTGGCAACTCAGTGTAACTAAAGGAATACATGAATATTTGTTACAACCTGGCAACCCTCAGTACCTCAACCCAGTGTATATAATATTAAAAATGATATCAGAAGTTTATAATCGAACCCGTTTACTCACAGCATGAACCCTAATCTAACCTCAGTGAGCATTTCATTCATTTATCTGGTGATCAGAGTTATTAACAAATTAAATATCTAATAAGTGCAACACTGACGTGAAAATGTGAATCAGCACAAGGCTAATAAAGAGAAGCAGAAAAACACAGGAAAAAGTAAACAATGTGCTGAAAATGCAGAAAAACACTGGATCGATTTAATTGTTTTGTGAAAGAGCTGAACTCACTGCGCTTACATTAACAATCACGCCTGAGTAAATTTAATCCAGTTACAGGATTTCTGCTTGATCTGGCAACACGACGGTAAATACAGGAACATTATGTGATGTAAATAATAAGGTCATTAATTAAAGGAGGCATAAAGGAGACCCAGACGTCTCGAAGCAATCTGATTGGCTGTCAGTAACAGGTGTTACTCAGGTGTGGTCTCAGACGTCTCATCCATGTCCTCCTCACGGACCCCACGTCGCACGTTGAGGGTGAAATCACCACCACGCCTGCAAGTCAACAAACACACACACACTAAAACACCAGCAGGCTGAAATCAGACAGTACACGAGTGCAGGATTATTTGAGCATGTGAAGCTGCAGGTGTTTCAGGACCTGAGTTTGCTCTTCAGCGTGTTGACTTCACGGTTCATGGCATCACTGGCCTCTGTGGCATCCTCCAGCTCTCTCTGTAACTTCCTGCGGAAGGCGTTAGCACGTGTCGCTTCTTCCTCCGCCTCCTCCAACTGACGCTTCAGCTGCTTCATACGCGAGTTAGCCTTCTCCATCTACACACACACACACACACACAGTAGAGAATATTCATTGCATTACATATAAAAGGAATAAATGGAGAGAAAACGTGAGCATGGGGGCGTCTCAGCTGCACATTCAACAGAAATATGATTCATTTCTAATACTTGCTGCACCTCATTGTGATTAATCAATAATTACCTGAGGTTTGACTCACCTGGTCTTTAAACTGCTCTCCGTTCCGTCTCTCGTCCTCTACCTGCAGCAGAACCTCCTTCAGTCTCTTCTCATTACGACGCATTGCCTTCGATGTTTGCTGTTTATCCCTGACAGTTTTATAATTACAATTATATAAATTTGGAGGAAGATACTGTAATAATAAAAAAATATATATTCACTGTGTGTGAGAGAGAGAGAGAGAGAGAGAGAGACATACTTTGCCTCCTGCTCAAGCTGTTCCTCCAGCTGCAGGATTTTGGCCTCCAGGGCGGCGATAGTGGACTTAAATTTGGATTTAACGGAGCCTTCCAGCTCCTGCAGTTTGGCCTTCAGGTCTTTATTCTGTCTCTCCAGCTGCTGTCGAGCCGTCTCACTCTTCTGAGCCGCACTACGCTCGCCTGATAGTTCTGTGCCCAGGGTGTCCACCTAAACACACACACACACACACACACACACACACACACACACACACACACACACACACACACACACACATCTAACAAAAATCTACTCCAAATTCTGCAGTGTTTTATTCCAGAATTAAAGATTTAAAGTTACCAAAATCTGAGTGTACACTTCATGTTTATTAAAACCCAGCCTGTGTGTGTGTGTGTGTGTGTGTGTGTACTCACTTGTCCACTGGCCTTCTTCAGCTGGTCATTAACAAGGTCGATGCTGCACTGTTCCTCATCGAGCTCCTCCTCGAGCTGAGCGATGCGAGCCTCCAGCCTCCGCTTCTCTTCATTCAGAGCAGACCTTACACACACAGACACACACAGACACACACAGACACACACAGACACACACAGACACACACAGACACACACAGACACACACAGACAGAAAAACGTTTCAGGAAGAACAAAAAAAAGTTTCTCTTCAGTGACATTAAATATGAAAGTTACATCTTGGAGTTGCAGGCCGTCACTTCATCATGCATCTCATCTCTCTCCTGCTGGATCTGCTTCTTACTGCGATCAGCTGCAGACAGATCCTACAGAGTGATGGAGAGGGTGAGGATCCATCAGAGCTACATCCCACAAGGAGGCAGAGGAACCACAGGGCAAAGCAGATGGAGAGAAACAGAATGATATCAGACCTCATGTAGCTGCATGTTTTCAGCCTCCAAACTCTTGAGTTTGCGTTCGTTCTCTTTGGCGATGTTCAGTGCTGCATCTCTCGCCGCTTTGAGCTCATCAACATCCCTCAACTGATCCTTAACTTGAGCCTACACACACACGCGCACACACAAACACACAGTTTGTAGGAGGTCTGTGCCACCCCAGGCCTTTGATAAGTGTGTGTGTGTGTGTGTGTGTGTGTAACCTGTAGTTTCTTCAGTTGTCTCAGTGCTTCATCTCGAGCTTTTACAGCCTGGTCGATTTGAGCCTCCAGGTCAGACAGGTCGAGCTCCAGCTTCTTCTTTGCTGCTAAAGCCACAGACCTCTGCTTCCTTTCATCCTCCAGCTCCACCTCCATCTCCCGCACCTACACACACACACACACACACACGATCAGGCCCATAGGAGGACCATTAGTCTGTTCTCATGAATCACATGACCACTGTTTCACCTGTTTCATCAGCTGCTTCCTCTTCTCCTCTCCCTGCTCGTCTCGTCCCTGGAGATCTCGCTCGAACTGTGTCTTCAGGGCCTGCAGGTTCACTTCCAAACGCAGCTTAGCATCTTCAGTCAGCTGCAGCTCATCCTCCATCTCCTCCACCTGTAACTTCATCTCCTCCAACTGCTGCTCCATCGCTCGCTTAGCACGCTCCAGCTCATGCACCTACACACACACACACAATTCCACAAGCTTCACCATAATTCTATACGTTAAACTGCTGTAAGATACAGTAAGAACGCTGAGAGGAGCGGTGCCTACACTCTTGCCAACGTCATCTTTAGAAGATACAAGGTCCTCCATCTCAGTTTTGAGGAGTTTATTGGCTCGTTCCAGTTCGTTACGCTGCTCCTGTAGAACCTCCAGTTTTTGAGCCAGTGTCAGAGCCTTTGTCTCCTTCTCCCGAGCCTCAGCTTCTGCTCGGTCTCGCTCCTCACCGTACCTGGCTGAAATACTCTTCTCCTCAGCTAGCATCTACACACACGTTAAGAAAATGCTCAGTTGACCAGACAGAAGAAGCACATCATTAAGTTCACTGACGTGAGAAGGTTCCGTTACCTGGTCAAATTTCTTCTGCTTCCTCTCGAGCTCCTGGACAATCTGCCGCAGGTGATCCTGACTCACCAACAAGTCATCGAGCTCCTGCTGCAGCCGCACCTTCGTCTTCTCCAGCTTGTCGTAAGCAGCAGACTTCTCTTCCAGGGTCTGGTTTAGGTTCTCCATCTCTCTCTGCAGCTTCCTCTTCCCTTCTTCTGAAGCCTCCAGATTCACTGCTTCCTGTTCCAGTTTCTTTTTCAGCTCTGATAACTGTGTGGAGAAAACCCGAAAACAAGGTGAGGGGATGAGAAGGTGCATGAGAGGGAGGTGATTATGATCAGGACTGAGGTCACCTGTGTCTGCGAGGACTGAAGCTGCTTCTCGACACTCCTCCTTCCCTCCTCCTCTTCATCCAGAAGCTCCTTCATCCGGTTCTGTTCATCCTCCAGCTGACGCAGGCGTGTGTTCAGAGCCAGTTTCTGACGTGTTTCCTCCTGCAGCAAAACCTGAAAACAAACCATCATTTCATTCCGAAATCCGTAATGATCAGAAGTCATTCTATTGAGTGTGTGTGTGTGTGTGTGTGTGTTACCTGTGAATCCTGAAGCTGAGACTCTACAGATGAACAGTCTTTAGCAGCTTTGATGGATTTACTCTCCACCTCCGACAGAGTGCTGCTCAGACTCTCGAGCTCCATCTGAACACACAGTAATGAACGTGAGACATGGAGCAGGTTATAGACGGTTATAAAGGTTCGTTATCTAATGATCAGATTACTGACCTGCATTTTGCTCATTTTGTCGGCCATTTCCTTCTTCTGTTTCTCGCTCTCGGTGTGTTTCAGTTGGAGCTCCTGCAGCTGAGCTTCAGCTTTTTTCCTGCGATGTTCAGAATCGTTTCTGCTCTGAGAGACCGACTGAAGTTCAATCTGCAGCTCATTGCGCTCGCTCTCCAAGGCGTTCTTCACTTTCTCCGTCGACGCCTTGTTCTGGAGGAGAGAAGAACGAGTGAGGTGAGAGATGCAGACAGAAGCCATGGTGAGAGACAGCATGAGGGGGAGAGGGACACATGGAGAAACGTATTATTGTGTGTGTGTGTGGGGGGGGGGGGGGGGGGGGGGGGCATTACCCTCTTGGCTTGCTCCAGTTGTTCATTAAGCTCTTCAAAAGCCTGTGTGTGTTTTTGTCGCATCTCAGTTAGGAGCTGCTCGTGACTCTGAACTTCATCCTCCAGAGTTTTCTTCAACTGAGCTACTTCAGATTCTCGTTTAGCTCTGTGTGAACACACACACACACACACACACACACACACACACACACACACACACACACACACACACACACACACACACACACACACACACACACACACACACACACACACACACACACACACACACACACACACACACACACACACACACAATTATCCTATACAGCAGTGGATCTCAAACTTTTTCTGCCATTCCCACTTTAGAGGAGGTGGATCTTTAAGCCCCACCTGCCCTCAATCACCTTAAATGGTAAAGAAATACATCAAAATGTCTAATTTACTGAAATCAAGTTCTAAATAACGTGTAGTTCATAAATAGAGAAGATAAAAGTTGTGTTTGGTTCCGCTGATGTGGGTTTAAATTTACTTCATTTAACTACCTAAATGTGTGTGGTTGCTTTGAGTGTAGGAACTTTATTTTTAATAGAGAAAATTATAAATGAACAATTAAAAAAAAAATAAATCCAGCTGTTCTTTCATCCACCAGTCATGTCTTTACTCCCCACTAGAGGGCAGCACCTCACACTTGGCCATGTTCACACAACACAAATTTTTTTTTATTAATTTTTTCAAGGAATCAGGAAGTATTGCTCGATATTAAGAAAATAGATAACGAGAAATATATTCAAAGAAGCTTTTTTTTGTTCTTTAGAAAATCATTGAAATGATCATAAAGATTCAGGAAACAAACGAATAGGGCCATCAATAAAATAATTAGAACAAGAGGTTCATCATAAACCGGAGCAAATACAGGTGTTTTTCATAAACCTCTAGATAATGAGTTGCAGGCAGACTCCTGCTTAGCGTCACTGGATCTTCCTTCGCTATCAGAAGAGGGAAATTACGATTAGAGGGAGGAGTTAAAAGTAGCTGTGATTAAAATTAAACAAATCCCAGGACCAGATGTTTAGTCTGAGTATAAACCAGTGTTCGATCACTTGGCTCCAGTGTGTGAAAAGTATTTCACTCGTTCTTTGTGCTTTATTTATAAAGCCTGTGAGTCGGTGGCTTGGGCAAAAACAATCAACAATTTGCGGTGTGGAAAACACAAATGAGCGCTTTATTCAGATGATTTATTAATACTTTTATATGCCAACCTACAAAATCACTTCCAGTATTGTTCCACATCTAAGAAGGATATGAGACAACATCTGGTTATAAACTTAATGTTCAACTACGAACCACCAACACAAATTGGAATGAGGTACAGATTGAAATGGAATTAAAAAGTCCTCAGAAGTAGATTTAAATCAGGAGACTACAGTTACTGAACCCTAATCTAAAGAGGGAAGTGGATCTACTCAGACGGAACCGCATTCCTTTGTATTCTGTAAAATTTCTCCCAAAGCTCCAGTTTCTTTTCCAGACACGTCTGATGAACAGATCAACCCGTAATTCAGAGAAATGGAAAAGTTAATATTAAGATTTCTATCGAAGTGAAAACCCCAGAATTAGATTTAAGACATTAAGTAAAGGAAAGTGTGGATTCTGCTTCCTGTTTACTTAATAATAATAATAATTATTATTGTGCAACTCAACTAAGACGATGAATTTGCTGGAATTGAACATCAGCAGGATGAATAGAAATCGAGTGATTAAAGAAAAGATTTGGGTTTAATTCATACGATTTTTATAGTAGTTGATTTGAATATTAGAAACCAGTGAAACAGGAATGATGTTTCCGTCGCAGTAATTTAAGCTGAATTGCACAATGTGATTATTTCTAACAGCGTGGTGGAGATCACTCTACGTGTGAGAAATGACACTGGTCCATTCAGATGTTTGTGTGGATGAGAACTTTTGGGAAACGGAATGTTTAGACGGATTTGTGTAGCCTTGAGAACCAGTGATCTACAGATTATTTCAATGTTCGCAGGTGGACACATTTGCAGTTCTGTGATCAGCATGATTAATGTCTGCACCTGAGCTCCTGCTGAGCAGCAGTTGAGTCCAGAGTGTCCTCCAGTTCACTTTTCAGTGCCTCTAGTTCCTCGCTCAGATCCCTCCTGTGCTTTTCAGCTTTATTTCTGGACGCTTTCTCCAGTTCCAGGTCCTCCTGAAGTTCTGAAACTTGAGCCTCCAGTTCCCTCACTCTCTTCTGCGCGGCGTTTTTTAAGGACGTTTCCTGCTCGATCCTGTAGGGGGGGACAGAACAAATGTAGTCCACCAGCTCACCATAGCAAAGTAAAGAACCAAACTACATCAGTTCCTGAAGGAAAAAAAAGTCTGGAAGAGAAATAAATCTCCAGAAATCACAAGTGAAGCAAACAGCCAATCAGAAGTCAGTGCACCTGGCCAGAGCAGCCTGTAACTCCTCCTCTTTTTTGGCAAGCTGTGCTCGAAGTTCAGCAATCTGAGCTCGAAGGTCAGCGAGGTGATCATTGAGCTCAGTGGTGTCACCTTCCAACTTCCTTCGGTTCTTCTCCAGTTCCTGTCGAGTCTTTTCCTCCTTCTTCAGACGCTCTGCACACAGAGAGAAAGCGAAAGTGAGATTTAATAAAATCATGCATCATGAGGTGGATCAGATGGTCTGAGATCTTCTCACCTTCCAGGTCTGTGATCATGGCCTCATGTTTGTTTTTGAGTTTCTGTAAGCTCTTTGATTTCTCCTCCTCCTCTGCCAGGTTAGAGCTGAACTCCGAGATCCTGTCCTCCATCTGCTTCTTCTCCTTGAGGAGTTTGGAGTTCTGGTCATCCAGCAGCATGAGCTCCTCCTCCAGCTTCTTCAGCTTGGAGTCTGTGGTCACCTTCTCCAGCTGCAGTTTCTGCCGAGCCCCTTCCTCCTCATCCAGCTGCTGCTCCAAATCCTGACCACACACACACACACACACACACACACACCGAGTTCTGGTCATTAGGATTTCTCTACCCTCACCTTTCTCCTACA